>NW_027142430.1:375000-848623 GCF_026170545.1 Melanerpes formicivorus
GCTGTCAGAGAGTGAAGATTTGAATTTCAGATGCAATCCCTGCTTCAGCTGTGACTGCCAAACCTACCTCTGAATACAGAATGGAGGAGCTGGGATGCCTGAGCAGCCTTTCTTAATGTGAATGAACTACACAGGGAGGGCAGGGGCTGTGCTCTGGATGCTCCTGCAGAGTGCTGCCCGTGCAGGGCTCGGGAGCCACCACACAGCTCTCATCTCACCTGCAGGATTTGTTTCCACTTCAGAAATCCTCCCTGCTAAAGAGCTCCCTGTGCCTCCAGGTCACTCTGTCACCCTTTGGTGGCCAGGAGGAAATGGATATTACAGAACTAACTAGGTTGGAAAAGACCTTAGAGATCACTAAGTCCAACCTATCACCCAGCACCATCTAATCAACTAAACCATGGCACCAAGGGCCCCAACCAAGCCTTTCCTGAACACCTCCAGGGATGGTGACTCTACCACCTCCCTGGGCAGCACATCCCAGTGGCCAATCTCTCTCTCTGTACAGAACTTCTCCCTAACCTCCAGCCTAAACCTCCCCTGGCACAGCTTGAGACTGTGTCCTCTTGTTCTGCTGCTGGCTGCCTGGCAGAAGAGACCAACCCCCACCTGGCTACAACCTCCCTTCAGGCAGTTGCAGAGAGCAAGAAGGTCTCCCCTGAGCCTCCTCTTCTCCAGGCTAAGCAACCCCAGCTCCCTCAGCCTCTCCTCACAGGGCTGTGCTCCAGACCCCTCCCCAGCTTTCTTGCCCTTCTCTGGACACCTTCCAGCAGCTCAACATCTTTCCTAACCTGAGGAGCCCAGAACTGGACACAGGACTCCAGGTGTGGCCTAACCAGTGCTGAGCACAGGGCACAATGACCTCCCTGCTCCTGCTGGCCACACTCTTCCTGATGCAGGCCAGGATGCCCTTGGCCTTCTTGGCCCCCTGGGCACACTGCTGGCTCCTGTTCAGCTGCTGTCCACCACTACCCCCAGGTCCCTTTCTGCCTGGCTGCTCTCAGCCACTCTGACCCCAGCCTGTAGCACTGCCTGGGGTTGCTGTGGCCAAAGTGCAGAACCTGGCACTTGGATGTGTTAAATAGAATAGAATAGAATAGAATAGAATAGAATAGAATAGAATAGAATAGAATAGAGTAGAATAAAATAGAATAGAATAGTACAGAATTAACCAGGTTGGAAGAGACCTTTAGATCATCAAGTCCAACCTATCACCCAGCTCCATCCAATCAACTCAAACATGGCACCAAGCACCCCATGCCCTTGGACTCTGCCCATCTGCCCAGCCTGGCAAGGTCCCTCTGCAGAGCTCTCCTAGCCTCTAACAGATCAACTCCTGCCCCCAGCTTGGTGTCATCTGCAAACTTACTGCTGATGGACTCCATCCCCTCCTGCAGATCATCAATAAAGATATTGAACAGGATTTGCACAGCAGAGCAGTAGGTGAAGTTGGCCTTCCCTAGACCAGTGTGGGACATTCCCTCCCCACCCCCAGCTGTGATAAAAGCTCAGCTCTGAGGTCAAAAGCAGTGTCTGGGAGTGCTCCTGGAAGCATGGATTTTAGGTGGCTTCAGACTGGATACAAGGAAGAAGGTTTTTTACCATCAGGGTGGTGAGACCCTGGGTCAGGATGCCCCATGGCTGGAACCACTCCAGGTCAGGTTGTTTGGGGCTCTAGCTGCAGATGTCCCTCCTCACTGCAGTGGGGTTGGACTGGATGAAAGATGCCTCCAACCCACAGCATTCTGTGAGTGTGTGAAAGGTGGCATCACAGCAGTGAGGTTTGGTGGTACCAGAGACCTTCTTCCACTGCTGTCCAGTCACCTGCCTGTGAAGAAGAGTCAGGACAGCCACCTTGCCAGCAGGCAGGCAGAGAAAGTCTATCCCAAGCCATGAGAGCCCAAGAACACCAAAACCAGAGCAGCATGTAGAGAATGTCCTGGAATCAAGCAGTGATGGTGACACAGGAGAGAGATGAGTATCACACCTCAGATACTGGGCTCTGTTCTGGGTACCTCACTCTAAGAAGGACATTGAGGGCTGGAAGGTGTCCAGAGAAGGGCAGCAAAGCTGGGGAAGGGTCTGGAGAACAGGGCTGGGGAGGAGCAGCTGAAGGAATTGGGACTGCTCAGCCTGAGGAAAGAGGCTGAAGGGAGACCTCATTGCTCTCTACAGCTCCCTGAAGGGAGGTTGGAGCCAGGTGGAAGCTGGTGTCTTCTCTCAGGGAATAAGTGGAAATGGCCTCAGGTTGCACCAGGGGAGGTTTAGGTTGGACATGAGGAATAATTTCTTTCCCAAAAGGGTTGTCAAGGCCTGGCCCAGGCCAGTGGTGGAGTCCCCATCCCTGGAGGGGTTTCAAAGCCCTGAGATGCGGTGCCGAGGGCCATGGCTCAGTGGTGAGCTGGCAGGGCTGGCTGAAGGGTTGGACTCCATGAACATGAAAGTCTCTTCCAACCTAACCAGTTGTGTGCTTCTGAGTTACTGTGTCCAGGGCTCAGCAGTGCCCTGGTACAGATGATCCTGACAGCACAGTGTCACCCCTGGGTGCCAGCAGAGGCAGGATGCCCTCAGGATCTCTGACACAGCTGGATTCTACCAAAGCCACCCCAGGAGCTCAGCCAGGACTGGCAATGGTAGGAGATGCACACAGTATCACACAGTATCACACAGTGTAACTAAGGTTGGAAGAGACCTCAAGGACCATCGAGTCCAACCTGTCACCACAGACCTCATGAATAGACCATGGCACCAAGTGCCACATCCAATCCCCTCTTGAACACCTCCAGGGATGGGGACTCCACCACTTCCCTGGGCAGCACATCCCAATGGGCAATCACTCTCTCTGTATAGAACTTCTTCCTAACCTCCAGCCTAAACCTCCCCTGACACAGCTTGAGACTGTGTCCTCTTGTTCTGGTGCTGGCTGCCTGGGAGAAGAGACCAACCCCCACCTGGCTACAACCTCTCTTCAGGGAGTTGGAGAGGGCAAGGAGGTCTCCCCTGAGCCTCCTCTTCTTCAGGCTAAGCAACCCCAGCTCCCTCAGGGAGCCTTGCAGGGCTGTGCTCAAGGCCACTCCCCAGCTTTCTTGCCCTTCTCTGGATATCTTCAAGTCTCTCAATGTCCTTCCTAAACTGAGGAGCCCAGAACTGGACACAGGACTCAAGGTGTGGCCTAAGCAGTGCTGAGCACATGGCACAATGACTTCCCTGCTCCTGCTGGCCACACTATTCCTAATGCAGGCCAGGATGCCCTTGGCCTTCTTGGCCCCCTGGGCACACTGCTGGCTCATATTCAGGCAGCTGTCAATCAGCACCCCCAGGTGCCTCTCTGTTTGGCAGCTCTCAGCCACTCTGACCCCAGCCTGTAGCTCTGCATGGGGTTGCTGGGTCCAAAGTGCAGCACTCAGCACAGCCCCCCCGAGAAGGGCTGCAGAAGGGCCAGGAGGAGCTTGGGTGCTTTCAGGAGGAAGTCAAGCAGCTTGCTTTGTTGCTTCTGACACAGGAGGAGTAGCAAGAAGGAGATGATTTGTTTGGGTAAGGTGGGGGTTGTTGTGTTTTGGAGACTTGATGTTCCCTCCTTGCAGGCTGATGCAAATCTGAAGGCTGGCAATGGCCCAGAGAAGATGATTTGTTGTCCCAAGGTAGCATCCATTCCTAGCTGGTGCCTGAACCACTTGGAGAAGGACAATCTGCTTTGTCTCTCCTTGTGCTGACACTGTGCTATCAATATTGATGTCTGTGATGGGACCAAGGCAAACATCACCTCCTGCTAAGCTTTCATCTCGTTTAGAGGGGCCCTGCAAAAACAAACCAATGGGCTTCCAACCAGGAGCTGAATGGCAACAGGACAGACCCTGTGGACACAACATCACAGCCACAGGAACACCACCTTCTGAGCATGGCGTGAGCTCAGGAGCTCTGCAGCACTGCAAGGTCAAACAGGGCAAGTGTGGGGGCCTGCAGCTGGGGAGCAATAACCTCCTGCAGCAGGACAGCTGAGGGGAGACCTGCAGGCAAGCAGCTCCACACAGAAGGAGCTGGGAGCACTGGGGGACAACAAGGTCACCAGCAGCCAGCAAGGTGCCCTCAGGGCCAAAAGGGCCAATGGGGTCCTAGGGTGCATTGAGAGGAGTATGGGCAGCAGGTCAAGGGAGGTTCTCCTCATCTTCTACTATGCCTCACTGAGATCATACCTGCAGTACTGGATGCAGCTCTGGGCTCCCCAGTTCAAGAGACAGGGAACTGCTGGGGAGAGTCCAGGGGAGGCTACAGAGATGCTGAGGGGCCTGGAGCAGCTCTATGAGGAGCAAAGGCTGAGAGCCCTGGGGCTGAGAGCCTGCAGAAGAGCAGCCCCAGAGGGCAGCTGAGCAATGCTCAGCAAGAGACAAAGGAGCTGTGGGGGGCAAGAGGCTGGGGCCAGGCTCTGCTCAGTGGTGCCCAGGGACAGGAGAAGGGGCACTGGGCACAAAGTGGACCCCAGGAAGTTCCATGTGAAGAGGAGGAGAAATTCTTTTGGTGTGAGGGTGCTGGAGGCCTGGAGCAGGCTGCCCAGAGAGGTTGTGGAGTCTCCTTGTGTGGAGAGCTTCCAAACCCCCCTGGGCACTGTGCTGCTGGGCAAGCTGCTGTGGGTGCCCTGCTGGAGCAGGGACTTGGACTGGGTGATCCCCAGGGGTCCCTCCCAACCCCTCCATGCTGGGATGCTGGCATTTTGCTATTCTGTAGGCCTGGCACTGGGGTTTATCATCCTCCTGTTCTACACAGACACACAAATTAAATCAGCTTAACAACCCTGCTCCTTAGCTTTACATCCCACTACTCATGTGGTTCCACCACCTCAAGGCTGAGGATGAATTAAGTGGGCAGCAGACACCACTACCCAGATGGACATGGGTAAAGTGTCCAGGGATGTGATTTCCATCATCACTGATCAGCTTTTGCCACCAAACCTCTTCCCCCTCTGAAAGCCTGAATGGTATCATAAAGCTCAGCCCCCAGGGTGTGCTCCTTTCACCTCCACCCTCTCACAGGAGACAAAGCAACACTTCTGAAGCCTCCATTTCACCAGGGAGCTCTATCACAGCAAACACTTCACTGCACAAACAAGTCCCCACCTGGAGAAACCATTCAAAGAGGAAGGAGAGCTGCACTGGACTGTAACCCAATCCTGCTGGCCTCCACCTAGGGCAAGAGTACAGGAACTTGTAAGGCATGAAATATGTGTGCACACAGACTGAACAACTGAGAAACCACTCTCTGATTAGCCTGAAAGCCAACAGTCAGTGCCAAGAAGACTACAGGGTCTGGAGAAATACTGCTGGAATGATGCTTGCTCCAAAACAAGAGAAAGAGCTTCCTGCAGGATCACAGATTCACACAGTTGGGGTCAGAAGAGACCCTAACCATCACCTGGCCACTCGGCCATGGGCAGGGGCACCTCCTACCAGCCCAGCTTGCTCCAGGCCCCATTCAACCTGGCCTTCACCATTTCCATCCTTGGAGCCTCCACAGCTTCCCTGAGCAACCTGCTCCAGTGCTTCACCACCCTCAAGGGGAAAAATGTCCTCCTCATGTCTCATTCAAATCCAGCTTCTTCCAGTCTGCAGCCATCACCACTCCTCCTGTCACTGCCTCACAGAAACACAGAACTGTCAGGGCTGGAAGGGACCTCAAGGCTCAGCCAGTTCCAAGCCCCCTGCCATGGCCAGGGACACCTCACACTACAGCAGGTTGCTCACAGCCACAGCCAGCCTGGCTGCAAACACCTCCAGGCAGGAGGCTTCCACCACCTCCCTGGGCAACCTGTGCCAGGCTCTCACCGCCCTCATGGCCAACAACTTCTTCCTGACAGCCAAGCTGAATCTCCCCACTTCTAGCTTTGCTCCATCCCCCCCAGTCCCTTTGTCAAAAGTCCCTCCCCAGCTTTCTTGTAGCCCCTTTCAGATACTGGAAGGCCACAAGAAGGTCTCCTGGAGCCTTCTCTTCTCCAGGCTGCACAACCCCAACTCTCTCAGCCTGGCCTCACAGCAGAGGGCTTCCAGCCCTGCCAGCATTGCTGTGACCTCCTCTGGCCCTGCTCCACCAGGTCCCTGCCTGTGCTGAGGTCTCCAGAGATGCCCCAGCACTGCAGGGGAGGTCTCAGCAGAGCACAGCAGAGGGGCAGAATCCCTTCCCTGCCCCTGCTGCCCACACTGCTGGGGATCAGCCCAGGGCAGGTTGGCTCTGGGCTGGCAGTGCTCAGTGCTGGCTCCTGTTGAATTCCAGGCTTCAGGCAGGCTCCTGCTTCTGCCTTCATCTTGCAGTTTGTAGGCTTCCAGCTGCTTTTGCCTCATCAAAAGCCTTTCAGAGCTGAGAAGGCTGTCTCAAACTAGTATCACTTAGTCACCACGGCACAGATGCATTTTCAGTGACAAGGAGCACCGTGATTGCTGTCAGCTGAGAGCTGATGGCTTGCCAAGAGCCCAAACCCCCACACCTCTCACTTCCTCAAGCCACTCTCTCTAAACTTCCAGACCTCCCTAATTAACTCCTACTTTCCTATCTGAAGCATGCTGCTCAGCAGCTCCCATTCCAGTGGGATGCTGTCCTTCCAGGAGGAAACTGTCAGCCTGCTGAAGGTGGATGTGAAATGGAGACTGTTTATAACCCCGAAGGGGGGACTGGTGCTGAACAGAAACTGCTAGAGCTGCTCCACCAAACTGGAGGACTCCAAACTCCTGCCACAAACAGGATCAACAAAGGGATGCTCCCCTTCCATTCCCAGCAGCCAGGAGAAATGCTGTGGCAGGAAGAGGGAAGCAGAGCAGCAGGAGGTTATCACAGAATCACACAGAGAATGCCTTGGGTTGAAAGGGACCTTCTAAGGGTTCCATTGTCCATGCACAGGGACATCTGCAGTGAGCAGATCACAGAACCACAGGGTCATAGAATGGCTTAGGTTTGAAGGCACCACAGAGATCATCTACTTTAACCTCCCTGCCAGAGGGACACCTCTCAACTAGACTTAGCTGCTCAAGCTGGCCTTGAACATCCCAAGGGAGGAGGCAGCCACAGCCTCCCCAGACAACCCATTCCAGTGTGTCACCATCTCCAACTAACTCCCCAACAGCTCAGAGCACCTTTACCCCTTTGCCTTGCTGGGAAAACAGGGGGAATGAGCTCTCTCCTCCCTCTCTGTGACAACCTGGCTGAGAAGGGCTGCAAGGAGGAAAGAAAGCCTAGGACAGGATGGTTGAAGGCAAAGGTGATCTTGTGATAAGGTAAACCCCATGCATTAGGTCCCAGCTGCACAGGCTGAGGCAGCACATGATGCAGACCATGATATTTCTACCACAGAAATCAACAGCTGCCTGCCAGATGGATCACTGGGTGTGCACCACAGCAGTCCTGCAGCAGCCACCCAGAAGGAACCAACAGGGAAATGAAAAGATTAACTAAAAGGCCAAAATATGAGGATATGCCAGGAGCCCAGCATGGTGAGACTTGGAAGGAGCCCCTGGAGGTCACCCAGACCAACCTGCTCCAGCAGGGCACCCACAGCAGCTTGCCCAGCAGCACAATGCCCAGGGGGGGTTGGAAGCTCTCCACACAAGGAGACTCCACAACCTCTCTGGGCAGCCTGCTCCAGGCCTCCAGCACCCTCACAACAAACAACTTTCTCCTCATCTTCACATGGAACCTCCTGGGCTCCACTTTGTGCCCACTGCCCCTTTTCCTGTCCCTGGGCACCACTGAGCAGAGCCTGGCCCCAGCCTCTTGCCCCCCACAGCTCCTTTGTCTCTTGCTGAGCATTGCTCAGCTGCCCTCTGGGGCTGCTCTTCTGCAGGCTCTCAGCCCCAGGGCTCTCAGCCTTTGCTCCTCACAGAGCTGCTCCAGGCCCCTCAGCAGCTTTGCAGCCTCCCCTGGACTCTCCCCAGCAGTTCCCTGTCTCTCTTGGGAGCCCAGACCTGCACCCAGTTCTCCAGCTGCAGCCTCACTAAGGCAGAGCAGAGGAGGAGAACATCCTTCCACCTGCTGGAGTATTTCTCTTAACTCTAACACAGGCATGAACAAATTCAGACATTGCTCTTCTGCAGGCTCTCAGCCCCAGGCTGGAATAATTTCAGTGCAGTCTGGAGGCTTTGAAGTCTCTTTTGCAAATGTGAAGTTCTGGTAATGCTCTGCTGCCTGTGGTGTTCCAGCTGCTCCCCTCAGGAGCACACTGCCTCCAATCTTCTCTATTAGTACCTTCAGTAGAGCTCAATAAACCTCATCCATCACAGTCAGCCTGACAAGACAGATTGTCCTGCAGCACATGCATGAAAGACAGGGGACACTTTGTCATAACTCTGCTTTATGGCTACCCCTCCTGAAAGCACCCTGAATAATGTACTGGACTGTGATCTTCAGCAGAGACTCACAGCTCAGCTGCAAAGGCAAGGCAGGGGTTGGAGTCACCACCTGCAGCTTTGGGACAGAAACAGCAACTGGAGAGGCCACGAAGGGCAACCAAGCTGGGGAAGGGTCTGGAGAACAGGGCTGGGGGGGAGCAGCTGAGGGAGCTGGGACGAGGCTGAGAGGAGACCTCATTGCTCTCTACAGCTTCCTATGAGGAGGTTGCAGAGAGGTAGGGATTGGTCTCTTCTCCCTAGTCTCAGGTGATAGAAGGAGAGGAAATGGCCTGGAATTGTGCCAGGGGAGGGTTAGGTTGGAGATTAGGAACAATTTCTTTGCTGCAAGAGTGGTCAGGGATTAGCAGAGGCTGCCCAGGGAGGTGGTGGAGTCCCCACACCTGGAGGTGTTTAAGAAGAGCCTGGATGAGGCCCTTGGTGCCATGGTTTAGTTGATTAGATGGTGTTGAGTGGTAGGTTGGACTCAATGATCTCAAAGGTCTTTTCCAGCCTGGTTAATTCTGTGTTCTGTGTTCTGTGGTGGAGTCCCCATCCCTGCAGGTGTTCAAGGAAGGTGTGGTCATGACACTTTGGGTGTCCATGGTTTGGAGGCCATGGTGGGGTTGGGTCAGTGGCTGGACCCAATGATCTTCAAGGGCTCTTCCAACTCAACCAACTCTGTGATTCTGTGACTCCATAAGGCCAAGGCAGCCACTTCATCTTGAGATAAGCACTGGGCTCTCTTCAGTACTGCTGTTGGAGCTCAGCAAGAGCAATTTCAGCTTTAAGGCAGCAGTCAGTTCTGGTCAGCCCATCTGAGGAAAGTTGACTCTCCATACATCCACATAAATGGTCTTCAAAGACACGGCCTGAGCTGCACACAACCCTGGATGTTTGTCACCAGCAGAGAGTCTGGCAATCAACTAAAAGCTATTTCAGGAGCCAAACTCTTCTACAAACTCAGTACAGGGTTGAACTTATAACCCTACAGCAGGGCTAGACATCAGACAGTGGCATCTGGGCATGGATTAGGAGGACTGGGGTGAGTAGGTCCAGAGAGGTTTCCTATCCTTCTACTCTGCCCTGCTGAGGCCACATCTGGCATATTGTGTCCAGTTCTGGGACCCTCAGGTCAAGAAGGACCTCAGGGAACTGCTTGAGAGAGTCCATCCCAGAGGCACAGAGCTGCTGTAGGCAGTGGAACACCTCCTTGTGAGGCCAGGCTGAGGGAGCTGGGGCTTGGAGCAGAAGAACCTGAGGGCTGCCCTCATTGCTGGGGATCAAGATGTGCAGGGCTGGAGCCAGGCTCTGCTCAGGGATGTCCAAGGACAGCACAAGGGGCACTGGGGGCAAGCTGGAGCAGAAGAGGTGCCAGGGGAAGAGAAGGGAAAACTTTGTCCCTGTGAGGGTGCTGGAGCCTGGAGTAGGCTGCCCAGAGAGGCTGTGGAGTCTCCTGCTCTGGAGACTTTCCAACCCCACCCTGGCTGTGGTCCTGTGCACCCTGCCCTGGGTGCCCCTGATCTGGCAGGGGGGATTTGGACTGGATGATCTCTGGAGGTCTCTTCCAACCCCTCACACTCTGTGATTCTGTGATTTGGTGCTGGAATAATGGTTGAAAGATCCTTTTCTACCCCATGCCCTGCCCTTCCAAGCCCTGGCTGTGGGCAGTGACTGGGCTGAGCAGGAGCCATGTCCCAGCTTCCAGTGCAGTCCAAGCCATTCCCAGAAGTGCTTCCCTTAAGAGCACAAAAATAGCAACATGTTCCTCCTCTTGCAAGGAGATCCATCTTGCATGGTCAGCAAACACTTGGCTGTGTTCCTCTGCCTCACCTCCAGACTAATGGAGTGATCCCAAGGCACTCTCCCTTTCTGCCTTCTCAGCTCCTCCAGGATAAATATTAATGGCAGAGCATGGAGCAAACACTCCACTGACTCCCCTGCAGCTACTTCAGGCTCACTAAAGCTCTTGAAAGGATTTTTTTTTCCCCCTAGCAGATCTTCTCCTCTGAATGTTTTCTGGGCTTTGCTTGGGTTCTTCCTCAGTGACATTTAAAGGCTCTCTCTCTAAAAATGGGTTGGATGCTGTGCAAAAGCTGCCAGGCAGCTCTGCAGACTCTGTAGCCAAAATGTTCTGAGGAAGTAAACTGCAATTTGCCTGCAGCATTTGGGGTGTTATTTTTTCCCTCTCTGGAGAGCTTCTCCCACCTCTCCGGGCAACCTGGGCCAGTGTCCCAGCTCACATTAAGCAGTTTTAATCCAGTATCCAAGACTGCCACCTTGGAAGGGACCTCAAGAGCATCTGCTCCAACCTTTCTAGGTGATGGAGGTGCTGTAAAGAGCTGGTCCAGCACCCTGCCAAGCTGAGTCTTCAAACTGTCCAGTGCAGGGGACTCCACTGCTTCCCTTGGGAGATGATGAGGTCTCAGAGGAGGCCTTATTGCTCTCTCCAACTCCCTGAAGGGAGGTTGTAGCCAGGTGGGGGTTGGTCTCTTCTGCCAGGCAACCAGCACCAGAACAAGAGGGGACAGTCTCAAGCTGTGCCAGGGGAGGTTTAGGCTAGAGGTGAGGAGAAAGTTCTTCCCAGAGAGAGTTGTTAGCCACTGGGATGTGCTGCCCAGGGAGGTGGTGGAGTCCCCATCCCTGGAGGTGTTCAAGAGGGGATTGGATGTGGCACTTGGTGTCATGGTTTAGTTGTCAGGAGGTGTTGGGTGACAGGTTGGACTTGATGATCTTTGAGGTCTCTTCCAACCTTATTGATTCTATGGCTCTATGATTCCAATCTCCAACTGTTCTCATGGTGACAACTTTTCCTCTGGATTCCAGTGGGAATCTCCCCAGCAGTAACTTGTCCCCATCACCCTTTGTCTTTTCCATGGCACTCCTTGTACAAAGGGAGTCTCCACCCTCCTGGGAGCCACCCTTCATGCCCTGGTCCACGGCAATGAGGTCTCCCCTCAGCCTTCTCTTCTCCAGGCTGAATAAACCCAGCTCTCAGCCTTCCCTCCATGGCTGGGCTGCCAGACCTCTGATGGTTACATCTAGTGCCAGCCGGCAGTGCTCCCTGTTCCCCAGGCATCCTGGTCACTCCTCCACAGCCCAGCTGCTGATGGCACTGCTAGATTCCTCGGTGCTGTTGCTCAGCAGCAGCAGTTCCTCACACAGTGTTGGTTTTCCATCTGTTTACCCAGTAAACAGCTAATTATTCCCCACAGAATTCTCTGCCATAGACAATGGCTGCCCTCTAAGTCCTACTCTTTGAGAACAAACAAATCCACAGGTGCCAGAGGAATGCTTCTGACCCTGGAGCTGCAGTGAGAGAAGAGCCTTATGGATTAATATTGTTTGATCTGTCTGAAATCTGTCTCTTGGAATCTCTGTCTCTTCTTATCAGGTGGCTCAAAAGTGACACAGAAGTCTTCAGCTACAGGGCAAGAAAATCAAGAGGATGGTTAAGAGAGGGGATCCTGCCCCTCTGCTCTGCTCTGCTGAGACCTCACCTGCACTGCTGTGTACAGCTCTGGGGCCCCAACACAAGGAAGGACCTGGACCTGATGGAGAGGGTCCAGAGGAGGCCATGAAGATGATCAGAGAGATGGAGAATCTCCCCTGTGGGGACAGACTGAGAGAGCTGGGGGTGTTCAGCCTGGAGAAGAGGAGCCTCCAGGGGGGCCTAACAACAGTCTGCCAGTACCTGAAGGGGGCTGGAAGAAGGCTGCAGAGAGACTTTCCAAAGGCCTGCAGCAAGTGGACGAGGGGCAATAGTTTGAAAGGAGAGCAGAGCAGATTTAGATTGGATGTGAGGAACAAGTTCTGCACCAGGAGGGTGGTGGAAGACTGGAAGAGGTTGCCCATGGAGTTTGTTGAAGACTCATCCATGGAGATATTCAAGGTGAGGCTTACAAGGCCCTGAGCAACCTGATCCAGTGGAGGATGTCCCTGCTGACTGCAGAGGGTTGGACTGGGTGACCTCTGGAGGTGCCTTCCAACCCAATCCATTCTGTGATTCTATGACTCTGTGCTTCATAAGTTGGACTTGATGCTCTTGAAGGTCTTTTCCAACCTGGCTAACTCTGTGATCCTGTAAATCACAGAATTTCTCCTCTACCATCACCAGCAGGGATTAATTCTCAGGTGTTTGTGGAGTGCTGGAGAGGTGTCCCCTGCTGACAGAAGAGTTTGGGAGGATGCTCCTCTAATGTGTTGAGAGTTTGGAGGCTCAGCTCTGCTAAGTCTTCATCTCTCACTTTGACCTGGTACAAGTGTTGGTGAAGAGTATTGTGAGGTTCCCACTAGGTGGCTTCCCTTCCCTGCACATCATTCAGCAATGTCCTCTCCTGCACAGAACCACTGGAACAAGGTCAAACACGGGAACAGGCTGCCCAGGGAGGTGGTGGAGCCACCATCCATGGGGGAGGGTGCAAGAAAGCTGTGGCCATGGCACCTGGGGACATGGTTTAGTGGCCATGGTGGTGCTGGGTTGAGGGTTGGATTTGATGACCTTTGAGAGCTTTTCCAACCTTAGTGATTCTGTGATTCAAGGAGACACAGTCCCATTTCAGAGCTGCTTTCCTGAAGAGCCCCAAATCCCAGGTGTCCTCCTCCTCCTTCTTTGATTTGCCTCTACCCTATCCCAATGAGCTGTACACAGCTGACTGGATTGCTCTGTGGCCTGAACTGAAGAATGAGTGCTTGATCTATCTATTTTGGGTCCCACTTCATCCAAGTTTAAGTTCCAACATCTTGAGGTGGAAACAGCAATTTTAAGTTTATGGGTTGTTCTTTTTCTGCATCACTGAAAGGTTTGGGTTGGAAAGGGCCTTAAGGATCATAGTATCATAGTATCAGTCAGAGTTGGAAGGGACCACAAGGATCATCCAGTTCCAACCCCCTGCCATGGGCAGGGACAACTCTCAAGGCTCAAGGCCTCGTCCAAGCTGTCCTTGAACACCTCCAGGGAGGAGTTTAACGATTTTGACAGCAGCTGCTGTGACCAACTTGCAGGAGCAGCTGAAGTTGCAGCTTTGGACCTGCTGTGGTTCTGTGGAGAGGAGGTGAAGAGGCAGTTTTCCTTGGCTTAGTACAAACAGCAGGATAAATATAGCCTGGTTTAATTGGCCTGGCTTGATGAACAGCATTGCAGTTTTTCATCTACAAATTGCCAGGGCTTAGCCTGTGGAGTTGTTGGAATAATTGTGGCTTTCAGAAGAAAAGAATAAATGAAAAGAGAATGGCTTTTTAAGACTGTTATTGTGCAAAGCCTGTGGGAAGCAACATTGCTGTTAGAGGCCTTTTTGGGGCTTCTATTATATAAATGCTCCCTGTTCTTTAATTTGTTGTGAGTGGAATAATCTGACTTGTTAATGCTCACCGACAGCTTCAGGGCTCAGGAGTACATCAGCCTGGAGAGATGGCACAGAGTGGATGGGGCTTGGAAGGGACCTCTGGAAATCACCCAGTCCAAGCCCCCTGCTCCAGCAGGGCACCCACAGCAGCTTGCCCAGCAGCACAATGCCCAGGGCGGGTTGGAAGCTCTCCACACAAGGAGACTCCACAACCTCTCTGGGCAGCCTGCTCCAGGCCTCCAGCACCCTCACACCAAACAACTTTCTCCTCCTCTTCACATGGAACCTCCTGGGCTCCACTTTGTGCCCACTGCCCCTTCTCCTGTCCCTGGGCACCACTGAGCAGAGCCTGGCCCCAGCCTCTTGCCCCCCACAGCTCCTTTGTCTCTTGCTGAGCATTGCTCAGCTGCCCTCTGGGGCTGCTCTTCTGCAGGCTCTCAGCCCCAGGGCTCTCAGCCTTTGCTCCTCCCAGAGCTGCTCCAAGCCCCTCAGCATCTCTGCAGCTTCCCCTGGACTCTCCCCAGCAGTTCCCTGTCTCTCTGGAACTGGGGAGGCCAGACCTGCACCCAATACTCCAGCTGTGGCCTCACCAGGGCAGAGTATTGGTGGGAGAGAACCTTCCTCAACCTGCTGGCCACACTCTTCATCATGCACCCTGGACACCATTGGCCTTTTTGACCCCATGGACACCTTGCTGGCTGATGGAGACCTTGTTGTCCCCCAGCACTCAGCCCCAGGGCTCTCAGCTTTCCTCCTCCCAGAGCTGCTCCAGGCCCCTCAGCAGCTTTGCAGCCTCCCCTGGACTCTCCCCAGCAGTTCCTTAGCAGTGCTCAACAACTGCTGCATTCCTATTAACAGCATGCTGGGAGCTCTCCAGTGCTCAGCAGCACCCAGACAGACTCTGGCTAACGCTGCCCTCTCAGTTTCAAAATGGGCTTTGTTTTCTCTCCCTCCACAAGGACCTTTTGCAGAGGTTCTCTAGGGCTCCATCATTAATAAGGAAAATGTGGCTGGAAGGATTGAATTTATCTCTACAGGCCCCTCAGCATCTCTGTAGCCTCCCTTGGACTCTCTCCAGCAGTTCCCTGTCTCTCTTGAACCGGGAAGCCCAGACCTGCACCCAGTACTCCAGCTGTGGCCTCACTATGGCAGAGTAGAGGGGGAGCAAAGAAGTGTTTCCTCCCATTAGGTAGAACTCCCTTAGTTCCAGTTCCTGCCCAGTGTCCCCACTCGTGGCTAGGAGATAGGTGCTAAAGGAAAGCCTGGATGAGGCACTTAGTGCCATGGCCTAGTTGATTCGACAGGGTTGGGTGATAAGTTGGAGTTGATCATCTTGGAGGTCTCTTCCAAGCTGGTTGATTCTGTGATTCTGTGAGATTGCTTTCCTAAGCCAAAAAGTTCCCTGAGGCTGTGTTTTCCTTTGCCCTGGCTACAGACCTGCCTTCTCTCTGGTGCTCCCTGTGTCTCCTGCAGCTGCTGAGACGTGTGGCTGTGCCCTTGCTCACACCCAGTCGCTGCCTTTGCCTGCAGCTCGGTTGTGTGACACAGCACTGCCTGACATTTCTTTGTGCTATTTATAGCCCAGCACTCATTGAGTCACAAAGCTCTGCTTTTGAATGACACACTCCTAACGACTTCTTTTTTCCCTGTCCGGCTTCACGTGCAAGGAAGCAATTAAGGCTTTGGGCACTTAGCTGTCAATTAAATCATAAGTCCTCTTCAACTGCTTCTGAGGAAGTGGGAGTTACATTCAGCAAGCAAGCAAATTCAGCAAGCAACAGCAGAGTTTCACAGAGCCACAGAACTAACCAGGCTGGAAAAGACCCCAAAGATCATCAAGTCCAACCTATAACCCAGCACCATCCAATCAACTAAACCATGGCACCAAGGGCCTCATCCAGGCTCTTCTTAAACAGCTCCAGGGATTGTGACTCCACCACCTCCCTGGGCAGCACATCCCAGTGGCCTATCACTCCTCCTGGGAAGAACTTTCTCTTCACCTCCAGCCTAAACCTCCCCTGGCACAGCTTGAGACTGTGTCCTCTTGTTCTGCTGCTGGGTGCCTGGGAGAAGAGACCAACCCCCACCTGGCTACAACCTCCCTTCAGGGAGTTGCAGAGAGCAAGAAGGTCTCCCCTGAGCCTCCCCTTCTCCAGGCTAAGCACCCCCAGCTCCCTCACCCTCTCCCACTTTAAAAAGAAGGTTTGTTGCCACAGAGGTCAGCCTCTAGAAGATGAAATCAGAGTTATCAGCACAGCCTGGCATGTGTTTAAACCACCTCTCCAGCTTGGTCAGCACTAATTGCCATGATCAATACTATGCTGTGATTGCAAGGAAAAGAAGTTCCTAATTACCTTGGTGAATGAAAGAGGTGTCAGAGATGCCCAGTGATAGGACAAAGGGCAATGGGTACAAGCTGGAGCACAGGAGGTTCCATGTGAACATAAGGAAAAACTTTTGCACTGTGAGGGTGACAGAGCCCTGGAGCAGGCTGCCCAGAGAGGCTGTGGAGTCTCCTTCTCTGGAGACATTCAAAACCCAGCTGGATGCTTTCTGGTGTGACCTGCTCTAGGTGACCTTGCCCTGGCAGGGGGGTTGGACTGGCTGATCCCTCGAGGTCCCTTCCAATTCCTAATGCCCTGTGATTCTGTGTCCTCTCTAAGTTAGTTTTTCAGGGTTTCTTTTTTTTTTTTGGTGGTGGGGTGGGAGACTTTCCCAGGCACCCAGCACCAGAACAAGAGGACACAGTCTCAAGCTGTGCCAGGGGAGGTTTAGGCTGGAGGTGAAGAGAAAGTTCTTCCCAGAAAGAGAGACTGGCCACTGGGATGTGCTGCCCAGGGAGGTGGTGGAGTTCCCATCCTTGGAGGTGTTCAAGAGGGGATTGGATGTGGCACTTGGAGCCATGGTTTAGTTGTCAGGAGGTGTTGGGTATTAGGTCATAGGTTGGACATGATGATCTCTGAGGTCTTTTCCAACCTTATTGATTCTATGATTCTATATCTATCTTGCCCCAAAGCAATTGGTTTGTGTTTATACATCTCCAAAATGAGAGAGGCAACATCTGCAGCAGGTATTTATCTACCTCTGACTTTTTCACTGAGGCCTCGCAAAGCTATTTGCTTGCCCACATTGCTTGGGCAGCCTGCAATACAAACCCATTTTGGATGTCCTGTGTGAGACATCTAAAAGGCCAAGGGCACAGTGTCCACAGCTTGCAATGATTCTTGGGTTGGTTTGGTTTCTTTTCCTTTCAAATCATATCCTGGGCTGCAGCAAGAGAAGTGTGGCCAGCAGGGCCAGGGAGGGGATTCTGCCCCTCTGCTCCACTCTGCTGAGACCACAGCTGCAGCTCTGGGGCCAGTTCTGGAGCTTCTGTGCCAGGAAGGCTCTGGAGGTGCTGGAAGGTGTCCAGAGAAGGGCCACGAGGAGGAGCAGAGGGCTGGAGCTGCTCTGCTCTGGAGACAGCCTGAGAGAGTTGGGGTTGTGCAGGCTGGAGAGGAGAAGGCTCCCAGGAGACCTTCTGGTGGCCTTCCAGGATCTGCAGGGGGCTGCAGGAAAGCTGGGGAGGGACTTTTGAGGGTGTCAGGGAGGGATAGGACTGGGGGGGGTGGAGCAAAAGTAGAAGTGGGGAGATTGAGATTGGCTGTGAGGAAGAAGTTGTTGGCCATGAGGGTGGTGAGAGCCTGGCACAGGTTGCCCAGGGAGGTGGTGGAAGCCTCCTGCCTGGAGGTGTTTGCAGCCAGGCTGGCTGTGGCTGTGAGCAACCTGCTGTGGTGTGAGGTGTCCCTGCCCATGGCAGGGGGGTTTGGAGCTGGCTGAGCCTTGAGGACCCTTCCAACCCTGACAGTTCTGTGATGCTATGATTCTAAACAGAGTTGCCTCCAGCTGCTGATTTGCAAAACACAGACACTACCAGCTCAGCAAAGATCAATTCCAGAAACTCAGGCTCAGGGCACAGACCTGACACAGCACAGGGGATTGGTGAAGCCTGGAAGGGACAGGGGGGTTGTGCCTCTTGGCTTAGGAAAGGTCTGAGTGCATCTGCTGGCCTTGAGGGGCTAGAGTGCAGGCTGGGATGAAGAGGGAGTCCCAGCTGTGTGGAGGAAGGTGGGGAGCTGCAGGACAGCCATGGGCTGGTGATAGTGGCAGCTTTGATGGCCACTGCTGGACCCTGAGGCTGCAGAGGGCAGAGAGCAGTTCCACAACTGACCCCCAAGCCCAGAATGGTAGCTGGGGCTACATTTGCTGAGGGGTGGATGGGATGCAGGGACAACATGGGGTGACCTAGGCTGATGGATGGAGCTGCTTCTGCTTCTTCCTTCTCTCCCAGCTTCTCCTCATGCATTATGCTGGTCTCAGCTGTCCTTGGCAGCTCAGTGTCCCCATCCCTCATGGACAGGCCGAGGACAGGAGGTGATCCTGCTGCCTGTTGACCCGGAGTACAGTAACTGGCAGGTGTAAGCACGTCTGTGAGCTGTGAATGGCAAGCACTGCCTCGGCACTTCTCATGAATGTGGATGTGTAAAGCACTGCATCAACGACAGCAAATTAGCCTGCGAAAGGGAGCAGCGGCAGCAGCGCTGCCGAGAGGAGCCGAGAGAGGCTTCCCCTTCCTGAGCAGCACTGCCCCCAGCAAGATCGCTTGTCCAAATTGCAGAGTGTGTGCTGCCCACGTTTGAAAAGGCACTTCAATATTCCTAAACTGAGGAATTATTCATAGCAGAATGTACAGGCAAACTATATTTAGAATGTGCAGACTAGAGACTATTCATTTTACATTGACTTGGGGATTTAAGCTCTCTTTTATACCCTGTGCCAGGCAGCCAATTCTAGCTTCTGATGTCTTGTCTGCTCAGAGCAGGAGGGAAGGAGAAAATCCTGGGGGTTGCTGTTTTCTAAGCATGCAGCTACTCTGGACACTGTGGAAGGACTTTCTCAGTCTATTTAATTAGTGTTCTGCTTACTGCAGGAAAGAAGGGTAACACCTTCAACCCATCAGTGAAGGCTGAACGCTCTGAGCTGCAACTCACCTTGCAAAATCACTCCTCAGAGGGCATTTTTTATGTCCAAGGGAGAGGTAATTCAGTTCCAGAATCACAGCGTGGTGGGGTTTGGAGATCACCCAGTCCAACCCCCTGGTGTATCACTGGGTGTACACCACAGCAGTCCTGCAGCAGCCATCCAGGAGGAATCAACAGGGAAGGGAAAAGAATAACTGAAAGGCCAAAATATGAGGACATCCCAGGAGCCCAGCATGGTGAGGGTTGGAAGGGACCTCTGCAGGTCACCCAGACCAACCCCCTGCTCCAGCAGGGCACCCACAGCAGCTTGCCCAGCAGCACAGTGCCCGGGGGGGGGTTGGAAGCTCTCCACACAAGGAGACTCCACAACTCCCTGTCCCTCTTGAACTGGGGAGCCCAGACCTGCACCCAATACTCCAGCTGTGGCCTCACTAGGGCAGAGTAGAGGGTGAGGAGAACCTCCCTTGACCTGCTGGCCACACTGCTCTTCATGCACCCAGGACAGCGTTGTCCTTGCTGGCCCTGAGGGCACACTGAAACACAGAATCAGGGTAATAAACCTTTGCTGAGGTGTTGTGGATCTCATCTCAGGCTGCACACAACCTTTCCTGAGGAGATGCCTCCTGCAATTCTGTTTCTCCCCACTGTGGTTATTAGTGGTTTAGGATTTCAAACCTCCGCAGTGTGTTTTAAGTTTCAAACTGTTAGCATGGAGTGCCAGGAGGAATCTGAAACCATCTCAAGTGTTCTCTGACCTGCCCTCTGATGACAAGAAAGCTTTCAGTGCATTCCTTTGGGGCTGAGACATGGTGGTGGAAGGTTGGCTGCATGCAGGTGAGCAAACACTGCCTGAGAGCCTGGGGTGCATGGCTGCAGCAGCTCTTGGCTCTTGCTGTTGGTTAGGGCACCATTCCTGCTGTTGTCTACCTTCATCCTAAAACATTTCCTGTGATAATGAAACAGCAATGTCTGAATTTGTTCATGCCTGTGTTAGGGTTAAGAGAAATACTCCAGCAGGTGTAAGAATGTTCTCCTCCTCTGCTCTGCCTTAGTGAGGATGCAGCTGAAGAACTGGGTGCAGGTCTGGGCTCCCAAGAGAGACAGGGAACTGCTGGGGAGAGTCCAGGGGAGGCTACAGAGATGCTGAGGGGCCTGGAGCAGCTCTGGGAGGAGCAAAGGCTGAGAGCCCTGGGGCTGAGAGCCTGCAGAAGAGCAGCCCCAGAGGGCAGCTGAGCAATGCTCAGCAAGAGACAAAGGAGCTGTGGGGAGCAAGAGGCTGGGGCCAGGCTCTGCTCAGTGGTGCCCAGGGACAGGACAAGGGGCAGTGGGCACAAAGTGGAAGACAGGAGGTTGCATGTGAAGAGGAGGAGAAAGTTGTTTGGTGTGAGGGTGCTGGAGGCCTGGAGCAGGCTGCCCAGAGAGGTTGTGGAGTCTCTTTCTCTGGAGCCTTTCCAGCCCTGTGTGGATGTGCTCCTGTGTGACCTGTGCTGGATTCTATGGTCCTGCTCTGGCAGGGGGGTTGCACTCAATGATCTTTGGGGGTCCCTTCCAACCCCTAAGATCCAGTGAGCCTGTGACACAGCCTGTTAAGAAAGAAAGGCTGAAGCTGACAAAGCTGTGGGGAGCATCCTGGTCCTGTGATCATTTACTCCACGCTTCTGGCGGCTCCTAGGGAGCTGCCTGCGTGACAGGCGGGGGATTTCATATCTTCTACAACAAAAAGGACCCACATCCAAGTGAAAAGCCATGAAAGGCTTCACTCCCAGGCTGGGAGTAAAGTCTTGTGCTCATCTTGAAGCTTTGTTTCACCACAGAAGCCCCACAGTGTTTGCTCTTCACATGGCGAGGCCACTCGCCTGACAGGGCAATGCCACTCAGCGGTGCCCTGCTCCTCAGCTTCCCATGCCTAGGGCAGAGCTGCTGCTTAATATTTGCTATCATTAAACATTTAGCTCAACACTTACATGGTCCTCAACCCTGTGATGTCTAATTTGTGCCCATCTGTCTGGAAATGATTAGGGCCTAATCTAGTGAATTCATTTGGCTTGTACTAGGCTGGCTCTGAGTTAGGATGATCAAACATCAGCGAGAGCTGGAAGATGCGAGATGGTGCTGGGGAGAGCTGCAGGAGGAGGGGGGCAGGCAGACAGCCCTGATGGAAGGAGGAGGAGCTGGGCTGGCTGTGGTGTGGGGAGTTCCCCACAGCTACCTGGCACTGGCTGCATATTTCAATATTGATGTTTTTCTCCCAGTCTTCAAACACTGCAGAGGTGTGGCTGTATGCTGCCCTCTCCTCAAAGCTCACCAGATGGTGTTGGACTGTATGGGGATATAAATAAAACACAACCCTGGACCCAGCTGCTCTGCACACAGAAACTGACACCAGGATGAATTTACTCCTGTCTTCTCTGATCACCTTGGGGAAAAGCAAGTTTTCAAACAAGACAGCTGAGGACCAAGGCCTCTTTGCTCCACACAGAAGGACCTGGGAGTGCTGGGGGACAGCAAGTTCACCACCAGCCAGCAATGTGCCCTCAGGGCCATGAAGACCAATGGTGTCCTGGGTGAATGAAGCAGAGTGTGGCCAGCAGGTTCTCCTCACCCTGGGTGCAGGTCTGGGCTGCCCAGTTCAAGAGACAGGGAACTGCTGGGGAGAGTCCAGGGGAGGCTGCAAAGCTGCTGAGGGGCCTGGAGCAGCTCTATGAGGAGCAAAGGCTGAGAGCCCTGGGGCTGAGAGCCTGCAGAAGAGCAGCCCCAGAGGGCAGCTGAGCAATGCTCAGCAAGAGACAAAGGAGCTGTGGGGGGCAAGAGGCTGGGGCCAGGCTCTGCTCAGTGGTGCACAGGGACAGGACAAGGGGCAGTGGGCACAAAGTGGACCCCAGGAGGTTCCCTGTGAAGAGAAGGAGAAAGTTGTTTGGTGTGAGGGTGCTGGAGGCCTGGAGCAGGCTGCCCAGAGAGGTTGTGGAGTCTCCTTGTGTGGAGAGCTTCCAACCCCCCCTGGGCACTGTGCTGCTGGGCAAGCTGCTGTGGGTGCCCTGCTTTGGCAGGGGGTTGGTCTGGGTGATCTGCAGAGGTCCCTTCCAGCCCTCACCCTGCTGGGACTGTGCATACTGATAATTCACTATAAAGCTCTTTTGTCACAGTCCAGGCCTGCCTGTGAGTGGGCTGCCGCCGCAGCAGCAGAATAAGGAGGTGAGGAGAGGCAGGGCTGTGCAGTGACAATGGCTGTCTATGAAGACAGCAGGCAAGGCAGAGCTGGGGGCTGGGGGGGAGGTTGCTGTGTTTTGCTGTTTTTCATTTCACACACACCCCACATTGTTCCTCTTGGCTTCCCTTCCTTTTCTCCAAGCACTGCTGCCTGCTGGGGAAGGGCCTTTCTGTGAGGAGCCAGTTTTGTTCAGCCAGCTGTGGGACAGCACTTCATCAGACCAGCCAAGCATTGCTTACAGCCAAGGAACTAATTCCCAATCCACAGAGTGACAAAGCACTGCAGGACAAGTCACAGAAGCATGGAATCATGAAGGTTGCAAAAGACCTCTCAGGCTCATTGAGTCCAACCTTCTACCCAGCACCTCCATGACCACTAGGCCATGTCTTCATGTGCCACATCTACTTGGTTTTTTAACATCTCCAGTGATGGGGACTCCAGAACCAGTCTAACATCCTAAGATCCAATTCTCCCTCACTGTCTTCCCATGTGAGGACTGCTGAACACCAAACACTTGGACACAGAGTACAAAAGCAGATCACCTCCATGCAGAAAACTTTACAAACAGCTACAAAGAGAACTTCCCAAAGGGCTACAAGTGAGGGACTTATACATTTGGTATCACATAAACCACATCTAACTACACTTTTTACTCCCCTCCTCTCATTGAGCAGCTGAATAGGAGCCAGCAGTGTGCCCAGGGGGCCAAGAAAGCCAAAGGCCTCCTGGCTGGGATCAGCAATGCTGTGGCCAGCAGCAGCAGGGAGGGGATTGTCCCCTGGCACTCAGCTCTGGCGAGGCCACACCTCGAGTGCTGGCTCCAGTGTTGGGCACTTCAATAGCAGAGAGATGTGGAGGTGCTGGAGCCAGGGCAGAGCAGGGCAAGGAAGCTGGGAAGGGCCTGGAGAAGAAATCTGATGGAGAGCAGCTGAAGGAGCTGGGGATGGTTAGTGTGAAAGAGAGGAGGCTGAGGGGAGACCTCCTGGCTGTCCACAGCTACCTGAGAGGAGGTTGTGGAGAGGCTGCTGCTGGTCTCTGCTCACAGGTCATTAGTGACAGAACAAGAGGCAATGGCCTCAAGCTGCCACTGGGGAGCTTTGGACAGTAGGAAGACTCTTCCCATGCAGAGTGGTGAGGGATTGGAATGTGCTGCCCAGGGAGGTGGTGGAGTCCCCAAGCCTGGCTGTGTTTGAAGGTGGTTTGGCTGTGGTGCTTGGGGCTGTGGTTTAGGGGTGAGCCTTGCAGAGTAGGGCTCTGGGTTGGACTTGGTGGTGCTGAGGCTCTGTTCCAACCTGAATATTTCTGTGATTGTGCTTCACATCTGTGTTCCTAAGTGAGGAACTCATATGCAGTGACTCTAGCCAGGCAAAGAACAATGCCTCTGCCAGTGAAGCAATAAATCAGGGCTCAACAAGCACAGCCAATAAGTTGCCACAACAGTGAGTAGTTAATGTGCAAAGCTGACCAAGAAAGCAAAATATTTGAATGTGTTCTGCAGTGGCTTTTAAAAACTATTTAATGATATCACTGTTAGCAACTCCTGCTGTATCAGACCATGCTCTCTGCACTGCACCTCAAGGCTTCACTCTCATCCTATTAAATTAAACCACACTTTACTGGAATAAACCCAGAAGAATCTCTTCCCAAGCCCATACAAGTTCTGTAGAAATACTGCACAGAGATAAGGATGAGGCAAGGGGGATACAGGATTCTTTCCCAGCAGGAAAAGCAAGGCAGGTGATTATGACAGACAAGACATGAGCAGGATCTAAGCAGAGTCTCAGGAGCTCAACCAGAGAATAAAACTCAGTGTTAACAGCAGGTCTGGAAAAACAGTGGAGCCAAGATCCTTTTGATTCATGGAATGGTTTGAGACTACTGAATGGCAGGGACCTTAAAGATGATCTAGTTCCAACCCCTGCCATGGGCAGGGACACCTCCCACCAGCCTAGGTTGCTCAAGACCTCATCCAAGCTGGCCTTGAACACCTCCAGGGAGGGGTTTGAAAAATATAAAGCCTCCCAAAAGGCCATCTGTCCACAAAAGTGAGTGTGAGGTTGGGATGGCAAATGCTAGGACATCTATGTGGCTGCACCTGTGTGATTTCTGCACCCTGGCTGGAGAGCCCAGTGTGACAGGGAAACAAAATGTTGAGACTTGAATAGAAACTGGAGCTGCAAACCTGAAGAGATTTCTGCTTTGCAATATGAAAACCATGAAGTTCATCCAGTTCCAACCCTCTGCCATGGGCAGGGACACTTCCCACCAGTCCAAGTTGCTCAAGGACTCATCCAGCCTGGCCTTGAACACCTCCAGGGGTGGTGCATCCACAACCTCACTGGGCAGCCTGTGCCAGTGTCTCCCCAGCCTCACTGGAAAGAATATCTTCCTCATCTCCAGTCTCAATCTGCCCTCCTTGAGCCTCAATCCATTCCCTCTCATCCTGTCACTACAGGCTGGGCACAATGATGCTGTACACAAGGCTGGGGATCCAAACAGACCTGAGCAGCCCCTTTGATGGCTGTGAAGAAATTGTTTGATTTGGTTGTGGTTACAGCTGAGAGCTGCTGGGAGTTGGTCTCTTCTCCCTAGTAAAAAGTGACAGGATGAGAGGAAGTGGCCTGAACTTGCACCAGGGGAGGTTTAGGTTGGACATTAGAAGAAACTTTGTCCCTGAAAGGGTTCTCAAAGCCAGGCACAGGCTGCCCAGGGAGGTGATTGAATCCCCATCCCTGGAGGGGTTTCAAAGAGGCAGAGACGTGGTGCTGAGGGCCATGGTTTGGCCACAGCCTTGGCAGAGAATGGTTGGACTGGAGGAGCTTAAAGGCCTTTTCCAAGCACAACAATTCTGGTCAGCCTGTTCCAGAGTCTCACCACCCTCACTGCAAAGAATTTCTTCCCTATCTCCAGTCTAAATCTCCCCTCCTCAAACTTCAACCCATTCCCTCTCCTCCTACAAGCCCTTGTAAAAAGACCCTGCCCATCTTTCTTGTAGGCCCCCTTCAGATGGCTGGGAAGGGCCCAGAGAAGCTGCCTCACTATTTAGAGCAGTTGTACTTATTAACCAGTTGAGGAACACCACCACACACATCAAAACCCACAAAAAAAAAGGCAAATCACATCTAGTCCAGGGAAATTGATGAGTGTGTGTCAAGGTGTTGCAAAATTTAGCTCTCGGATATATAGGCTGTCAGTCAAGGAAATGATAGTGGTGACAGTGACAGATGATCAGGACTTGGCCTTGAGCCTGACATCGCGGCTCAGAGAGAACAGAGGGTGAGAGCTGCACAATTTACTGCTAGCTGCAGAAGGAAAACTGGAAGGGCTAGGAGGACACTTTCCAGGGACTCTCCCAGAACATGGGGAGAGAAGGATCCAGCCAAAAAAACAGTAGCACTAAAAAAGCAGCATGAAAGAGAGGAACGAGATAACCTAGGGCCCAGGAAAAGATGAGACAGAAAAGCACCAGGAGGTCTCAACTCAAAGTCAATTCAGGACAGGAGATCAGAGATAGCTACAAAGCAAATCAGAGAGCCTGAAGTGGTAGGAAGAAAAATGCTGGCAAATGTATAGCAATTTGGAGATCCTGCATGAAAACAGGAATGAGATTCCTGAGGTGGAATGGAAGGCTTTGCTTTGAAACTGCTGTCCCAAAACCAGGCTATCGAAAGGACAATGATGAAGAAAAGCTGCATGAAACCTGATTTGGTTTTCCTCTCATATTGAAGATGAAACCTCTTGGGTTCCACTTTGTTCCACTCACTCCAACCCCCTGCCAAAGCAGGGCACCCACAGCAGCTTGCCCAGCAGCACAGTGCCCAGCGGGGGTTGGAAGCTCTCCACACCAGGAGACTCCACAACCTCTCTGGGCAGCCTGCTCCAGGCCTCCAGCACCCTCACACCAAACAACTTTCTCCTCCTCTTCACATGGAACCTCCTGGGCTCCACTTTGTGCCCACTGCCCCTTCTCCTGTCCCTGGGCACCACTGAGCAGAGCCTGGCCCCAGCCTCTTGCTCCCCACAGCTCCTTTGTCTCTTGCTGAGCATTGCTTAGCTGCCCTCTGGGGCTGCTCTTCTGCAGGCTCTCAGCCCCAGGGCTCTCAGCCTTTGCTCCTCACAGAGCTGCTCCAGGCCCCTCAGCAGCTTTGAAGCCTCCCCTGGACTCTCTCCAGCAGTTCCCTGTCTCTCTTGGACTGGGCAGCCCAGACCTGCACCCAGTACTCCAGGTGTGGGCTCAGCAGGGCAGAGCAGAGGGGCAGGAGAAGCTCTCTCAACCTGCTGGCCACGCTCTTCAGATGAGTATTTAAATCCTAAACGTTAGGACTCCAACCTATTGCCGAGGGGCAGCGTCCTTCACCCTCCTTACAGCAGCAAGTCGACGACAAATACATCAAAGCACAGCACCAGAATCAGTTTCTTCCCTCCTGCAATTTTCATGCACATTTATAGCACTCAGGGTTGGTGTTTTTTCCCTCTTTTCCCCAACTGCTAAAAAGAGCCTTCACAGATGTAATTCAGTTCCTATGCCTACAGTGTCTGTTTCATTACTGCTGCTGTAGCAACGTGGTGCTTTAATCCCTCTCTCTCATTCTCTCTCTCTCTCTCCAAACACTTCACAAAATGATATGCTTACAACATGTTCTAATCCTTATTGACAAGCCACCTATTAAAAGCAAGATTCTACTCCCAGGAGGTTTTGTATGGAAACAATAAATTAAGTTTCTGTAGGCCTTGGGAAGGAACCTCCTGAAATGACAACAAGAAACCCACGTTATTACTCCTAGGCTGGTGGAGGGACTGGTGCAAGGCTAATTGATTCTGCAGCAAATCCATGGGGAAATTAGAAGTTCATCATGAATCTTAACCTCTCCACAAATATTGCCTCCTATCAGGTTGAATGGATTTGAAGAGAACAGCAGCTGGAATGTCAAATCTCACTTGGAGTCACAGGATCACAGCTCACAGGATGTTAGGGGTTGGAAGGGACCTCCAGAGATCACCCAGTCCAACCCCCCTGCCAGAGCAGGAGCAGAGAATCCAGCACAGGTCACACAGGAACACATCCAGACAGGGCTGGAAAGGCTCCAGAGAAGGAGACTCCACAACCTCTCTGGGCAGCCTGCTCCAGGCCTCTGGGACCCTCACAGGGAAGAAGTTCCTCCCCATGTTGAGGTGGAATAGATGAAAGGTGCCTACAAGAAAGCTGGGGAGGGACTTTTCAGGAGGGGTTGTAGTGATCACAGCTCACAGGATGTTAGGAGTTGGAAGGGACCTCTGGAGATCATCAAGTCCAAGCCCCTGGCCAGAGCAGCATCACAGAATCCACTTCAGGTCACAAAGGAGCATAGGATGTTAGGGGTTGGAAAATAGGATATGATGAGGGGCAGTGGATTGAAGCTGGAAGAGGGGAGATTTACAGAATCACAGAACCAACCAGGTTCAAAAAGACCTTTGAGATCAAGTCCAACCTATGAAGCACAGAGTCACAGAATCATAGAATGGTTTGGGTTGGAAGGGACCTCCAAAAGTCATCATCTAGTCCAAGCCCCTGCAGTCAGCAGGGACATCCCCAACTAGATCAGGTTGCCCAGAGCCCTGTCCAACCTCACCTTGAACATCTCCAGGGATGGAGCCTCAGTTACCTCCCTGAGCAAGTGCAGCAGTGTTCCAGCAGCCTCCTGGTGCAGAATTTGTTCCCCACATCCAATCTCAATTTGCTCTGCTCTCATTTCAAACCAATGCCCCTGGTCCTGTCCCTGCAGGCCTTTGAGAACAATCCCTCTGCAGCCTTCTTGTAGACACAGAATACAGAATTAACCAGGCTGGAAAAGACCTCAGAGATCATCAAGTCCAACCTATCACCCAGCACCATCTAATCAACTAAACCATGGCACCAAGGGCCTCATCCAGGCTCTTCTTAAACACTTCCAGGAATGGTGACTCCACCACCTCCCTGGGCAGCACATCCCATGGCCAATCTCTCCTTCTGGGACCTCCAGCCTAAACCTCCCCTGACACAGCTTGAGACTGTGTCCTCTTGTTCTGCTGCTGGGTGCCTGGGAGAAGAGACCAACCCCCACCTGGCTACAACCTCCCTTCAGGGAGTTGGAGAGAGCAAGAAGGTCTCCCCTGAGCCTCCTCTTCTCCAGGCTAAGCAACCCCAGCTCCCTCAGCCTCTCCTCACAGGAGAGCATTGAGACTGGAGATGAAATTCTTTCCAGTGAAGCTGGGGAGACACTGGCACAGGCTGCCCAGGGAGGCTGTGGCTGCCTCCTCCCTGGAGGTGTTCGAGGCCAGGCTGGATGAGGCCTTGAGCATCCTGGGCTGGTGGGAGGTGTCCCTGCCCATGGCAGGGGGTTGGAACTGGATGATCTTTCAGGTCCCTTCCAACCCAACCCTTTTAGTGGTTCCATGATTCTATGGAATATTTACAGTGCAGATGGGCAGTGCAATCTATTTTGGAGGAATAAAAAACCCCAAACTCGATGCATTGATGTCAGTGCTGGTTGGAATTGTCAGCACTGGCCTGGAGTGACTTCCTGGAGTGCAGCTGAGGTAGAGAACCCCAGCAAATATTGTGCTCTGAAGTGGGAATAATAAAGTAGCACGTTAAGAAATCCATCTGCTGAGCTGTTTCTGAAGCTTCTCACCACACACTCCTGCCATGTCTGGCAGGATGAGCAACCACACTGTTCCTCAGCTAGGTGGAGGAAGAACTGATGACACCGAGGGTTTATGTAACTCCTGAGGGTTCTCAAGTGAACTTGGTCGGGGTGAAGCATTTCATTTCCTGGCTGAATTTTTGCACTGCTGCTGCCAAACTCTGACAGAGCCACACAGCTTCACCTCAACCCAAACGCTCTTGCTCTGGGGTGCCCCAGCTGTCTCTAACACCACTGCAAGGCACCCAGTGAAAGGGGGAAACTTCTCCTATGGCAGAAGTTCTCCTCTCCTCACCACAGGAAGATCAACACTCAGCCTGCACTACAGCACACTGTATTTTAGCAGGACTTTGCAAGCAGGGTTCCTTTCCCAGCCAGTTTCATAGAAACATAGAATCAACCAGGTGGGAAAAGACCTCAGAGATCTTCAAGTCCAACCTATGACCTAACACCTCCTGACACCTAAACCATGGCTCCAAGTGCCACATCCAAGCCTTTCTTGAGCATCTCCAAGGATGGGGACTCCACCACCTCCCTGGGCAGCCTGCTCCAATGCTCCACCACTCTTTCCAGCCTCTTCCAACCCAAACCATTTTTTGATTCTATGAAGTCAAGTGAGGATTCAGAAGAGAAGAGTTGGGGTGGTGGGACACAACCTCAGTCATGCTGCCTGCAAGGTTCCTACTCCCAACCCACTCAAGGACATTGCCCACCCCTTTGCACACCCCCCAGGGAAGGAGACAAGCAGGACAGAGCTGGTTTGGACCACTTGAAAGCAAAGCCATCCGCAATGAGCCCCAGGGAGGCTCAGCCCTGCCAAGGGCATCCCCTAGGAGAGTCATAGAATCACAAAACCACAGAATCAACCAGGTTAGAAAGGACCTCAGAGATCATCAAGTCCAACCTATGACCTAATGCCTAACACCTCCTGACAGCTAAACCATGGCTCCAAGTGCCACATCCAATCCCCTCTTGAACACCTCCAGGGATGGTGACTCCACCACCTCCCTGGGCAGCACATCCCAATGGCCAATTACTCTTGCTGGGAAGAACTTTCTCCTCACCTCCAGCCTAAACCTCCCCTGGCACAGCTTGAGACTGTGTCCTCTTGTTCTGCTGCTGGGTGCCTGGGAGAAGAGACCAACCCCCACCTGGCTACAACCTCCCTTCAGGGAGTTGGAGAGAGCAAGAAGGTCTCCCCTGAGCCTCCTCTCCTCCAGTTTGTGACCTCTGTTTTAAACTTCCATGTAAAGACACTGCTGAAGCACAAATTGAGAACAACCTGCACCTCCTCCAGGGAAGCATCATGTCATTTGGTATCTCTGGAGGTTCAACAAGGACAAATGCAAGGTGCTACACCTGGGGCAGAGTAATCCCTGGTACCAACACAGGCTGGGGATGGAGGATTGGAGAGCAGCTCTGTGGAGAAGGACTTGGAGGGGCTGGGAGGGGTGCAAAGCTGGACAGGAGGCAGCACCAAATGCTGCCAGCCCAGCCCCAGCCTGTCCTGGGCTGAACCCAGCAGTGTGGGCAGCAGGGGCAGGGAGAGGATTCTGCCCTCTGCTGTGCTCTGCTGAGACCTCCCCTGCAGTGCTGGGGCAGCTCTGGAGGTCTCAGCACAGACAGGGACCTGTTGGGGCAGGGCCAGAGGAGGCCACAGCAATGCTGGCAGGGCTGGAAGCCCTCTGCTGTGAGGCCAGGCTGAGAGAGTTGGGCTTGTGCAGCCTGGAGAAGAAAAGGTTCCAGGGAGACCTTCTGGTGGCCTTGCAGTGTTTAAAGGAGCCAAGAAGAAAGATGGGGACAGATTTTTGAGCAGGGCCTGATGTGACAGGACAAAGGGGAATGGTTTGAACTGGGAGAGGGAGACTCAGGATGGAGAGAAGGGAGAAGTTCCTTATAATGAAAATTATGAGACCCTGTCCCAGGTAGCCCAAAGAAGTGGGAGCTGCCCCATGCCTGGAAGCATCCCAGGTCAGGTTGTTTGGGGCTCTGAGCAACTTGCCCTAGCTGCAGGGGGTTTAGCTTAGATGAGCTTCATAGGTCCCTTCCCACCCTAAGCATTCGATGATACTGTATGATTTCCAGACAGAATAATCTCAACAGCATTCTCTCTCTCACTATGAAGATTGGTTTTATTCTGGAGTCCCTGCCCTTTTTGGTTTGCTCTGCCTGCTTTTAATCATCAGTAAATTTGCAGATGACACCAGGCTGGGGGCAGGAGTTGATCTGGTAGAGGGTAGGAGAGCTCTGCAGAGGGACCTGGACAGGCTGGGCAGATGGGCAGAGGCCAAGGGCAGGAGATTGAACACATCCAAGTGCCAGGTGCTGCACAGTGGCCACAGCAACCCCAGGCAGTGCTACAGGCTGGGGTCAGAGTGGCTGAGAGCAGCCAGGCAGAGAGGGACCTGGGGGTGCTGGTTGATGGTAGGCTGAACATGAGCCTGCAGTGTGCCCAGGAGGCCAAGAGGGCCAAGGGCATCCTGGCCTGCATCAGGAAGAGTGTGGCCAGCAGGAGCAGGGAAGTCATTGTGCCCTGTGCTCAGCACTGCTGAGGCCACACCTTGAGTCCTGTGTCCAGTTCTGGGCTCCTCAGTTCAGGAAGGACATTGAGCTGCTGGAAGGTGTCCAGAGAAGGGCAAGAAAGCTGGGGAGGGGTCTGGAGCACAGCCCTGTGAGGAGAGGCTGAGGGAGCTGGGGTTGCTTAGCCTGGAGAAGAGGAGGCTCAGGGGAGACCTTCTTGCTCTCTCCAACTCCCTGAAGGGAGGTTGTAGCCAGGTGGGGGTTGGTCTCTTCTCCCAGGCAGCCAGCAGCAGAACAAGAGGACACAGTCTCAGGCTGTGCCAGGGGAGGTTTAGGCTGGATGTTAGGAAGAAGTTCTACACAGAGAGAGTGATTGCCCATTGGGATGTGCTGCCCAGGGAGGTGGTGGAGTCCCCATCCCTGGAGGTGTTCAGGAGGAGACTTGATAGGCTGCTTGGTGCCATGGGTTAGTTGATTAGGTGGTGTTGGATGATAGGTTGGACTTGATGATCTTGAAGGTCTCTTCCAACCTGGCCTATTCTATTCTATTCTATTCTATTCTATTCTATTCTATTCTATTCTATTCTATTCTATTCTATTCCATTCCATTCCATTCCATTCCATTCCATTCCATTCCATTCCATTCCATTCCATTCTATTCTATTCCCAGCTCTGAAGCAATCAGGAATCTTTAGTCCCAGTTACTGAACCCTTGTTGCTCATCCCCGGAACTCAGAGCGAATCCACTGAAGAGGGAAAGTGTCTTCACCACACTTAAACAGCCAAAAGTACCTCCAAAGGCCCCAGCCTAGACAATTGCTTAAAACATAAATTACCCCCAAATGAATCAGTGAGCAGCTCCAGTCCCTTGGGGCTGAAACTCATCAGATCCATGCTGATTGCCACCTACCACCGAGGTTCTGTTTGCAGCAGAGGACCAAAACTAATTAACCCATCTTTATTACTACAAGAAAACACCGTGTTCAAGGCCTTATTTATAAAACCTACAGCTATTATTAGATAATCTCTGACTTTTCCCTCTTCATTTTCACTCTGCTGAAGCAGCAGCAGCACAAAGGAACCACCAAACAGAACGGCTGCCTTTACATGAAAAGGAAAGAAATATTAATGCATAAGGCTGAGGTGATGCCCAACAGGACAAGCTGCATGGAAACCCGCTTGGAATCACAGTGGTTTTCCACAGCAAAATGAAAATAGAGCTTAATACTGAGAATCTGTGACAGGCAGGCAATGAGATCGAGAGAATCAACACCAAACGGCTCAGGTTGGAAGGGAGCTCAGAGCTCATCTGCTCCAAGCTCCCCACCATGCCCAGGGACACCTCTCAGCTACACTCAGCTGCTCAAGGCCTCAGCCAGCCTGGCCTCAAACACCCCCAGCAAGGAGGCAGCCACAGCCTCCCTGGCCAGCCTGGGCCACACTCTCACCACCCTCACAAGCAACAACTTCTGCCTCAGCTCCACTCTCACCCTGCTCTGCCTCAGCTTCAAACCATTCCCCCTTGGCCTGGCTCCAGACCCCCTCAGCAAAAGTCTCTCTGTAGCCTTCCTGCAGGTCCTGGCAGGCAGCTCTGAGGTGCCCCTGGAGCCTTCTCCTCTGCAGGCTGCACACCCCCAGCTCCCTCAGCCTGTGCTCACAGCAGAGCTGCTCCAGCCCTTGGATCATCTTTGTGGCCTCCTCTGGGCTCTCTCCAGCAGCTCTGTGTCCTTCTCCTGCTGGGGACAGGTGGGGTCTGAGCAGAGCAGAGTCTAGGGGCAGAATCTCTCACAAGAGAAATGATTTAGGTCATTGGGCACCTATGAGGGCAATGACTTAGGTGATAGAACTGTTTAGGCTGGAAAAGACCTTTAAGCCCTGTGTGCTTCTCACAGTGGGGGGTGTGCGTTTGGACATTAAACTGCTTATGGGTTAGAATGTCAGCCTGGGAAGCCTTGGGAGGAGATATTGATTCTTTACAAGGGGTAGAGAAGTGTGGGAGACTCCAGTGCTGCTTTTCTGCGTGGCTGTTGTAAAAGTAGAGCAGCAGGAGCCAGCCCCGGTTCACGTCTCGTGAAAGGATCTGCTCCGTGGGCAGGAGGCAGGAGAGGTAATGAAGGTGGTGCTGGAGTGCAGGGGTTTGTGTGTGCCTCCATTGTGCTGGGGCACAATGAATTACTTGTCTCTGATATGATAAACTGTTATTGCAGATGTAAAAGTGCTTCATAATATGCAAGGCATAGTAGAGACAGAACAAATCTCCCCAAAGGCTCTATTAATATTCATTACAGAGTTAACAGCATTACGACGCTCCACAACAGACATAATACAGGGAGCAGAAACTTGGTGGGGGTTGAATCTGAGGACTCTCTGATCTAAAAGTAGCTGCCACACTCTGGGAAGCGAGGAATCTTGGCAGCAGGAGTAACAGCACTTCTCTCCTGCCATTAAAAGGCAAGTAAAATACAGCATTGCACAGCCTTCGTGTTTGGAGCTCCATAAAATCAGCTGGAAAAGAGACACAGGGCTGCTGGCAGCAGCTCCAGAGAGCCTCTCCAGGAGCCCACAGCAGCTCCACTGCTGTGCCACAGCCTGGCACTTCGAGGGTCTCTTAAAGCCAGCTTGCAAAGCACCTTTGCCATGAAATGCCTCCCTCTGTGTGCAGGTCTCCTGTTCCAGACTGAGGCTCCTGGTCTGAGACCACTGCTCTGCTCAAAAGCTGGTCTCTGTTTAACTCTCAACTGGTAGGTATCTCAGTCCTGAAGTGCAGTGGTTGGCATCCCAGCCCTGAGGTGCAGTGGTTGGCATCCCAGCCCTGAGGTGCAGTGGTTGGGATCCCAGCCCTGAGGTGCAGTGGTTGGGATCCCTGCACTGAGGTGCAGTGGTTGGGATCCCAGCCCTGAGGTGCAGTGGTTGGGATCCCTGCCCTGAGGTGCAGTGGTTGGCATCCCAGCCCTGGGGTGCAGTGGTTGGGATCCCAGCCCTGAGATGCAGTTGTTGGGATCCCAGCCCTGAGGTGCAGTGGTTGGGATCCCAGCCCTGAGGTGCAGTGGTTGGGATCCCTGCACTGAGGTGCAGTGGTTGGGATCCCAGCCCTGAGGTGCAGTGGTTGGCATCCCAGCCCTGAGGTGCAGTGGTTGGCATCCCAGCCCTGAGCTGTTTTCTATCCAATCCCTGAACTGTTTTCTAACCCATTCCTGAAGTAAAGAGGCAGGGGTTGGAACCAGCTGATCTTTCAGGTGCCTCTCAGGCCAAGGCAGTCTGGGATTCCCTGAGAAGCTCCAGAAGGTTTTCTTTTGCTTGCTGCCTTGCTCTGGTATGGCAGGCTAGAAACAACCAAAGCAAACCCCACAACTCCCTCTCTCCCCCAACTTTTTTTGTTGAGGAGCAGCATCACCACCCCAGCTGCATAACCCAACCTCATTTCAGCTGAGTTGGCTGCCAGGGGGCTGGGTTTTTATTAGGACAGTACCCAGGGGGGACTGTGGAATTAGGGATGCCCCCCTTTTTATCAGCACAGGAAAGCTGTGGAGGAAGCAAAGTCTGCAGAGAGTTCATCTACCACAGATAGGCAACTTTTAACTGCAGTGCTTTGAGTGTCCAGAGAAAGAAGCAAACCAGGAGGGTAGGCAGAAGACAGCCACATCACTTAAAGGGGTGAAATAAGACAAGCTCTGTGTGTTGGAGCAAAGTAATTTGGTGCAAACAAATTAAATGTCAATCTGCTGGCACCTCTGCATAGGGCTGAGCTGAAGGAAAATGTCCTCTGGAGGCAATGTGCTCTGGTGGCCAGGAAGGCCAAGGGCACCCTGGGCTGGATTAGAAGGGCTGTGGTCAGTAGGTCGAGAGAGGTTCTTCTCCCTCTCTACTCTGCCCTGCTGAGGCCACATCTGGAATCTTGTGAGGAGTTCTGAGCTCCTCAGGTCAAGAAAGACAGAGAGCTGAGAGCTTGAGAGAGTCCAGCACAGAGCCACAAGGATGCTGCAGGCAGTGGAAGATCTTCCTCATGAGGAGAGCCTGAGGCAGCTGAGGGCTCTGGAGCTTGGAGAGGAGGAGCCTGAGGGTGAGCTCCTTGCTGCTGCTAAAGCTGTGCAGGGTGATGCCCAGAGGCTGGAGCCAGGCTCTGCTGGGGGATGCCCAATGGCAGCACAAGGGGCAGTGGTGGAAGCTGAGGCAGAGGAAGTGCCATGGAAACAGGAGGAAGAATTATTTCCCTGTGAGGGTGACAGAGGCCTGGAGCAGGCTGCCCAGGGGGTTGTGGAGTCTCCTTCTCTGAAGATATTCAAAACCCACCTGGATGTGTTCCTGTGTGCTCTGCTCTGGGTGACCCTGCTCTGGCAGGGGGGTTGGACTGGATGAGCTTTCAAGGTCCCTTCCAGCCCCTAACATTCTGTGAGCCTGTGAAAATGCAGATGGCAGTCAGTGGAAGAATAGTTAAAGGGATTTTGGAGGAGCCTGGAAAGAAACCTACTTGGTGACTCCAAATCCATGGCAAATTTGCTGATGATACCTGGACTAACTTTAGAGGGAATTACTGCAGAGTAGAGCTTTACACTGTGCCTGGGAACTGAAATGTTCCACCCTGATTTGGGTTTCCTTCTTTTTAAAGAAGGTACAAGGTGGTCCCTTCCAACCCAAACCACTCCATGACTCTCTAATTCCACACTGAGAGCCACACACCCATGTGCCTATTCACCACACTCAAGGTTTTCCAAAACCTTCCAACAAATGTTTTAACCCAAAGAAATTCCCCACTAGCGTGGCATTTTGCTTTCTACCAGAGATTCAGAGATTCATGGAATGGATTGGGTTGGCAGGGACCTAGAAGGTGATGTAGGATCATAGAATCACAGAACTGTCAGGGCTGGAAGGGAGCTCAAGGCTCAGCCAGTTCCAAGCCCCCTGCCATGGGCAGGGACACCTCACACTACAGCAGGTTGCTCACAGCCACAGCCACAGCCAGCCTGGCTGCAAACACCTCCAGGCAGGAGGCTTCCACCACCTCCCTGGGCAACCTGTGCCAGGCTCTCACCACCCTCATGGCCAACAACTTCTTCCTCACAGCCAATCTTCTAGTTTTGCTCCATCCCCCCCAGTCCTATCACTCCCTCACAAGTCCCTCCCCAGCTTTCTTGGAGCCCCCTGCAGATCCTGGAAGGCCACCAGAAGGTCTCCTGGGAGCCTTCTCCTCTCCAGCCTGCACAACCCCAACTCTCTCAGGCTGTCTCCAGAGCAGGGCAGCTCCAGCCCTCTGCTCCTCCTCGTGGCCCTTCTCTGAACACCTTCCAGATCCTTCCTGGCACAGAGGCTCCAGAACTGGCCCCAGAGCTGCAGCTGTGGTCTCAGCAGAGCAGAGCAGAGGGGGAGAATCACCTCCCTTGGCCTCCACCAACCCCCACCTCCCACCAGCTCAGGTTGCTCAAGACCTCATCCAAACCTGACCTCGAACACCTCCAGGGAAGGAGCATCCACAACCTCCCTGGGCAACCTGTGCCAGTGTCCCACCCCCCTCAATGTATTTTCTTTCTAATATGTCTCTCTGACACCAGCATCAAAGCATTCCTGCTGCAGGTGTTTCTCATCCTCAGAGAACACCAGGAGCACATGAAAGGCCTCTCAGATTCTCCTCATGATGCTGGCACTGCTCTGTCATGCTGATTGCTACATCTGCTTGTTTTCCTCATAGACTCACTGAATGCTTTGGGTTGGAAGGGACCTTCCAAGGTCACCCAGTCCAACGCCTCTGCAGCCAGCAGGGACAGCTGCAACCGGAGCAGGTAGCTCAGAGCCCCAAACAACCTGACCTGGAATGGCTCCAGCCATGGGGCAGCTCCCACCTCTCTGGGCACCCTGGGACAGGGTCTCTCTAAGCATAAAAAAATCCTTCCTGCATCTAGCCTGAATCCGAACCATTTTAAATAATTCTGCAAGACTTCTGAGTTGGTTTTTTTCCCCCTCTGCTGCAGCTCTGGGTAATATTTGGAGGTCTATTGGAATAACAAGCCTTAGTTTTATTATTATCACTGTTTTTTTTCCTTAAGTGAACTGTTGAGCAGTGAAAAAAAACCCAAAACCTCCTGGTGTCCAGGAAAACCGCTGCCAAATTGCTGATGGCTTCTGGGACAACTTCTGTTCTCATTTCTATCCAAAAAAACCCAACAACCCCCACCCCCAAAGCCAAGAAATCAATTCAAATGTCACATGAATTCAATTTCTTTTCACAGAGAGACCTGCTCTGCTAGCAAGCATCCTTCAGTCTGCATCACAGCTTTTGGGTCATGCCCCAAAAGGGGATCTCTGTGTCTCTCAGGCTTAGAGCAAGAGGTTATCCTGCAGCTCAGCTGGTCAGGTGACAAAGAAGTATCACAGTATCACTCAGGTTGGAAGAGACCTCAAAGATGATCGAGTCCAACCTGTCACCACAGACCTCACAGTTAGAATAGAATAGAATAGAATAGAATAGAATAGAATAGAATAGAATAGAATAGAATAGAATAGAATAGAGCAGGTTGGAAGAGACCTCCGAGATCATCGAGTCCAACCTGTCCTCCAACACTATCTAATTAACTAACCCATGGCACCAAGCACCCTATCAAATCCCCCCCTAAACACCTCCAGGGATGGTGACTCCACCACTTCCCTGGGCAGCCAATTCCAATGGCATTCCAATGGCCAATAACTCTTTCTATGAAGAATTTCCTCCCAACATCCAGCCTAAACCTCCCCTGGCACAGCTTGAGACTGTGTCCTCTTGTTCTGCTGCTGGTTGCCTGGGAGAAGAGACCAACCCCCACCTGGCTACAACCTCCCTTCAGGGAGTTGGAGAGAGCAAGAAGGTCTCCCCTGAGCCTCCTCTTCTCCAGACTAAGCAACCCCAGCTCCCTCAGTCACAGAAGAGGCTTCCAAGCACAGCTCCATTGCTGCAGGATTCCAGCAAAGAGCCTTTATAGTATGGCAATTTTCCCCTCTTTTTCCCCCCCACTTTCCCTTGCATATGTAAAGACCTGTAGGTCAGCTCTGCAGACTTAACTCTTCACAGAGAAGATCTGCTCTGTATTCTAGAGGACACCACTGCAATCAATATTTGCCATGGGATCTCCATTACTTCCAAACCACACTAAAGCATCTCAGGGACAAACAACAATTGGTTTGGATTTAGGATAATCCAATCACCAGAGAGCACTGAGTGTGATTACACGGGACTGGAGCAGCTCTGTGAGGAGCAAAGGCTGAGAGCCCTGGGGCTGAGAGCCTGCAGAAGAGCAGCCCCAGAGGGCAGCTGAGCAATGCTCAGCAAGAGACAAAGGAGCTGTGGGGGGCAAGAGGCTGGGGCCAGGCTCTGCTCAGTGGTGCCCAGGGACAGGAGAAGGGGCAGTGGGCACAAAGTGGACCCCAGGAGGTTGCATGTGAAGAGAAGGAGAAAGTTGTTTGGTGTGAGGGTGCTGGAGGCCTGGAGCAGGCTGCCCAGAGAGGTTGTGGAGTCTCCTGGTGTGGAGAGCTTCCAACCCCCGCTGGGCACTGTGCTGCTGGGCAAGCTGCTGTGGGTGCCCTGTTGGAGCAGGGGCTTGGACTGGGTGAGCTCCAGAGGTCCCTTCCCACCCCCACCATGCTGGGATATCCAGATTGTCACACTGCATTATTACTCTAAACAGAGGTCACATATGCAGGGGGGATTAGTTTAAGATGGGACTAATAAATCCAGTGAGAAAGAAAGAAATGATATTGAATTCTGATGTTTACAACAGACACCCAAACTATTTTGAAGGCAGAAGATGATGTCCACACTGAAAGGCAAGTGAAGTGGGGGTTTTATGTATCTCCACTCCATTTCAATAGCAGCTGCAACACAGACAGCAAGTATTCAATCTCTGACCTCAGACAGCTTAGTAGAGCTACTGAAAAATGCTTCCCAGATTTTCACTTAGAACTGTTTTTAAAAGAACCAATGTTTAGGAAGCTCTTGCCTAAGAGAGACCTAAACACCAATAATGCTCACAGATTCTCTATCCCAACTTGGCCATTCACAGCATTTGGCTGTGGTAAATTTTGTCTATGAGCAGCCACAGCATCACTGAATCCTAGAACGGCCTCAGGGATTAAGCTCCCCACCATGCCCAGGGACACCTCTCAGCTACACTCAGCTGCTCAAGGCCTCAGCCAGCCTGGCCTCAAACACCCCCAGCAAGGAGGCAGCCACAGCCTCCCTGGCCAGCCTGGGCCACACTCTCACCACCCTCACAAGCAACAACTTCTGCCTCAGCTCCACTCTCACCCTGCTCTGCCTCAGCTTCAAACCATTCCCCCTTGGCCTGGCTCCAGACCCCCTCAGCAAAAGTCTCTCTGCAGCCTTCCTGCAGGATGCCTTCAGGTCCTGGCAGGCAGCTCTGAGGTGCCCCTGGAGCCTTCTCCTCTGCAGGCTGAACACCCCCAGCTCCCTCAGCCTGTGCTCACAGCAGAGCTGCTCCAGCCCTTGGATCATCTCTGTGGCCTCCTCTGGACTCTCTCCAGCAGCTCTGTGTCCTTCTGCTAGGGACACCAGAACTGGAGGCAGTACTGGAGGTGAGGTCTGAGCAGAGCAGATTCAAGGGGCAGAATCCTCTCTCCTGCCCTGCTGCCCACACTGCTCTGGAGAGCCTTCAAATAGCAAAGTTCCAGCTCACCCTCTTGTAAGAACATGTTGGTGAATTACAACATTTCCTTCATGAATTCCTACTTCTGGCTAAAGAAATCTCTACCTATTCTTTCAGCTGGCCCAGAGCTGTGCTCCTGGGGTTGTGTCTCACCCTCCACACGTGTCACAGCCCAGGTTTGCCTCTCCAGTACGTGTTACTTCAGCAGCCTTTGAACAAGTTCCCGCAGGGCCAGCCCCGCCGTCCACTCAAGGCGTTCCCTTGACGTAAGGAATAGTGATCATTCCACTCATCTGCTCTCATCTCCAAACATGGCCTGAAAACACCAGCTGGGAAAATCACAAGAGACCACACCAGGAGCCCTGGCCACCCTAACAAAAAGCAGAAATGAGCTGGATGCAGCTGCACAATGCCTCGGTTCTTAGGATCACAGAATTGTCAGGCCTGGAAGGGACCTCAAGGCTCAGCCAGTTCCAACCCCCTGCCATGGCCAGGGACACCTCACACTACAGCAGGTTGCTCACAGCCACAGCCAGCCTGGCTGCAAACACCTCCAGGCAGGAGGCTTCCACCACCTCCCTGGGCAACCTGTGCCAGGCTCGCACCACCCTCATGGCCAACAACTTCTCCTCACAGCCAATCTCAATCTCCCCACTTCTAGTTTTGCTCCATTCCCCCCAGTCCTATCCCTCCCTGACACCCTCACAAGTCCCTCCCCAGCTTTCTTGGAGCCCCCTGCAGATCCTGGAAGGCCACCAGAAGGTCTCTTGGGAGCTTTCTCTTCTCCAGACTGAACAGCCCCAACTCTCTCAGGCTGTCTCCAGAGCAGAGCAGCTCCAGCCCTCTGCTCATCCTCGTGGCCCTTCTCTGGACACCTTCCAGCACCTCCAGATCTTGTCTTCTCTTTGCTCTTCTTCATCTCTTTCCTCACAGACTTGCACACACTGAAGCTTTTTCACTCTCAAAGTTCTGTTTCTGTTTGATCTAGCTGAATGCCTTTGCCACTAAACAAGTCTGGAGAACTTTAATCTGCAGTGGGAAAGGCAGTGTTGGCATCAGGATTCCAAGCAGGGAGCGATGAATTATTCAGCCAACATAAAGCTACTGTTTTCACTGTATGGGCAAGGTAAAAAATTGATGAATCTCACACTTAGGGCAATTTTGAGCAACTTCTATGGAGCAAAAAAGAATTACTCCAACCAAGTCTCTCATCTCCTCCTTTGCTGAGCCCACTGTGCACTGACATTGGCATTGAACAAGTCAGGTTCTGCATTGCGGCCACAACAGCCCCAGGCAGAGCTACAGGCTGGGGTCAGAGTGGCTGAGAGCAGTCAGGCAGAAAGGGACCTGGGGATAGTGGTGGACAGCAGCTGAACAGGAATCTGCAGTGTGCCCAGGGGACCAAGAAGGCCAAGGGCATCCTGGCCTGCATCAGGAAGAGTGTGGCCAGCAGGAGCAGGGAGGTCATTGTGCCCTGTGCTCAGCACTGCTCAGGCCACACCTTGAGTCCTGTGTCCAGTTCTGGGCTCCTCAATTTAAGGATGACATTGAGCTGCTGGAAGGTGTCCAGAGAAGGGCAACAAGGCTGGGAAGGGGTCTGGAGCACAGCCCTGTGAGGAGAGGCTGAGGGAGCTGGGGTTGCTTAGCCTGGAGAAGAGGAGGCTCAGGGGAGACCTTCTTGCTCTCTCCCACTCCCTGAAGGGAGGTTGTAGTCAGGTGGGGGTTGGTCTCTTCTGCCAGGCACCCAGCAGCAGAACAAGAGGACACAGTCTCAAGCTGTGCCAGGGGAGGTTCAGGCTGGAGGTGAAGAGAAAGTTCTTCCCAGGAGGAGTGATTGGCCACTGGGATGTGCTGCTCAGGGAAGTGGTGGAGTCACCATCCCCGGAGGTGTGCAAACATGGCTTGGATGTGGTGGGAGGTGTCAGGTATTAGGTTGTCAGGAGGTGTTAGCTGTTAGGTAATGGGTTGAACTCAATGATCTCTGTGGAAACATCCCTTCTCTTGGACACCTAGAATGAGTTGGGTTGGAAGGGACCTTAGAGATCACCCAGCTTCAATGCCCCATCTGGCAACCACCCTGCCTCTTTGGCAACCAAGTCCAATCAAGAGGTGTCCCTGCCCATGGCTGGGGTTTGGAGTAGATGATCTCTGAGGTCCCTTCTAATATGAGCCATCCTATGACCTTCTGCTAGCCCAGGTTGCTCAAGGCCTCACCCAACCAGGCCTTGAACACTTCCAGGGAGAGGGCATTCACAACCTTCCTGGGCAACCTGTTCCAGTGTCTCACAGGTATGAAAACAGGTTTCATTTCAAAATGACCTTTCTGAGCTGTTAACAAATCTCTACTAAACAGACTTCCAGGATGTGAAACCTTTAGGGCAGTTCAGGTGGGGGAGGTGGTTGAGGCCCCATCCCTGGAGATAGCCAAGGTGAAGCCTGACAAGCCTCTCAGCAATCTGATCTAGTGGAGGATGCTCCAGCTGACTGCAGGGGGGTTGGACTGGATGAGTTTGGAGGTCCCTTTCAACTCAAACTATTCTATGCTTATCTGCTTTTAACTGAAAAAGGGCAGCACCACGTTGGAACTGACCTCCTCCTGCTTCCTATTCACAGTGACCTAACATGCAGGATGTTTATCCCCACAGTTACTCATTGAATGAATCAAGTGCAGAAGAGGAGAATCACAGGCTCACAGGATGTTAGGGGTTGGAAGGGACCTCTGGAGGTCTTCCAGTTCAAGCCCACTGCCAGAGCAGGAGCAGAGAATCCAGCACAGGTCACACAGGAACACATCCAGACAGGGCTGGAAAGGCTCCAGAGCAGGAGACTCCACAACCTCTCTGGGCAGCCTGCTCCAGGCCTCTGGGACCCTCACAGTGAAGAAGTTCCTCCTCATGTTGAGGTGGAACCTCCTGTGCTGCAGCTTACATTCATTGCTCCATTGCAAGTGAGCAGAGCCTGTCCCCGTCCCTTCCTTCCTGACCCCCAGCCCTGGGCAGCACATTCCAATGGGCAATCTCTCTCTCTGGGAAGAACTTTCTCCTCACCTCCAGCCTAAACCTCCCCTGGCACAGCTTGAGACTGTGTCCTCGTGTTCTGGTGCTGGCTGCCTGGGAGAAGAGACCAACCCCCACCTGGCTACAACCTCCCTTCAGGGAGTTGGAGAGAGCAAGAAGGTCTCCCCTGAGCCTCCTCTTCTCCAGGCTAAGCAACCCCAGCTCCCTCAGCCTCTCCTCACAGGGCTGTGCTCCAGACCCCTCCCCAGCTTTCTTGCCCTTCTCTGGACACATTTCAGCATCTCAACATCTTTCCTAAACTGAGGAGCCCAGAGCTGGACACAAAATGATGTGGTGCTGAGGCACAAGGCTTAGCCCCAGCCTTGGTAGAGTTAGAGATGGTTTGTCCCAATGATCTTAAAGGTCTTTTCCAACCACAATCATTCCAGGATTCTGTGATCTGAAGCAGTACTTATACTTTAGTAGTATCAGTCAGGGTTGGAAGGGACCACAAGGATCAGCTAGTTCCAACCCCCCTGCCATGGGCAGGGACACCCCACACTAGATCAGCCTGGCCAGAGCCTCGTCCAGCCTGGGCTTAAACACCTCCAGGGACAGGGCCTCAACCACCTCCCTGGACAACCCGTCTCAGGGCTTCACCACTCTCATGGGGAAGAACCTCCTCCTTTCTCTCACTAGCTAGAAACCCAGTTCTATCCTACTGAACAACGACCTGGTTCTGTGCACAAATCCCAAGTATTAGCTCCTGCAACAGCCAACAAATGTTTCTCTGAAGCGCTTAAACATTTCAACTCTGTTGCAGAGGAATTAAGCAGGTCTGGTGGAAACAGCAGAAGATATATTTATAGTGAGGATAATCCATGCTACTGTGTTCATGTCGAACAGCTCCTTTGCATATTGCTAGTGTGTGGCTGCTTGAAGGGGCCTTGACACATGCTCAGGGGGTTAGAGCAGCTCTGCTGTGAGCACAGGCTGAGGGAGCTGGGGGTGTTCAGCCTGGAGAAGAGAAGGCTCCAGGGAGACCTCAGAGCAGCTGCCAGGACCTGAAGGGGGCTACAGGAAGGCTGCAGAGAGACTGCTTGCAAAAGCCTGCAGGGACAGGGCCAGGGGCAATGGCTTCAAACCAGAGCAGAGCAGATTGAGATTGGATGTGAGGAACAAGTTCTGCACCAGGAGGCTGCTGGAACACTGCAACAGGTTGCCCAGGGAGGTGGTTGAGGCTCCATCCCTGCAGATATTCCAGGTGAGGCTGGACAGGGCTCTGGACTACCTGAGCTAGTTGGGGATGTCCCTGCTGACTGCAGGGGGTTGGACTGGATGAGCTTCGGAGCTCCCTTCCAGCCTGGACCATTCTATGACTCTATGATCTGTGTTCAGTCTCGGAGTGCTGCAACAGCTACACAAGCCCTGGCTGTCCAAACAAGCTTGCACATGTCCCAGCACTGCAGGGATGGTGATAAAGGCATGCCCCAGCCTCCAGAAAAGGGCTACAGTTGTGCACTCTGCTGCAATAGTTCTTCTGTTCTTAAGCAATATTTCAATTGAGTGTTAAATCCAGCACAGCCTCAGGCTTCTGCACAAGTTGCTCTTCTTCCTGCTTCAGCACTCAGGAGGCAGTGCAGGAGAACCTGCCCGCGGGGCTTGGAATCAGATGATCTTTAAGGCCCCTTCCAGCTCAAACCATTCTGGGACTCTGTGCACTGGCTCTCGGCAAATCTTGCAGTACATTATAAAAGCACAGAATTGGTTAGCTTGGAAATGACTTTTAAGATCACCAGGTCCAACCTGGCTTCCTTGAAGGCCCCCTTCAAATCCTGGCAGGCTGCTCTAAGGTTTCCCTGGAGCCTTCTCTTCTCCAGGCTGAACAGCCCCAACTCTCCCATCCTGTCCCCACAGGAGAGGTTCTCCAGCCCTCCAATCACCTTCATGGCCTCCTCCAGACCCTCTCCCTCAGGTCTATGTCCTTTTTGTGTCGAGGATCCCAGAGCTGGACACAGCAGTGCAGGTGAAGTCTCAGCAGAGTGGTAGAATGCCCTCACTTGAACTGCAGCAGCAGTCCTTTTCTTCCCACAGTGGCCAGTTTCATGACAGGCTCTTCAATTCTGCCAACTGAATCGGTGCCTGGGAATTGCCACTCTAACAACTGAAGCAGAAAAGGCACTGGGGATGCATTGAGAGAGTGTCTGCTGGGGACCTACTCCAGGACCTGAAGGGGGCTGCAAGAAGGATGGAAAGAGACTGTTTGCAAAGGCCTGCAGGGACAGGACCAGGGACAATGGCTTCAAACTAGAGAAGTGCAGATTTAGATTGGATGTGAGGAACAAGTTCTTTACCCAGTGGAACACTGGGACAGGTTGCCCAGGGAGGTGGTTGTGGCCCCATACCATATTCAAGATGAGGCTGGACAGGGCTCTGGGCAACCTGATATAGTTGGGGCTGTCCCTGCTGACTGCAGGGAGGTGGACTGGATGAGCTTTGGAGCTCCCTTCCAATGCAGACCATTCTGTGATTCTATGGTGCTATGGATCTTGGTGGTCTGGCAGCTCAGTGCTTGGCCTTTAGCTCATTCCTACCTTTACCTACTCCTCCTTACAAACTATTTCTGCATTATCTCCTTCTCAGCACACGTCATGACTCTCTTGTTTTGAGTAGCTCACTAATCCTTGATGCATACCAAGGGGGAATGGTTTGAAACTGAGGCAGAGCAGGGTTAGAGTGGAGCTGAGGCAGAAGTTGTTGCTTGTGAGGGTGGTGAGAGTGTGGCCCAGGCTGGCCAGGGAGGCTGTGGCTGCCTCCTTGCTGGGGGTGTTTGAGGCCAGGCTGGCTGAGGCCTTGAGCAGCTGAGTGGAGCTGAGAGGTGTCCCTGGGCATGGTGGGGAGCTTGGAGCAGATGAGCTCTGAGCTCCCTTCCAACCTGAGCCACTGCAGGATTCTATTACTGGTGTTGTTAAGCTCTCAGCTTCAGGCAGCACTATGTTCAGCTGGGATAGTCACACCCTCTCTCCTCTTGGTTCACTTGGTTTCCTCTCCTCCTGTGGCTGCACAGAGGCACAGTAAAACACAGTCAGCCTATTTCCATTTTAATACATTTAATTTCCTTTCATTTTTTTCCCCAGCTCATTCCTCTTCACCTTGAAACACTCCTCGCTGCTCAGGGCAGCTGTGCCTGTGATACAGCACTTCAATTCCAGAAAGATCAGGCAGTCTTCAATGTTTTATTAACCTACCTTTGAAAGCCAAACCCAAAACCACTTTACTAGCTCTTCTGGGGCATTTTCTTGAATAGAATAAGAAGCTCTCTGTTTCCCAATTTAACTTTTCTTTCTTGATTTAAATAGTAATAAAAAAACCCAACTCAAACCACTCCCCATACTCACTTCCAGCCTCCTCACTGCTGCTGTGTTCAGCCTCTCAGAGGTTGGGCTATTGGATCAAAAGCTTGCAGGAGATTTTAGCCTGCCAGGGCATTTATTTAACTCTCAACACCAGAAAATAAGCAGGAAGAAAAGAGGAGCACCTCAGGAACCCAGGCTGCAACACCTGCAGCAGTTAAACTGCAACAGAGTGCTTGTGGGGACTCTCCTTTTTCTTCCCCAAGAGAAGACAAAGAAGTTTTCAAGTCCTGCCATTAGCTCCCTGCACAGAAAGGGAACACCAGGTGCCCCTTGTAGAGATCCAAGTGCTGGGTGCTGCACACTGGCCACAGCAACCCCAGGCAGTGCCACAGGCTGGGGTCAGAGTGGCTGAGAGCAGCCAGGCAGAGAGGGACCTGGGGGTACTGGTCAATGGTAGGCTGAACATGAGCCTGCAGTGTGCCCAGGAGGCCAAGAGGGCCAATGGCATCCTGGCCTGCATCAGGCAGAGTGTGGCCAGCAGGAGCAGGGAGGTCATTCTGCCCCTGTACACTGCACTGGTTAGGCCACACCTTGAGTCCTGTGTCCAGTTCTGGGCTCCTCAGGTTAGGAAAGATGTTGAGCTGCTGGAAGGCGTCCAGAGAAGGGCAACAAAGCTGGGGAGGGGTCTGGAGCACAGCCCTGTGAGGAGAGGCTGAGGGAGCTGGGGTTGCTTAGCCTGGAGAGGAGGAGGCTCAGGGGAGACCTTCTTGCTCTCTCCAACTCCCTGCAGGGAGGTTGTAGCCAGGTGGGGGTTGGTCTCTTCTCCCAGGCAGCCAGCACCAGAACAAGAGGACACAGTCTCAGGCTGCACCAGGGGAGGTTTAGGCTGGAGGTTAGGAAGAAACTCCACACAGAGAGAGTGATTGCCCGTTGGAATGGGCTGCCCGTGGAGGTGGTGGAGTCCCCATCCCTGGAGGTGTTCAGGAGGAGACTTGACAGGGTGCTTGGTGCCATGGGTTAGTTGATTAGGTGGTGTTGGATGATAGGTTGGACTCGATGATCTTGAAGGTCTCTTCCAACCTGGTTTATTCTATTCCATTCTAAGCAGGAGAGCAGACATGGTGTTCAGCTTCTCCCCATGCACAACAGGCATAGAGAAGGGCTGCAAGCTCTGGGATTTAATTCAGGTAATTGGTTACATGCTTGAGGCTCCCCAAAGTGCTTAGCAAACACCCTGCAGCACCAGACAGGACCAATGAAGCATCAGGCTTACAGGTGTGATGAGTTCAGGACATCCACAGTGAGTTCCAGCTATCAAATCAGCCACAGCAACTTGGGGGTCGCTTGAGAAACCCGCTGTGCTCCTCCACCTTGGCATGTCCCACAGAGCTGGTCAGGGACCACCCACCTCTAACAGCCAGCCAGCTTCTCGCTCATGCCTTGCTCTTTAGATCACTTTTTAACCCCAAATTCCATTTCATACCAAAAGGTTGAAAAAATCCATTTCAAAGATGAGAAACAGCAGCAGAGAGGTTGCCATGGGCTCAAAGCAGGGTTTCTCAGGGGAACAGGCACACATCAGAGGATCACAGGATGGTTTAGCTTGGAAAAACCTCCTAAGATCATCCAATCCAACCATCAACCCAACACCACCATGGCCATCAAATCATGTCCCAGAGTGCCATGGCCACACATTTCCTGAACACCTCCAGAGATGGGGACTCCACCATCTCTCTGGGCAGCCTGTGCCAGTGCTTGAACACTCTGGCAGGAATGAAAGATCCAATACAAACCCAAACCATCCAAATTATATCCAACAGGAACCCACAACACCCAAATTACATCCAACAGGAACCAACAACATCCAAATTATATCCAACAGATCATCCAGTCCAACCCCCCTGCCAGAGCAGCATCACCCAGGGCAGGCTGCACAGGAATGCATCCAGGTGGGGGTTGGAAAGTCTCCAGAGCAGGAGGCTCCACAACCTCTCTGGGCAGCCTGCTCCAGGGCTCTGACACCCTCACACCAAAGAAGTTTCTCCTCATGTTGAGCTGAAACCTTCTATGTTTAAGCTTATCCCTGTTGCTCCTTGGCTTATCACTGTGCACCACCCACAAGAGCTTGGCCCCCTCCACCTGACCCCCAGCCCTCAGCTATTGATAGACATTGATCAGATCCCTCTCAGCCTTCTCCTCTCCACACTAAACAGCCCCAGGGCTCTCAGTCTCTCTTCACAGGGCAGATGCTCAAGTCCCCTAAGCATCCTCCTGGCTCTCCCTTGGACTCTCCCCAGCAGGTCTCTGTCTCTCTTGAACTGGGGAGCCCACAGCTGCCCACAGGATTGCAGCTGTGGTCTGAGCAGGGCAGAGCAGAGGGGGAGCAGAACCTCCCCAGCCCTGCTGGCCACACTTTGCTTGCTGCCCCCCAGGATGCCATTGGCTCTCTTGGCCCCCAGGGCACATTGCTGTCCCATGCAGAACCTGCTGCCCCTCAGCACTCCAAGGTCTTTCTCCATGGAGCTGCTTTCCAGCAGGGCAGCCTCTAACCTGTCCTGGTGCCTGCTGCTATTCCTCCTCAGGAGCAGGACCCTGCACTTGTCCTTATTGACCTTCCTGAGCTTTGCCTGCAGCCAGTTCCCAGCCTGTCCAGCTCTGCTTGGATGCCAGCACAGCCTGAGGGGTGTCAGTAACCCCCCTCCCCCATTTTTTTATCATCAGGAACTTGCTGAGGGGGCACTCAATGCCCTCAGCCAGGTTGTTGATAAAGATATTGAACAAAACTGGACCCAGTACTGATCCCTGGGTAACACCACTGGCCACAGGCCTCCAAGCTGACTCCGCGCCACTGCTGACAGCCCTCTGGACTCTGCTGTGGAGCAAATGATGTCAGGGTCTGCTGGAAAGGAAAGAGGAGCAATTCCACCTGGGAGAAGAGGAGAGGGGGGCTGTAAACATCTATTTTGAGTTGGGTTGTGGAGTGTCTTAGAGCAGCCGAGGGGCAGCAGCAGAAATGCAAGCCTGGACAATGATCTGGAAACACCTGCTCACAGAGGTGTGAGATGGGTTTGTGTCACATCCCAAACACAAGCACCACGGGGTCGACTTCAAGCCACCCTGGCAGGAAACAAAACACTAAGTTGTCCATTTGTGTGTCAAAAGCCACCAATTAGAGCGCCACTGCCGCTAGGTTTTGCTCTCCTGTCAGCTGGCAGTGCTGGGAACCTCAGGGACAAAGCATTCCAGTAAGAAGTCTCTCTCTTCACTGTAAGAGGTTTGAGGTTATGGCCTCTCCTGTTATTCATCACCATGATTTTCATCTCCCTTCCCCAGTCAGGTTTCTCCTTAATAAGAGAGGCACAACCTGCATGCCAAAAAAGCTTTTAAAGCCTCCCCCTGAAGGAGCTCATTCCAGTATGCAGCTGGATGCTCTTTCTTTTGGCTCTCCTGCCAGGGCATCATCATCTTGTTTATCATTTGCTACCAGCAGCTGCTGGAACTGCCACTCCTGAGAGGTTCCAGGAGTGCTCCAGGAGATACAAACTCCCCATCAGCAGAGCAGGATGCAGTGCAAGATTCAGGCAGAGCAGCTTCTCCTCTGCAGGAACAATGAGGGGGGGCTGAAACTGTTGACTGTCCTATTGACTTCTTATTGACTATTGACTTGAGGAGGGCAGATTGAAACTGGAGATGAGGAAGAAATTCTTTCCCGTGAGGGTGGGGAGACACTGGCACAGGTTGCTCAGGGAGGCTGTGGATGTCTCCTCCCTGGAGGTGTTCAAGGCCAGGTTGGATGAGGCCTTGAGCATCCTGGGCTGGGGGAGGTGTCCCTGCCCATGGCAGGGGGCTGGAACTGGATGATCATCAAGGTCCCTTCCAACCCAAACCCTTCTGTGAATCTTATTACAGTCAGGCTGCTCAGCCTGAAGAAGAGAAGGCACCAGGGAGACCTTCCAGTACCTGAAACAGGCCTACAGGAGAGCTGAGGAGGGACTGTTTACAAGGACATGTGGCACTAGGACAAGGGACAGTGGTTTTAAACTAGAGGATGGGCAGATTTAAGTTGGGCATTAGGAAGAAGTCTTTACCATGCAGGTAGTGAAACACTGGAACTGGTTGCCCAGAGAGGTGTCCAGAGAAGGGCAACAAGGCTGGGGAGAGGCCCTGAGCACAGCCCTGTGAGGAGAGGCTGAGGGAGCTGGGGTTGCTTAGCCTGGAGAAGAGGAGGCTCAGGGGAGACCTTCTTGCTGTCTACAACTACCTGAAGGGAGGTTGTAGCCAGGTGGGGGTTGGTCTCTTCTCCCAGGCAACCAGCACCAGAACAAGAGGACACAGTCTCAAGCTGTGCCAGGGGAACTTTAGGCTGGAGGTGAGGAGAAAGTTCTTCCCAGAAAGAGTTGTTAGCCACTGGGATGTGCTGCCCAGGGAGGTGGTGGAGTCCCCATCCCTGGAGGTGTTCAGGAGGGGATTGGATGTGGCACTTGGAGCCATGGTCTAGTCATGAGGTATATGGTGGCAGGTTGGACTGGATGATCTTTGAGGTCTCTTCCAACCTTGGTGATACTGTGACACTGTGAAGGTGGTGGCAGTCCCATCCTTGCACACATTCAAGGCCAGACTTGGAGAGGCTTTGAGCAAGGTGATCTAGGGGAGGATGTCCCTGCTTAATGCAGAGAGGGTTGGACTGGGTGACCTCTAGAGGTCCCTTCCAACCCAGTGCATTCTATGACTCTATGACCCTTCTCTTATAAGAGACAGTAAGTTAGCTTCAGGAGGCAGAACTACTTCCAATTCTTCTGTCCTCCTGTAATTCAAATTATCACTGGAGTCTGAGCAAGCAGTACCTGAGCTCACCATGGACCACCTGGCCATGGAGCCAAGAGATGCTGAATCAACAAACCACCCTGAAAGGTCCTGGAAGTGCATCTCAAACAATTCACCCTCCAGGAGGCTCAGGGGCGACCTCATTGCTGTCTACAACTCCCTGAAGGAAGGTTGTAGCCAGGTGGGGGTTGGTCTCTTCTCCCAGGCACCCAGCAGCAGAACAAGAGGACACAGTCTCAAGCTGTGCCAGGGGAGGTTTGGGCTGATGTTAGGAAGAAGTTCTTCCCAGAAAGAGAGATTGGCCACTGGGATGTGCTGCCCAGGGAAGTGGTGGAGTCCCCATCCCTGGAGGTGCTTAAAAAGAGCCTGGATGAGGCCCTTGATGTCATGGTTGAGTTGATTGGATGGTGCTGGGTGATAGGTTGGACTCAGTGATCTCTAAGGTCTTTTCCAACCTGGTTAAATCTGTATTCTGTAAAAACTTGTGGACAATCAGCTCCAGATGCAAAGCATTCAGGAAATCCTAAGAAATGGATATACATTATTTGGCCTCTAAGAGTTCTGTTCTGCTGTGATTTACAGTTACAGCATGGTTTAAGGGCCATGGTGGAGTTAGGCTGAGGGTGGACTCAATGTCTCTTCTAATAAAACCACTTCTGTGATCCTATGAACATCCACAAAAAACCAGGGCAAAAATAAATCACAGAATAACAGGATCACAGAATCAGTAAGGTTGGAAAAGCCCTCAGAGATCATCAAGTCCAAGCTGTCACCCAACACCTCCTGACAACTAAACCATGGCTCCAAGTGCCACATCCAATCCCCTCTTGAACACCTCCAGGGATGGGGACTCCACCACCTCCCTGGGCAGCACATCCCAGTGGCCAATCTCTCTTTCTGGGAAGAACTTCCTCACCTCCAGCCTAAACCTCCCCTGGCACAGCTTGAGACTGTGTCCTCTTGTTCTGCTGCTGGTTGCCTGGGAGAAGAGACCAACCCCCACCTGGCTACAACCTCCCTTCAGGGAGTTGCAGAGAGCAAGAAGGTCTCCCCTGAGCCTCCTCTTCTCCAGGCTAAGCAACCCCAGCTCCCTCAGCCTCTCCTCACAGGGCTGTGCTCCAGACCCCTCCGAGCCTTGTTGCCCTTCTCTGGACACCTTCAAGAGTCTCAATGTCATCTCACCCCTGGCAAGAATGGCTGGTAAAGACTGCTCTGCTTTTCAGAACCAATGTGAAATAAAAATGATGTGCAAATTGTTATCTCAGGGTGCATGAAAACATAAAAGCACAAGAAGAATTCAGCTTACTGATGAGAATTATTTGTCAATGGAAACCCTCACAGAAAAGGCTCATTTCAGGCACTGATTGAAATCATTCCACCCCGAAGGCAGGAGATGGCTCCAGCCCTCAAAGTTAAAAATAATGTCACCATTAACCTCAGCCATGATTTTCTAATTGCCAGAGATTGCAAATCTTTCATGCAACACTCAGCCTCAGAGAGCACACTCACTCTGCTCTGCCTTCCAAAGCCACTGCTGCCACAGGAGGAAGGAAAGCCACAGAACGGCTCAGGTTGGAAAGGAGCTCAGAGCTCATCTGCTCCAAGCTCCCCACCATGCCCAGGGACACCTCTCAGCTCCACTCAGCTGCTCAAGGCCTCAGCCAGCCTGGCCTCAAACACCCCCAGCAAGGAGGCAGCCACAGCCTCCCTGGCCAGCCTGGGACACACTCTCACCACCCTCACAAGCAACAACTTCTGCCTCAGCTCCACTCTCACCCTGCTCTGCCTCAGCTTCAAACCATTGCCCCTTGGCCTGGCTCCAGACCCCCTCAGCAAAAGTCTCTCTGCAGCCTTCCTGCAGGATGCCTTCAGGTGCTGGCAGGCAGCTCTGAGGTGCCCCTGGAGCCTCCTCCTCTGCAGGCTGAACACCCCCAGCTCCCTCAGCCTGTGCTCCCAGCAGAGCTGCTCCAGCCCTTGGAGCATCTTTGTGGCCTCCTCTGGCCTCTCCCCAGCATCTCTGTGTCCTTCTGCTGCTGGGCACACCAGAACTGGAGGCAGGATTGGAGGTGAGGTCTGAGCAGAGCAGAATCCCCTCTCTTGCCCTGCTGCCCACACTCTTCTGGCTGCAGCCCAGCACACAGCTGCTTGCTGGGCTGCACAACTCCCAGCTTCTCTGCTGTATTTTAGATGGAAACACCAAACACTGTGCAATGAGTCTGCCATGCTCACCACTCTGCATGGACAGAGCACCTCACACTGCTATTTCTGCATGGAAGGTGAGCAGGAAGAGGGGCTGCTTGCAGCTCTCCCCTGCCATGTTGATGCCCCTTGGCACTAAGAACCTGGCAGCTGGTCCTGGTGTTTATTCTCTGATTCCTGGGCAATAAAGCCTGCTGGTACATGCCAGCAAACCAGTGACCACCAGCAGAAACAAAGAGGCAAAGTTTAGTCTCCAGAGCATCCAGGCTTAGAAGCTGCTGGCACTCTTGAAAGAGCCAAAAGGCACACTCCTGGTCCCTGTGTCCCTCAGACCTGCTCAGAGATAAAACAGTGCTGGGGTACCCTGCAGCATGGAAATGAGCCTGGCACAGCCCTCCCCTCAGGATGGACCCCAGGCAGTGTGGAACATGGAAACTGAGGGCAGTGCTCCTGGGGATCTGAGGCAGCAGAGGAGCCTGAGGGCTGCCCTCATTGCTGCTGATAAAGATGTGCAGAGCACTGTGGGGAGGACAGATCCAGGCTCTGCTCAGGGATGGCCAAGGACAGCACAAGGGGCACTGGGGGCAAGCTGGAGCAGAGGAGGTGCCAGGGGAAAAGAAAGGAGAACTTTGTCCTTGTGAGGGTGCTGGAGGCCTGGAGCAGGCTGCCCAGAGAGGTTGTGGAGTCTCCTTGTGTGGAGCCTTTCCAACCCCAGCTGGCTGTGTTCCTGTGTGCCCTGCCCTGGGTGATGCTGCTCTGGCAGGGGGGCTGGACTGGATGATCTCTGGAGGTCTCTTCCAATCTCTAACACTTTGTGATTCTGTGACCTTGCTAGGACAGAGTCATTAAATGCATCCAGTCCTACAGCAACCTGCAATGAAGCCAAGCAGACCCACACAGCTTCCTCCCTTTTTGCCTCTGCTCACATTCTTGCCTTCCAGTCCCAGGCTCTGCTTCTCATCCTCCTCATTTCCTTCCTGCTTTGGAGCCTCTGTGCCTGTGCCCTCTCTGAGAGAGGAGGTCTCTGTTCAGCCTGCTTTTCTTCAGGCTGAACAACCCCAGCTCCCTCAGCTGGTCCTCACAAGACTTGTGCTCTACAGACCCTTCCCCAGCTTTGCTGCCCTTCTCTGAACCCACCCCAGCCACTCAATGTCCGTCTTGCAGTGAGGGACCCAAAACTGAACCCAGGATTCAAGCTGTGGCCTCCCCAGTGCCCAGGCCAGGGGGACAATCCCTGCCCTGCTCCTGCTGCCCACACCATTGCTGATCCAGGCCAGGATGCTGGTGGCCTTCTTGGCCACCTGGGCACACCCTGGCTCACCTTCAGCTGCTGTTGGTCAGCACTCCCAGGCCCTTTTCCACCAAACAACTTCCAGCTCCTCTGCCCCAAGCCTGGAGCATTCACAGGGCTTTTGTGCCCTGGGCAGGACCCAGCCCTTGGCCTTGTTGACCATTGCTGCTTTCAAATGCACTGCCAGGGAAGTGAACAAGAGCTTTTTTACAAGCAGTCAGTAAAAACTGACTTTCCTTGTCATGGTTGAGAGTTGCCTGCTTCACCAAGCACACCTTCAGCTGTCTCCAGCAGCACCCTGCCCACACACAAGTGGGCTTCATCCTCACATCAGCAGCTGTGAGTTATTTTCCTGCTTCTCCCTGTGTGATTTCCCTCTTCTTCCATACCAACAAAGAGGCAAACTTAGGATGAGCAGCAGTAAGTATCTAATGAACACATCAGTTTGGGTCAGCACCATCATCCAGCCTCTTGTCCAACTTCCCACATGATGTCATTTAACAACATCCAACAGGATGGCATTCAACAAGTCCAAGTGCCAGGGGCTGCACTTTGGCCACAACAACCCCAGGCAGAGCTACAGGCTGGGGTCAGAGTGGCTGAGAGCAGCCAGGCAGGAAGGGACCTGGGGGTAGTGGTGGACAGCAGCTGAACAGGAGCCAGCAGTGTGCCCAGGGGGCCAAGAGGGCCAAGGGCATCCTGGCCTGCATCAGGAAGAGTGTGGCCAGCAGGAGCAGGGAAGTCATTGTGCCCTGTGCTCAGCACTGCTGAGGCCATACCTTGAGTCCTGTGTCCAGTTCTGGGCTCCTCAGGTTAGGAAGGAGGTTGAGCTGCTGGAAGGTGTCCAGAGAAGGGCAAGAAAGCTGGGGAGGGGTCTGGAGCACAGCCCTGTGAGGAGAGGCTGAGGGAGCTGGGATTGCTTAGCCTGGAGAAGAGGAGGCTCAGGGGAGACCTTCTTGCTCTCTCCAACTGCCTGAAGGGAGGTTGTAGCCCGGTGGGGGTTGGTCTCTTCTCCCAGGCAGCCAGCAGCAGAACAAGAGGACACAGTCTCAAGCTGTGCCAGGGGAGGTTTAGGCTGGAGGTGAGGAGAAAGTTCTTCCCAGAAAGAGAGATTGGCCATTGGGATGTGCTGCCCAGGGAGGTGGTGGAATCCCCATCCCTGGAGGTGTTCAAGAGGAGCTTGGATGTGGCACTTGGAGCCATGGTCTAGTTGTCAGGAGGTGTTAGGTATTAGGTAATAGGTTGAACTTGATGTTCTCTGAGGTCTTTTCCAACCTCATCGGTTCTATGATTCCCTGCTTCTCGGCAGAAAAAGAAACCCACAACAATATCACTGGAAGCACACTGAATGTGTCAGATGAAACAAACCCCCACACTGAAAGCACATCCTACAGTCTGAAAAAGACCTAAGTCACAATGTAATAAGAAAGGTTAGGAAACTAAAGGGGGGTGGGGGGAGGGAGGAGAGAGGGAAACCCCTCCATGTCCACATTCAAATGCTGGGAAGGAGATGGAAGCTAATGTGTGTAACCATTCAGAAAACTAAGGAGACAAACCTGTTTCATCCTCCCCTTCCTCCTCCTCCCACATTCCACCACTTCCATTCCTGCAGCACAAAGCCTTAGACAGACATTTTAGCTCATGCTGCTCAGGTATCTCACAGCCTAACCCTCAGGGAATGTTTGGAGGAACAGACACCTCAGGGAAGGTATACAAGGCCCTGAAGGTGGGTTGGGGAAGTTCCAAGCACTAATGCTGGCTGGGCACAGAGTGGATGGAGAACAGTGATGAGGAGGACTTGGGGCTGCTGGATGATGAGAAGCTCAACATGAGCCAGCACTGAGCGTTGTCAGCCTGTCCTGGGCTGATCCCCAGCAGTGTGGGCGGCAGGGGCAGGGAGGGGATTCTGCCCCTCTGCTGTGCTCTGCTGAGACCTCCCCTGCAGTGCTGGGGCAGCTCTGGAGACCTCAGCACAGACAAGGACCTGGTGGAGCAGGAACAGAGGAGGTCACAGCAATGCTGAGAGGGCTGGAAGCCCTCTGCTGTGAGGCCAGGCTGAGAGAATTGGGGTTGTGCAGCCTGGAGAAGAGAAGGCTCCAGGGAGACCTTAGAGCAGCCTGCCAGGGTCTGAAGGGGGCTACAGGAGAGCTGAAGAGGGACTTCTCACCAAGGCATGGAGTGACAGGATGAGTGGAGATGGCTTCAAACTGGAAGAAGCTGGATTGAGATGAGACATGAGGAAGAAACTGAGGGTGGTGAGGCACTGGAACAGGTTGCCCAGAGACTCCAAGGCTGAAGTGTTGAAAGCCAGCTCTTGAGCAAGCTGGGCTAGGGGAAGGTGTCCCTGCCCAGGGCAGGGGATTTGAACTGGATGATCTTTAAGGTCCCTCTCAACCCAATCCTGTCTGTGACTCTTATGAATTCAGTCCATGGGTAGACTACAACTCCCTGCCAACAAATCCTGTTCTACCTGCCAACAAATCCTGTGCTCATGCAAAATGTAGGTTTAAAAGAGTGCCAGTGAGCCATGGCACCCCAGGGAGCTGTGTTATGGGCCACACACTTTCTCTTATCAGAAGAAATGCTTCATGCCCTGCAGCAGTTTTCTATTGGGTAGAGAATGAAAAAGTGAAGAGCTTGATACCATTAAAATCCAGCTGATTGAGAGCAGGACTGTACAACAGGTTCCTACTATTACAAAACACAAGCTAATAAAAGCAAATGTTTACCCCTGAAGGGGCTGCTGAAGAAAAGGAAATAAAGAAAGAAACCTTTCCAACATTTGGGATGATGAGTTACAAATGTGCAAGGGCTCACAGTGCAGGGCTGAAGGGAAACACAGAGGGAGGGGATGCTGCCCCTCTACTCTGCTCTGCTGAGACCACAGCTGGAGCTCTGGGGCCACTTCTGGAGCCTCTGTGTCAGGAAGGATCTGGAGGGGCTGGAAGGTGTCCAGAGAAGGGCCAGAAGGAGGAGCAGAGGGCTGGAGCTGCTCTGCTCTGGAGACAGCCTGAGAGAGTTGGGGTTGTGCAGGCTGGAGAGGAGAAGGCTCCCAGGAGACCTTCAGGTGGCCTTCCAGGATCTGCAGGGGGCTCCAAGAAAGCTGGGGGGGGACTTGTGAGGGTGTCAGGGAGTGATAGGACTGGGGGGGATGGAGCAAAACTGGAAGTGGGGAGATTGAGATTGGCTGTGAGGAAGAAGTTGTTGGCCATGAGGGTGGTGAGAGCCTGGCACAGGTTGCCCAGGGAGGTGGTGGAAGCCTCCTGCCTGGAGGTGTTTGCAGCCAGGCTGGCTGTGGCTGCGAGCAACCTGCTGTAGTGTGAGGTGTCCCTGCCCATGGCAGGGGGTTGGAACTGGCTGAGCCTTGAGGTCCCTTCCAGCCCTGACAGTTCTATGATTCTAAGTGCTGGTTTCTATAGGGCAGCTTTGAGGTTCACCAGCAGGCCCTGCCCTGGCTAACTGCATTGTAGTTCAGCCAGGTCCTGTGCTGGGCTGGTGGAGATGTCAGCTGCTCACACAGCTGGGGATGGGGCAAGGTCAGGGGTGATGAGAGCCTGCAACGTTGGAGCCCTGATCAAATTGTACCAGTGGCAGCAGGGCTGGCACTCCAGGCTGCTCTCACCAGCTCCTTACAGCACCCAGCCTCAAGAGGAACACTTCCTCCTTCTTCTCCTCTTGTTGGCAGCACACAGCAACTTGAAGTCTGCTCTCCATGGAGTGCTGAGCTCAGATCAGAGCCTTCTGCAACCTCCCCGCAGCCACTTTTCTGGAAGAAGAGCAAAGAAAGGTAGATCCTTCCCTTCAGATCACTGCAGAACCACGGAACTGCAGAGGGTGGCAGAGACCATTGAGATCACCAAGTCCAAGCACTCACCTAGAGCTCACAATCCCACCAGGACTGCTGAGCTACCACCACTAAACCATGTCCCAGGTGCCATGTCCACACGTTTCTTAAAACCCCTCCAGGGATGCTGACTCCACCACCTCCCTGGGCAGCCTGTGCCAGTGCCTGAGAACCCTGGCTGGGAAGTTTAATATCCAAGGTGATGGCCTGCAAACAACCCTAACCTTCAAAGCTTTAAGCACTTTCTGCTCTTTTTATTTCCAGACTGTGATCAGCATAGGTCATTTAGATCAGGAACACCTTTGCCACCTGAAGATCAGCCCTTATGGCATAACTGCAGCCAGAGCAGTGTGGGCAGCAGGGCAGGAGAGGGGATTCTGCCCCTTCAATCTGCTCTGCTCAGACCTCACCTCCAATCCTGCCTCCAGGTCTGGTGTCCCCAGAAGCAGAAGGACACAGAGCTGCTGGAGAGAGGCCAGAGGAGGCCACAAAGATGCTCCAAGGGCTGGAGCAGCTCTGCTGGGAGCACAGGCTGAGGGAGCTGGGGCTGTGCAGCCTGCAGAGGAGAAGGCTCCAGGGGGACCTCAGAGCTGCCTGCCAGGACCTGAAGGCATCCTGCAGGAAGGCTGCAGAGAGACTTTTGCTGAGGGGGTCTGGAGCCAGGCCAAGGGGGAATGGTTTGAAGCTGAGGCAGAGCAGGGTCAGAGTGGAGCTGAGGCAGAAGTTGTTGCTTGTGAGGGTGGTGAGAGTGTGGCCCAGGCTGGCCAGGGAGGCTGTGGCTGCCTCCTTGCTGGGGGTGTTTGAGGCCAGGCTGGCTGAGGCCTTGAGCAGCTGAGTGTAGCTGAGAGGTGTCCCTGGGCATGGTGGGGAGCTTGGAGCAGATGATCCTTTTCAACCTAAGCCTTTCTGTGATGGTAACTGGGCAGCATTTAACCTACACACTCTCCCCAGCCCCCAACACTTGCCCTGACTCCAGCACTCATTACTACTGTGACATCTGCAAACCTTTTTTTTGTGACCTGCTCCAACATGTGCAGGTCCTAAAGCTCTGCTGCTTTCCAGTGAGAGCTGCACATGTTGGCAGGAAGTTTTAAACTGCTTTAATAAAACCAGTAGCTGAAGTGTTTCACTCAAATACCAGCAGCAAAGCACACAAGCAGCCCCAAAAGAAACAAACAGTCCAAGTGATTTTGGACACAGCTTGCAGTGGCCTGGAGAATCACAGACACCTCTGTCAGGAGGGAGCTTTCCTCCTGGACTTGCATTATCTGTCACCTTTGTTGTCTCATTACCTGCAGGGTGAACTGAAACTCCACAGGGCTAATAAAGACAAAAGGGTCATTAAAACTTCATGACCTCCTTTTGCATGGCAGATCTCTTGGGCTGGCCACCAGCCAGCCAAACTAGTCGGTCCAGCTGGACTGGTACCCAGTAACAGAGTCACTGATGGTGATAACACAAACCCTGATGATAATGTGAGCCTTGATAACAAGGTGAAAGCTGATGGTGAAGTGGACCTGATCAGGAAGCCAGCAGCTGAAGGGAACCTGTAGTTCCAAAGCTGCTCTCTAAAGACTCACAGAATCATTTTGGTTGGCAAAGCCCTTTAAGATCCTTGAGTCCCAGCATTCTCCAACCCTGCCAAGCCTGGTGCTCAGCCATGTCCCTCAGCACCACATCCACATGCTTTTTGAACACTTCCAGGGATGGGCACTTGACTACTTTTCTGGGCAGCCAGTGACAGGGCTTGACAATCCTTTTGGGAAAGAACATTTACTAGCAGCCAGCCTAAACCTCTGGTGCAGCTTGAGGCCATTCCCTCTTGTCCTCTCACCTGCTCCTTGGGAGAGGAGCCCACTGGCTCCTACCTCCCTTCAGGAGAGAAGATCTCATGTCAGTAGGTCTCCTGTCCAAAGGAGATAGAGGTCTCCCCTTCAAGGAGAAAGAGCCTCACTCATACCTCCTCCCTATTCAAAAGAAGGTGGCACAGGACCTCCATTCCTGACCTTCCTCCAGAGGTTTTCAACCTGGGGCTGGCACACACCTCTGTGAAAATGCAGATGACAATAATCATAGTATCACAGTATCAGTCAGGGTTGGAAGGGACCACAAGGATCAGCTAGTTCCAACCCCCCTGCCATGGGCAGGGACACCCCACACTAGATCAGGCTGGCCAGAGCCTCATCCAGCCTGGCCTTAAACACCTCCAGGGACAGGGCCCCAACCACCTCCCTGGACAACCCATTCCAGGGCTTCACCACTCTCATGGGGAAGAACTTCCTCCTCACCTCCAGCCTGAATCTCCCCACCTCCAGCTGCATCCCATTCCCCCTAGTCCTAGCACTACCTGAGATCCTGAGCAGTCCCTCCCCAGCCCTCTTGGAGCCCCCTTCAGATACTGGAAGGCCACAATGAGGTCACCTGGGAGCCTTCTCTTCTCCAGCCTGAACAGCCCCAACTCCTTCAGTCTGTCCTCACAGGAGAGGTGCTCCAGCCCTCTGCTCATCCTCCTGGCCCTGCTCTGGACACCTTCCAGCACCTCCAGATCCCTCTTGGAATAGGGGCTCCAGAACTGGAGGCAGTACTCCAGGTGGGGTCTCACCAGAGCTGAGCAGAGGGGGAGAATCATCTCCCTTGCCCTGCTGGCCACACTTCTCCTGATGCAGCCCAGGATCTGATTGGCTTTGTGGGCTGCAAGTGCACACTGAGAGCTCCTGTTGAGCTTCTCCTCCCCCAGCACCCCCAAGTCTCTCTCCTCAGGGCTGCTTTCCAGCCAGTCCCTGCCCAGCCTGGATTTGTGCCTGGGATTGCCTCCACCTAGCTTCAGGACCCTGCCCTTGGTCTTGTTGAACCTCCTGAGGTTGGCTTGTGCCCACCTCTCCAGCCTGTCCAGGTCCCTCTGGATGGATCCCTTCCCTCCATCCTGTCTGCTGCACCATACCAGCAGGGATGTGCCACAGGGTGTGACAGCAGCTCACGGCACTGCTTCTCTTTGGCATCCTGCCTGAGATGTGGGCTCAGCACCCAGCACCGCTGCACAGCACCTCCTGGGTCTGCCTGGGGCCCAGAACACCCACAAGCACCTCCCCAAGGGCTGAGGTGGGCAAACAGAGCACAGCTTGTAGAGGCAGTGCGGCAAAATGTGTGGTTCCTGGGATGCTCAGGTGACAAAAGTGCCTGGACAGCAGGGGCCATGGATGTGTGGGAGAGGAAGGTTGTTCTGTGGGGGCACAGTATAGGGAGGATGGCAGCAGGGTCCAAAGGCTGGGTGAGCTCCCCTCAACTCATAGATTCATAGAATGGTTTGGGTTGGAAGGGACCTTAAAGGTCATCCAGTTCCAACCCCCCTGCCATGGGCAGGGACATCTCCCATCAGCCCAGGCTGCTCCAGGCCTCATCCAGCCTGGCCTCTTCTCAGTGGTGTCCAGTGACAGGACAAGGGGCAATGGACACAAAGTGGAACACAGGAGGTTCCATATAAACATAAGGGTGGCAGAGCACCGGAGCCAGCTGCCCAGGGAGGCTGTGGAGTTTCCTTTTCTGGAGACATTCCAAACCTGAAAGGTTTTAACAAATCCTACAGTGAAGAAGTGGAGCTAGAGCCATGTGAGTCTCTCTGCATAATTAGAGCAGCTGCTGCCCTCAAATTAGTTTTGGGAACTCTCCTTTCAAGGGCAAGGATTCAAAGCCAAGGGCACCACAGAAGCAGCACAGAAGCATTTTCATCCTGTTTCCACATCTAACAGTATTTAGGACAAGGGGTGATGGCTTCTAACTGGAAGCAGCTCAATTTAGATGGGACATTAGGAAGAAATTCTTCCCCATGAGAGTGGTGAGGTGCTGGAACAGGTTGTCCAGAGAAGCTGTGGAGGCTCCAAGCCTGGAAGTGTTGAAATCCAAGCTGGATGAGGCCTTGAGTAAGATGGTCTGGAACTAGATGATTTTTAAGGTCCCTTGCAAACCAAACCAGTCTAGGATTCTATGATTTATGCTGTTTGAAGTGAAGAGCAAGGCCTCAACCTTGATACCCAAGAAACATTAGTGCCAGCCACCTCTGGATCACCTCTCTTGGTGACAAAACTTGACCTGTCTCACCTGGGACCACTTCCCAAGGGATCAGCACAGTCAAAGGCTGCTGAGGATGGGGAAAGGTGCAGCGCTCCTGCCACTTGCAGTTCTGTGAAGGCAATACCTCTCTGGAACTAGACAGGTCAGATGAAGAGGGACAGGGCTGAAGAGTCCTAGAGCAAGGGAAAATGCAGAAGTGCCAGATCCAGGCCATGAGAAGCCAGGAACCACCGCAGGGCCAAGACTGCTGAGGAAAACTGCAGCCAGCGGCAAAAAGGAGGCAGCAGCAAAACAAAGCATCCCTGTGCCAGGAGATGCTTTAGAAAGTGAAACTGCCAGAAGCCAAAACTCAGCTCTGAGGAACAATTTACACCACAAATATTGAGATCTCTAACAACAAGGAGGAAGGAGAAGTACAGTTCTGGTCCAAAAGAGCTACTGCAAGCAGGGCACTCGGGGATCTAGAGCTGTCTGAACTAACCTCACGTGTCAGAACACTCCACATTTGCTTTCCCTCACCCTATGAAACACAGAAATGACCAAGTTCTTGACATGCAGAAGGGAAGTGATCAAACCCTGCTGCCCCCAGACTGTATTCCAATGCTTGTTATTGACACTAGGTTAAGCAGGACCAACCAACGAGTCTTTACCACTGTGCTAAAGAAGCTCAGCAGCATAAATCAGCACATTTTAAAGCCAATGAAGATGTTGCTTATTTCTGAGCCTTGATCCATCTTTAGAGATTACTTCTGGATCCAAGGACGTGCTGCTCACTGCAGGGTGTCAAGTTAAAAAGCGTCAGGCACTCCGACACCCACGGTCTGAGCGTTCCTGTGGAACACCCTCCCCGCTTCCAGCCCCGGAGAAGCTGCAGAGCGCTGACCACGGGGCAAGAGCAGGCACACAAACACTTACAATTGCAGAACGGGTTGGGTTAGAAGAGCCCTTAAACATCAGCCAGTTCCAACCCCCTGCCATGGGCAGGGACACCTCCCACCAGCCCAGCTTGCTCAAGGCCTCATCCAGCCTGGCCTTCAACACCTCCAGGGAGGGGACAGTCACAGCCTCCCTGGGCAGCCTGTGCCAGTGTCTCACTACCCTCACTGCAAAGAATTTCTTCCTTATCTCCAGTCTCAATCTGCCCTCCTATGCACAGAGTCACAGATTGCACTGGCTTGGAAGTGAGCTTCAAAGGTCATCTTGTCCAACCCCACTGCAGGCAGCAGGGACACCTCCAATTAGAGCAGCCTGCACAGACAGCAAGTCTGGCCCTGAATGCCTCCCAGGGATGGGTCTCAACCACATCCCTGGGCAACCTGTTCCAATATTTTACTACTCTGATTGTGCAGAACTTCTCCTGATGTCCAACCTAAACCTCCCCTGCTCCAGTTTCAAACCACTGCCTCTCATCCTATCCCCACAGCCCCTTCTGAACAGTCCCTGCCCAGCCTTCCTGTAGGTCCCCTTCAGATACTGAAGTGCAGCTCTAAGGTCTCCCTGGAGCCTCCTCCAGGCTGAACAGTCCCAGCTCTTTCAGCCTGGCTTTACAGCAGAGGTGTTTCAGCATTTTGATCATCTCAGTGGCCTCCTCTGGACTCACACTAGCAGGGCCATATCTCTCTTGTATTGCATGAGCCATAGCTGGTTGCAACACTGAAGGTGAGGTCTCACCAGAGCAGAGTGGCAGAATCTCCCTTCTTGATCTGCTGGCCATTCTTCTTTTGCTGCAGCCCAGGATCCTCTACCCCCTCTGCATCCCAGGGAGCAGCCTGAGTTACTCAAGTTGACTGAGAAACTCGAGAACAACTTTTATGACCTGAGAGCAAGGAAGAATCAAAGGGACTGCATGAAAGCAGTGGCAGTCCCTGTGCTGCCTGGGTGCCCAAACACAGAGCCAGGCTGAGCTGGCAGACTGCATGTCATGTGAACTGACTTCTTGGTTTCTGTAAGAATGGAAAAGGCCTCAATGTTACACCAATGGTACAGCTGAGAAGGGCAGTGAGAGTAGCTCCCATTCCCAAGTACCTATTTTTATGCCATTTTAATCAATTTTAAGCCACAGTTTTGTGCATTAGAAGAGCATGAAGTGCAGATCTCACCAGCCCAGAGCCAGATGTGTCCTGAGCTGATCCCCAGCAGTGTGGGCAGCAGGGGCAGGGAGGGGATTCTGCCCCTCTGCTGTGCTCTGCTGAGACCTCCCCTGCAGTGCTGGGGCAGCTCTGGAGTCCTCAGCACAGACAGGGACCTGGTGGAGCAGGGCCAGAGGAGGCCACAGCAATGCTAGGAGGGCTGGAAGCCCTCTGCTGTGAGGCCAGGCTGAGAGAGTTGGGGTTGTGCAGCCTGGAGAAGAGAAGGCTCCAGGGAGAGCTTCTGGTGGCCTTGCAGTGCTGAAAGGAGCTGAGCAGAAGCTGGGGACAGACTTCCAAGCAGTGCCTGTTGACAGAGGAGAAGGGGGGATGGTTTGAACTGAAAGAGGGAGACTCAGACTAGAAAGAAGGAGAAAGTTTTTTATGCTGAGGATGGTGAGATCCTGGCCCACAGTTCCTGCTTTGGTGGGAGCTGCCCCATCCCTGGAACCACCCCAGGTCAGGTTGTTTGGGGCTTTGAGAAACCTGCTCTAGTTTCAGATGTTCCTGCTGACTGCAGGGTGGTTGGGATGGATGACCTGGAAAGGTCCCAAACCGTTCTGTGACCTAAAAAAACTCAAGCAATTTTTGCAGGGTGGGAATCACAACCTCCTAAACATGACAGCCAAAACTCGGACACACTGAGCAAAATGCCAGAGATACCCCTGTGGATCACTTGGGGCTGCATTTTAGGCCACTGGTGGAACTTACAAGTCAATTTAGGACTTGCACATCAACATGACCTCACCTATGTAAATATTTGTTCAAACATGCAGGCTTCTAAATCAGAGACTGAAGGAAATGACTATAAAAGGAGAAACCAGGCCGGCAGTTTCCTTTTACAAACTGCAAAGCCTCTAAGGGTTCACCTTACAACCAGGCTACAGCAGCCATAAAAACTCCAAGCTGTTGTTTGATTTATTCCTCAGTGTGATAAAAATTTCAAGCCATTAATCCTTAAGGGCTTTTACTCAAAAGCACGACAGCTAAATTTGCAGCCCTAAGTTTGCTTAAGTACTTCAGTGTCAGAGGAACAGGGCTGGAATTAGAATGAGCAGGCCTGGAGGTCCCCTCCAACCTAAGCCATGGGATGGAAACTAAAAGTTGTTTTCTCTTTCTCTTGCTGCTATCCTGATGTTTGGTAATTTGGGGATAGTTTAACTGTTTGCCTTCACTGAGGACTTAATCACAGGATTGAACAACTGCAGCAGGAGAAGTGTGGCCAGCAGGGCCAGGGAGGGGATTCTGCCCCTCTGCTCCACTCTGCTGAGACCACAGCTGCAGCTCTGGGGCCAGTTCTGGAGCATCTGTGCCAGGAAGGATCTGGAGGGGCTGGAAGGTGTCCAGAGAAGGGCAAGGAGGAGGAGCAGAGGGCTGGAGCTGCTCTGCTCTGGAGACAGCCTGAGAGAGTTGGGGTTGTGCAGGCTGGAGAGGAGCAGGCTCCCAGGAGACCTTCTGGTGGCCTTCCAGGATCTGCAGGGGGCTCCAAGAAAGCTGGGGAGGGACTTGTGAGGGTGTCAGGGAGGGATAGGACTGGGGGGGATGGAGCAAAACTAGAAATGTGTAGATTGAGATTGGCTGTGAGGAAGAAGTTGTTGGCCATGAGGGTGGTGAGAGCCTGGCACAGGTTGCCCAGGGAGGTGGTGGAAGCCTCCTGCCTGGAGGTGTTTGCAGCCAGGCTGGCTGTGGCTGTGAGCAACCTGCTGTGGTGTGAGGTGTCCCTGCCCATGGCAGGGGGCTGGGAACTGGCTGAGCCTTGAGGTCCCTTCCAGCCCTGACAATCTGTTGGAAAAGGTTGGAAAATACCTCTAAGATGACTGAGTCCATCCAGCAACCCAACACCACCATGGCTATCAAACCCTGTCCCAAAGTGCCATGGCCACAGGTTTCTTGAACACCTCCAGGGCTGGGGACTCCACCACCTCCCTGGGCAGCCTCTGCCAATCCCTGACCACTCTTGCTGTGAAGAAATTTTATCCCCTCTCCAACCTAACCCTCTCCTGACACAATTTCAGGCCATTTCCTCTCCTTCTATCACCTGATCCTAGGGAGAAGACCATCCCTCACCTGACTCCTTTCAGGGAGTAGCAGAGAGCCAGAAGGTCTCCCCTCAGCCTCCTTTTCTCCAGGCTGAACAACCCCAGCTCCCTCAGCTGCTCCTCACCAGCCCTGTTCTGCAGACCCTTCCCCAGCTTCACTGCCCTTCTCTTCACCTGCTCCCTGAGACTCTCACCTTCACAGGAGCAGGAGGACAATCCACACACTCAGCAGTTCAGCTGTTCCCTTCCCACCCTAACCTGCTTTCTTGCAGCAGGCCTGCAGAGGACAGCAAGTTCTGCCCTGTGCCTCAGGGAGGGCTTCATCCTGCTTTCCAATGTTGGCATTTCAAATGCACAGCAGCTCGTTTAAACAGGGCTGGCAGGGTGCCCTCTCCTCCAGGCCCACCTCAGCAGTCACGTTTCCATAGTGTCACTCAAGCTTCCGAAGGACTCTCACCCTTATCTTCTTCCTGTCCTTTCCCTTTCTCTCTCTCCCTGTCAGTTAATCAGTAACCAGAGACTTCAGCCAAGAGTTCCTGCCACCGATTTCAAGGTCCTGTGGCCCAGGGAGCGTTCTGTGTCTGTGCTTGCAAGCAGTCACCGTTTCTACAGCCAAGCCCTTCCCTCCACGTTGAAGCTCCCCAGTCTTTCCCCCTTTGCTATGGACAAAGCTCAGGCGGTGTATTTTGCATCCTGAAACACTACCTCAGCAACTCTGAAACCTAATCATGCCAAGGGAAACGCTCCACAGCGACAGACCATGAGGGACAGAAGCTTTGCCATCTTCCTTGTCGAAGGAGGCCAAGGCAAATAAAAGGAGCAAGACATTTTTTATGAGACAGTTACTGGGCTTTAATTTCCCACCATCATTATCCACACCACTTTATTACGACTGCGAAGGAGCAGAGGCACTACAGAAGGCACCAGCTATTACTTAGCATTATTTTTTAAAGGCTGCACTTCACAGGGTTAGGAAAAACCAATGATATGCAACAGAGCCATAACCATAAAACTGCAGATGGCAACCGACCTACTTTGTTCTTGTCTAATATTGAGATCTCATTCAACTGAGTGCTTAAACCTTACATATGTGAGGAAAGAACCTGGCTGTAACTGCTGGTTAAAAGAGTTAAATCATTGTAAGGAAAAATAACCTCTTTTGTGTGGGCTGATGGAGCCCTGGAGCAGTGGGCACAAAGTGGAACCCAGGAGGTTCCATCTGAAGAGGAGGAAAAACTCCTTTGGTGTGAGGGTGCTGGAGGCCTGGAGCAGGCTGCCCAGAGAGGTTGTGGAGTCTCCTTGTGTGGAGAGCTTCCAACCTCCCCTGGGCATTGTACTGCTGGGCAAGCTGCTGTGGGTGCCCTGCTGGAGCAGGGGGCTGGACTGGGTGATCTCCAGAGGTCCCTTCCAACTCCCACCAAGCTGGGATCCTGATTAAGCACCCATCCTTTCCTAGGCTTGGCTTCCAAGCTCATTGTTTGCTATTTCAGCTTTTAGACAGTTTGCCACTTCTCCGTTTCTCCAGTCCAGACAGCCTGTAAACTTCTAAATAAAGGAAAGGGAAGGGGAAAAAACCCAAAATAACAGAACCAATCAAGCCATCTTTGAGCCTTATAAAGAAGCTGCTGAGAGACCAGACCAATACCACCTTCTCTATTCTTTTGACACAAGGTAGGATCACTTTGAAGACTCCTTTGGCCAAAGCCATTCACTGAGACAACAGACAGAAAGTTCTTTCTAAGTCTACCTCTGTGCCCTCTACCTGTCCTGCTTTATATTATTATTATTATTATCATCATCACTATCATTAGCATGGTTATAATCATTATCACCATCACCATTATAATCATTATTACCACCATGATCATTAATACCAATATCATAATTAGGATTTATTTATCATCATCACTATTACAGAATCAAACCAACTTTTTATCAAAGGCAGACTGCACTCCCCTCCAGGTATTGAGTTTTACCTCTGGAAGATCCTTGCCTCCCAGAACCAACACAGCAGCACACCACCTATTTTAGCACTGAGAATTATTTTCCCCCCCCCTTATTGCTTCCTCATCAAGGCAGCCACAGAATGGAAGTAAATGGCTGCCAACCTATTTGGGGCTAAAAATGTGAGACAGAAGAGGAAATGACACAACAGAAAAGTGCAATTTGTGCAAGACGTTGGCAACACCGAGGCAGACCCCAGGAACCTTCATAAATTAGCACTGCACAGTAATTGATGTTACTTGAATCGTGCTCCTCTACCCTGCCACTTCACCAGGGGATGGCAGGAAGTAATTAATGGAGACACACTCCCTCGAATATAGCTGGGAGGAATTCATCCAGCGTCTCCTTTGTGGCGTTGCCTGTTTGGAAAGGCAGGGTTTCCCTCCCCCATACAGACCAGTTTGTTTCACACACAACTCCAGAGATGAGCAGTGCATTGTTCCTTAAACACAGAAAGCTAATGGCAGCCCGTAGGGACAATTGAGTTTTTAGAAAGGCTCTGCTACACAGGTAGGTAAAAACCTTCCACACAAACATTCCTCTTAAAAGCACACGAAAATAAACCAGGGAAACCACTTCAAACAGACCCGAGATTCACCATCCCCTACTAGGGGTTAAAGAAGAGCATTACGTTTTGCTTTGCCTTTTCCTTCCTCTCTTTTCTACTCAAAACTACAAAACCTACTGGGATTAAAACCTGTTTGTGTTTGGTTGGTTTCCCACCCCTCCCCAGTTTATTTTATGCTGCATGCTTTTCTGATCAGTTTAACAGAAAATCTCCAACTAAAGGCTGGTGATGTCCCCTGCTGATTAGGCATTAATTTCTGCAAGGGTAAAGGCCACCAAGTCCATCTGGGCATTTCATTCAAGAGGTCAGGAAGAGATGTTAGATAGATACATTTTTGTGCTATGGTTTTATTAGCCTGGAGAAGAGGAGGCTCAGGGGAGACCTTCTCACTCTCTACAACTCCCTGAAGGGAGGCTGTAGCCAGGAGGGGGTTGGTCTCTTCTCCCAGGCACCCAGCACCAGAACAAGAGGACACAGTCTCAATCTGTGCCAGGGGAGGTTTAGGTTTGAGGTGAGGAGAAAGTTCTTCCCAGCAAGAGAGATTGGCCACTGGGATGTGCTGCCCAGGGAGGTGGTGGAGTCCCCAGCCCAGGAGGTGTTCAAGAGGAGACTGGATGTGGCACTTGGAGCCATGGTTTAGTTGTCAGGAGGTGCTAGGTATTAGGTCATAGGTTGGACTTGGTGATCTCTGATTTCTTTTCCAACCTGGCTGATTCTGTGATTCTATGATTTTAGTCAGGTTTAGTGGGAGTCCTGGTAACCTTTTCAGAATGAGAAGCTCTCTTACATAAAAGCCTCCTGTTTTGCTTGCTGAATCAATTAGAGCAAGTTCTCTGAGGAATCAGAACGCAAAAGCCAAATGAGCTTCCCACAGATCCAGACTCGGCATTAATGTGTCTCAGAGATGGAATTCCAAGATCCACACTAAGCTCTCTCACAGCTGAAATTCCATGCTCCACCACAAGCCAAACCAACCCAGGGCACGCTCGTTGTCATGTCTCTGTTCTCAGCGCTAGTTTGGGGTTATTTCATGTCCTGAGTCGGCCGTCAAGTGCAGGGCAGGCCAGAGAGAAAACTAGAGAAAGAAATCAGATGGCTTTTCACAGCACCCAAGCCCAAGAGTGCTCAGCACATCTCTATCCTTAACCACCTCAGAATGCTCTTAGAAAACATCACACAGGTATTGCTGCAAACCTGCTTTTGGCTGATCAGCCTCAGACAAGGAAAACTCTCAGGAGTCAGCAAAGGAGAAGAAGGCAGAGCACAAGGCACCTTCTGTCCAAAGGCTCTGAACACAAGAGGCAGATGTACCAAATCCACTGCTGGCAGCTAGTATTCCTCCAGGAGATGTGCACCGCTTGCTGACACACAAACATTTCTACCTCTGTTCCTCGAAGGCCAAGGGACAGTCAACTGCCACAGCTATGCCAGGGGAAGCTGGCAGAGCTGTGCCCCAGCTGAAATCAGGCACAGAAAGGAAAACTGGCTTCGGGAAGCTGATGGCTTTCAACATCCACAGTGTCTAGAGTATTTTCAGGGGGCAAAACGCCCTGAGACAGCAGCAGGACAGAGAGCTGCCTCCCTTCATGACCCTGCAGGCAGCAGGGGAGCAGCTTTTTGATTCTGTGCCTAAGGCCTGGAATTTTCAGGCGGCACTCACCGGTTCAGAGGGACAACAGCTGCCACCCTTGTGCTTCATTAGTGTCTGGTCACTGCCAATGCTCTTCTAGGAAGCGCTCTTGACTCCCTGATCCGTGAAAGCAGCTGGAGGAAGGCGCCAGCTCCCTCGCTGCCTTACCCCTGCCGCTTGGCAGGAGTGCTCCCGTGAAAAACTTCCCCATTTCTCTGCAGCTTCCACCAGCCCAGCCGCAGCCCTACGGTTATCCCAGAGCCAGCATAATGCTTGCTGAAGCTGATTTGTCACACAAGGACAAATTCTTTGTCCCTTTCCCCCGTTACGAAACGTGGGCTTTGTGCTGTACACGACAGCAGCGCAACCCTCAGCCAGGAGGCAGCTGGAGTTTCCACCTTTGTCATCCGAAAGCAAAGCCAAGCATCCCCCTCAGCTGCAATGCTAATTACGCAGCACAGAAGGAAATCGCCCTGCCTAGACAAACAAACAAACAAAGCCCCAGCAACGAACACAGCAGCCGAGAGGCTAAAGACCAGAAAGTTTCAAACCGAGTTTTGCTGGTCTTCCACTGGGGGAGAGGAAAGGGGACAAGCATGACAGCAGGGTTGGAACGACTACAAAACTGCCTGCAATTCACAAACACAACACTCTGCAACTCGCTGGTCCCCACTCGAGTGAACTGCTGGGAGGAGAAGTTTCGCACACGCTGCCTTTAGGGCTGCACACACGCAGGGCTCCTCTCCACCCGCTGCTGACAGGAGCCGGAGGAACAGCCCCGTGCCAAAATCGGATCACACCACACTTGGCTGTAACAAAAGATGACTCCGGGGAGTTTGTGCTCGTTATCGTTATTCCACGCACGTAAGAGCCACATCCAACCGCTCCGACTTCAATTAAACCTTTACTACTGTAAAGGGCAGAGGGGTTACAAACACATCCATACCATGCCGGTCATGGAAGGGGGGAAGAGAGGGACGGAAGGGGGGGAAGAGAGAGACGAAGGGAGGGATGGAAGGGGGGAGGAAGAGAGAGACGAAGGTTGGGGGGGAAGAGAGAGACGAAGGTTGGGGGGGGAAGAGAGAGACGAAGGTTGGGGGGGGAAGAGAGAGACGAAGGTTGGGGGGGGAAGAGAGAGACGAAGGTTGGGGGGGGAAGAGAGAGACGAAGGTTGGGGGGGGAAGAGAGAGACGAAGGTTGGGGGGGGAAGAGAGAGACGAAGGTTGGGGGGGGAAAGAGAGAGACGAAGGTTGGGGGGGGAAGAGAGAGACGAAGGTTGGGGGGGAAGAGAGAGACGAAGGTTGGGGGGGAAGGGGGGAAGAGAGAGACAAAGGTTGGGGTGGAAGGGGGGGAAGAGAGAGACAAAGGTTGGGGTGGAAGGGGGGGAAGAGAGAGACGAAGGTTGGGGTGGAAGGGGGGGAAGAGAGAGACGAAGGGAGGGATGGAAGGGGGGGAAGAGAGAGACGAAGGGGAGGAAGAGAGAGACGAAGGCAGGGATGGAAGCGGGGAAGAGATGGATGAAGGGAGGGATGGAAGCAGGGAAGAGAGAGACGAAGGGATGGAAGGGGAAAACAGAGATGAAGGGAATAGCATATTTCTTAATCCTTATTTAGAAACCTCCCCCTACTCCTCCAGAAAAGAAATTCCCCCAGACAATGTCTCAAGATAACCACAGAAACCTGGTGGGTGTGAACATCGCCCTTCCTTGCCCTGTAACCATCCTCCCCCCACCCCCTCGGTTTAATTTCCCCCCCGAGCTGAGCACTTGCCTCTCCTCCGTGCCCATCAAATATCCCGAAGATGGAGGGGTGAGTCTTGTTCACCAGGTCGGTGATTACTTCGAACCTGTCCTCCATGTGATCCCTCCGGCCTTGGATGGAGTAGACAGCCACGTTGTGGCTCTTGAACTCCCACGTCTTGGAGAACTCTGCGTCCAGCACGTCTAGCCCCCCGAGCCTGTCATTCTGCATGATCTCGGCCACTTTGCCCTTCACCATCTTCACCGCATCCCTGCTGGACTTCACAATGGTTTTCACCTCATCCGTGTGGAAGAAATAACTCCACAGGGCCAGGCTGATGCACAGCAAGAACAAGGTCTCCGGTCTAAGCAAGAAGTAACGCATGATCCGACCCAGCAGAGACAGCAAAGTCATTGTATCCTCTATCATTTATTATCGCGACCGGGTAGCCCCACACCATGCAAGGCGCTCGCCGGCGGCAGGGAAGGCTCCGAGCCGAGGCAGCCACTCAGTGCATGCTCCAGCGGGGCGCAGCCGGCGGGCGGGTACCGCCGAGCCCCGCTCCCCGCCGCTCCCTCCTAGGGGGGGGGGGGGGCGCCGCTCCTCGCTCCGCCGCTGCCGGCTACCGGGCTCGTCCCGGCCCGGTCGTGCTCGTCTGGGCAAAGGAAGGCTCCGCCGGTGCCGCACCTCCAGCGGCCGCGGCCCCCCCTGGAGCGCCGGAGCCCCGCTGCGGGCGCCCTTAGGCCGCTGCTCCGCCTGCGGGCCCCGCGGGAGGCCGCCGCGCTCCGCCGCTCTGGCCGCTCGCCCCGCCGCGCCGCGTCGCGGAGCACAGCGCCCGGTGGCAGCGAGGGGGTGCCGGGCAGGGCCACCGCCGGATACCTGTCTCCCGTGTCCCCCGCGCCTTGCGCCGTCCCTCCCCCGGGGCGGAGCGCGGCCGCCACCGCCTCCTCGCCCGGCCCCCGCCGAGCGACTACAGGCACCGGCGGCCAGCGCGGGAGGGCGCGGCGGCTTCTGGGAGTCGTAGTGCGGCGGCCGCCGGCGACCGGACACTGGCCACCGGCTACCGATAAAGGGCAGCTGGCGACCGGCGACCAGCTGCGGGCTGCTGGCTACCGACAAGAGGCCACCGACTACCGGCAACTGGCTACCGGCTACAGACAAGGGCCAGCAGCCGGCGAGAGGCGGCGGAGGCGCGGCGGGGTCCGTGCCGGGGGCAGGTCGGTGTCACGGCGGCAGGCAGAGCAGCGCGGCAGGCAGAGCTCCGTTACGGCCAGCCCAGCACCTCCGCAGCGAGCACCGCGGACAGCGTTCGGCAGCCGCTGGCCGCCTCGCAGGGGCCGGAGTGACCCTGCCAGGCGATTCAACAAGGGCAGGGGTAGGGTCCTGCAGCTGGGCGGGAAGATCCTCCTGCACCAGTGCAGGTGGGGGGAGACCTGCTGGAGAGCAGCTCTGCAGGGAAGGACCTGGGAGTGCTGGGGGACAACAAGGTCTCCATCAGCCAGCAAGGTGTCCTTGGGGTCAAAAAGGCCAATGGTGTCCGGGGTGCATGATGAAGAGTGTGGCCAGCAAGTTGAGGAAGGTTCTCTCCCACCAATACTCTGCCCTGGTGAGGCCACAGCTGGAGTATTGGGTGCAGGTCTGGCCTCCCCAGTTCCAGAGAGACAGGGAACTGCTGGGGAGAGTCCAGGGGAAGCTGCAGAGATGCTGAGGGGCTTGGAGCAGCTCTGTGAGGAGCAAAGGCTGAGAGCCCTGGGGCTGAGAGCCTGCAGAAGAGCAGCCCCAGAGGGCAGCTGAGCAATGCTCAGCAAGAGACAAAGGAGCTGTGGGGAGCAAGAGGCTGGGGCCAGGCTCTGCTCAGTGGTGCCCAGGGACAGGACAAGGGGAAGTGGGCACAAAGTGGAGCCCAGGAGGTTCCATGTGAAGAGAAGGAGAAAGTTGTTTGGTGTGAGGGTGCTGGAGGCCTGGAGCAGGCTGCCCAGAGAGGTTGTGGAGTCTCCTTGTGTGGAGAGCTTCCAACCTCCCCCGGGGATTGTGCTGCTGGGCAAGCTGCCGTGGGTGCCCTGCTGGAGCAGGGGCTTGGACTGGGTGATCCCCAGAGGGCCCTTCTGATCTGTACCATGCTGTGGTTCTGTGAGTCTGTGACAGTCCAACCACATACTGTCTTTCTGTGCCCCATTTCTGTAAGTTGCAGGTTGTCTGCTATCTGATAAGCACTGAGAATTACAATCTGTGACTGTGTGAGCAGAAGTTTGCTGCAACATAAACATTTCAGCCCAGTGCCTGAGCTGCAGATGAGCCCAAGTGATTTCCAGCCAGCTGGCAGCCTGGGGGTCTAGAAACTGACAAAATCCATCTCCCCACCTCTGAGAGTGTGTGACAGCTGATGGAACAGTCAAAGATGGAAGAAGGGTGTTGAAAAGGAATTGGCAAACCACAAACTGGCCTGAAAATTTGAGGGGAAAATAGAATAAGCTGCCTTTTGAGTGAAAAATACAACAAGCTGCCTCTCAGCCAAGGTTCAGCTATGTGCTGTCCAAGCAGCTCCCGCTCCTTTTGGACTTCTGTTATCATCCAAGTCACACAGAAACATCATTAACTATAATTTCCCTATTATTTCCCTCATTTTTTTTTTGCTTTTCCCCCCAAAGATCATGAGCTACATAAACTTAAACCCAAAGTTAATGGTTTAAGCCTGTTTCTGTCTGATGCTTGCATCCAGCTCTGAGAAGCAACCAAGTTACTGACAGCTGTTGTGTGTAAGGCTGATACTGCTTTAAATCCTAGAGGTATGTAGCACTTCATTAGCATGCATTAATTAGTATGATGCTGAGTGAACAGCCAACTTCAGGAGTGCTTCCAGGAACCACAAGGCTCATTGTGGCTGCAACAAACAGCTGCAGCCATGAAATCATGGCTTTGCTACCACAAACTTTACCAGGCCTGAAGCTTGCTGGTCAGACTCAGCCCACAGAGCTTTCCTAGGTCTCCCAAACTGTACCTTGGCATGCCTGGGACACTGGCATTACAACACAGATCCCTCAGCACAATCCCTCTGTGGGCCCATGGCTGATTTCTTCCCCCTGGCTTTTTGTTGTGTCTGACTCTCCCTTGAGCTCTTCATTCTGGTGGCTGGAAGCAGTATGTGGCCACTAAGGGAAAACAGCTCCAGAACCACAAAGTCATCATTTAGGCTAGAAGAGACCAACCATTACCCCAGCACTGCCAGCTCACTGCCAAACCACGGCCCTCAGCACCACATCTCCATGGCTTTGAAACCCCTTCAGGCATGGGGACTCCACCACTGCCCTGGGCAGCCTCTTCCACGCATTGACAACCCTTCTGGGGAAGAACTTGTTCCTCACATCTAACCTAAACCTTCCTTGGTGCAACTTGAGGCCATTTTCTCTTGTTCTATCACTGTTTCCTTGGGAGAAGAGCCCAAGCCCCACCTGGCTCCAGCCCTACTTTCAGGCAGTTGGAGAGAGCCAGAAGGTCTTCCCTCAGACTCCTTTGCTCAAGGCTGAACAACCTGAGTTCCCTCAGCTGCTTCTCACCAGCCCTGTTCTCCAGATCCTTCCCACCTTTGTTGCCCTTCTTTTGACCTGCTCCAGCCCCTCAATGTGCTTCTTGGAGTGAGGGGCCCAAAGCTGGACCCAGGATGTGAGGTATGGTAAGGGCTTCTTTTAATTCTGTTGAGTTCTATGTTTAATTAAAGATAAGGTAAACATAAAACCAGGGGGAATCCTGCTCACTACCATCAACTACTTCCCTATTTCTTTATAATTATCACCAGGTACAGACAGGGAACAGTGACTTGTGTGAAAGTTGTGTTGCCCTGATGGCAGTTTGCAGTCAGACCATGGGATTGCCCAGTGCAATAAAGTGGTTTCAAGCCAGCAAGTGCTCAAATCACTCTCCCAGCCACCAGTGCTCATTGTTGCTTCAGCTGCCAAGGACCAGTATTTGTACACTGTCCAAATCCAGGCCCCTCCCTCTGCTCAGTACCCTCAAGAGCAGAAGATGCTCCATAGTAGCTTGGAGCAGTCTGTTAGCATAGTGATTGTTGCTGCCTGCCTTCCATTAGACATCTTTCATACTGCAGGAGAGTTTGAGTTGGTTCCAAATGCATCCCTGCTGTGAAAATGGGGCCTGGAAACCACATTAGCCCAGCAAAACCCAGCAGATGGGCCAGTGGGGAACAAGCAAAGCCTTGCTCTGCTAAACACAGGCAATGGGGCAGCAGCTGTCATCGTGGCAGGCTCATCTCAAAGTAATCCATGTAAATGCTCAACCTTTGGAATGGATGCTGATAATCCAGGTATTATGGCCAAGGTGAACATCAATGTGCTGGTAAGTGCAAAACTCAAAGCAGCATCGAGCCAGCCCAGTGGTGTGAACCAGAGGGAGCCAACAGCCCCACTGGTGGGTTTCATTCTGCACCCCATGGCTGGGTCCTGCAGCGCTTCCTCCAGCAACCCTCCCCAGTGGAGAAACACAACTTCAAGGGCCAACCACATTCCTTGAAGCCCTGGAAATCAGTAGTGAGGAGCTCATAACTATCTGGGAGACGAGTTGTCATCCAAAGATTCCGTTCTGGCTCGGCTGAGGGAGAGGACCTTTGTTCCTTTGTCACAGGAATGAAAGTGATCCCTGCGTCAGCATCACAAATTAGCTTGCTAATTACACACCGTGTGAGGAGCTGGGCCGTGGAAAACCATTCCTTGCTCAACAGCTCCTTCTGCTGCTTACACACAGCAAGAAGCTGTGGAGCACAGAACCAAAGAATCAGAGAATGCTTTAGGTGGGGAGGAACCTTTAAAGGTCATCTGCTTGGTCAGTGCCAACTGCATGAGGTTCAGCAAGGCCGAGGGCAACGTTCTGCCATTGAGTCAGGACAATCCCAGGCACAGATCCAGGCTGGGTGCAGAGTGGGTTGAGAGCAGCCCTGAAGAATGAGACTTGCAGGTGTTGGTTGCTGAGCAGCTCCTGAGGAGCCAGCGGTGTCCTCCTGCAGCCCAGCAGGCAGCTGAGTGCTGGGCTGCAGCCAGAGCAGTGTGGGCAGCAGGGCAGGAGAGGGGATTCTGCCCCTGGGCTCTGCCCTGCTCAGACCACACCTCCAATCCTGCCTCCAGGTCTGGTGTCCCCAGCACAAGAAGGACACAGAGCTGATGGAGAGAGTGCAGAGGACACCACAAAGATGCTCCAAGGGCTGGAGCAGCTCTGCTGGGAGCACAGGCTGAGGGAGCTGGGGGTGTTCAGCCTGCAGAGGAGAAGGCTCCAGGGGCACCTCAGAGCTGCCTGCCAGGACCTGAAGGGATCCTGCAGGAAGGCTGCAGAGAGACTTTTGCTGAGGGGATCTGGAGCCAGGCCAAGGGGGAATGGTTTGAAGCTGAGGCAGAGCAGGGTGAGAGTGGAGCTGAGGCAGAAGTTGTTGCTTGTGAGGGTGGTGAGAGTGTGGCCCAGGCTGGCCAGGGAGGCTGTGGCTGCCTCCTTGCTGGGGGTGTTTGAGGCCAGGCTGGCTGAGGCCTTGAGCAGCTGAGTGGAGCTGAGAGGTGTCCCTGGGCATGGTGGGGAGCTTGGAGCAGATGAGCTCTGAGCTCCCTTCCAGCCTGAGCCATTCTGTGATTCTCTGATGGATATTTCCTTGTAAAGATGCTACTAAAATCCATAACATTTCTCTTCTCTGGGATGCTAAACTTCAGAGCCTGCTTCTGTTTTTACTCACTGGATTCCACATCCTGTTTCCTCAGGATTCTGGGGTTCAGAGAGTGTTATAAGCATCAATCAGGATCTATCAAGCAGAAGTGCACACTGATGGAGCTTACCACAGGTTTGTTGCAAGTCATGACACTGAAGCTGCTGTCCAGATATTCCCTCCAGAGCCATCTCCTTTTTCTTCTGCCGATACAGAAAAGCATCATGGAAAAAAATTAGTACCTCTGAGAACCATAAAAGTGCCTTTGGGCATATGTCAGGACTGAAACTGCAATGCAGTGAAACCATTTGTGCTTTTCAGGTGTTTCAAAGAAATAAACTCAAGCACTTCCAGGCTGTGTTTTGGCCCTGCCAGGCTCGGCTCTCTGGAGGAATCACAGCCCAGCAGCATCACAACCTGCTGCCTGTTAGAGGATTGATAACAGACAAACAGTTTCATTTTGTCTGCCAGGGCTTTGGATCCTGTCTTTTTGCTCTCAGCTGACAGGAACACCACTTCCTAATTGTGCTGCCTGCAAATGCCAAGCACTGCAGCAGGGAACTTCTGCCATGAGAAATCTTATTAGAGGGATTTTGTGTCTCTTGCCCCTCTGCTGAAGAGGAACACTTGCAGATGTGGAATGAAAATAGCAATTTTCCACACAGGCTGCTTGGTTTCTGTTTCCCATGGCTCTCAATTCCCACCCCTCATTATAGCACATCTTTGGGTGCAGAGTCTGATTGTTGTATATTTCCTGACAGTATGAAGTGACCTTAATGACAGCCAGAGGGAGAGTCACAGGATGCAAGGAGATTCACTGAACCCCAGAATGGTGGGGATGGGAAAGGACCTCTGGAGATCACCCAGTCCAGCCCCCTGCTCAAGCAGGGCACCCACAGCAGCTTGCCCAGCAATACAATGCCCAGGGGGGGTTGCAAGCTCTCCACACAAGGAGACTCCACAACCTCTCTGGGCAGCTTGCTCCAGGCCTCCAGCACCCTCACACCAAACAACTTTCTCCTCCTCTTCACATGGAACCACCTGGGGTCCACTTTGTGCCCATTGCCCCTTGACCTGTCAGTTGGTACCTCTGAAAAGGGCCTGGCCCTTTTTTCCTGACACCCACCCTTCAGCTATTTACAGACATCAATGAGATCTCCTCTCAGTCTTCTAAACAGCCCCAAGCTCTCAGCCTTTGCTCCTCACAGAGATGTTCCAGTGCCTTCATCATCCTCATAGCCTTCATTGGACTCTCTCCAAGAAGTTCCCTGTCCCTCTTGAACTGGGGAGTCCAGAACTGGACACAATACTCCAGATGTGCCCTCAACTGGGCAGAGTAGAGAGGAGGAGAACCTCCCTTGATCCAGCTATGGAAAAGGTTAATGAAGAACTTCAATGCCAACAGTGACAATGAAAGAGGAACACAAAGCTGAAGCTGTGTCTCCACTGAAGTCAGTGAGAGTTGGTGAGAGTAGGATCACAAAAGTTTGGTTCTGAGTCCACCCCTTGAGGAGGTGACACACCCTTGGAAACACTGATTCATGCTGAGGTGTCCCTGCTTAGCCTCTCAGGATCATAATTACTCAAACCACATTTTCCCTGTCACTGTCCACAGATGAACTCACTGAGAACTCACAGGCACCAGGACAGGTTAGAGGCTGCCCTGCTGGAAAGCAGCTCCATGGAGAAAGACCTTGGAGTGCTGGGGGGCAGCAGGTTCTGCATGGGACAGCAATGTGCCCTGCGGGCCAAGAGAGCCAATGGCATCCTGGGGGGCAGCAAGCAAAGTGTGGCCAGCAGGGCTGGGGAGGTTCTGCTCCCCCTCTGCTCTGCCCTGCTCAGACCACAGCTGCAATCCTGTGGCCAGCTCTGGGCTCCCCAGTTCCAGAGAGACAGAGACCTGCTGGGGAGAGGCCAAGGGAGAGCCAGGAGGATGCTTAGGGGACTTGAGCATCTGCCCTGTGAAGAGAGACTGAGAGCCCTGGGGCTGTTTAGTGTGGAGAGGAGAAGGCTGAGAGGGATCTGATCAATGTCTATCAATAGCTGAGGGCTGGGGGTCAGGTGGAGGGGGCCAAGCTCTTGTGGGTGGTGCAGAGTGATAAGCCAAGGAACAACAGGGATAAGCTTAAACATAGAAGGTTTCAGCTCAACATGAGGAGAAACTTCTTTATAGTGAGGGTGCTGAGCCCTGGAGCAGGCTGCCCAGAGAGGTTGTGGAGCCTCCTGCTCTGGAGCCATTCAAACCCCACCTGGATGCATTCCTGTGCAGCCTGCCCTGGGTGCTCCTGCTCTGGCAGGGGGGTTGGACTGGATGATCTCTGGAGGTCCCTTCCAACCTCTCATGTACTGTGACACTGTGGTACTGTGAACTGCAGCAGCCCTGATATGTAACCAAAAGGCCCAGCAGATAGAGCTGGAGATGCTCCTGATTGCCAAACCTGCCATGTGAGCCAGCAGCACAGCTTTGCATCAGCAGTGTGAGTGAGCACCTTTGGAACTGCTTGTGAAGGCTTTGGTGCTGAATGAATGCATCACAAACTGAGCAGTTTGAGGCAGAACTCCCGAAGATGCAAGGGAGCTATAAATAGAAGCTGAGCACCCGAGAAGCACTCTTGAATTAACTGCAACCTGGCAGCATTCTGATTAAACCTTCCTCAGATTTAAACACAAATTGATAAAAACCAACAGCAAAGCAAGCTTCATTTTCTTCTTCATTAATTTCTGCCTTGCTGTAGCAGATGTTTCATGTCCTGGTCGCAGCCTATTTCATTTGTGTCAGGCAAGGCACTACAAGGCTGATTTATACATTTGAATTCCTTGCATTTCCCCTTGGAGTCACAGAGTCATAGAAGCATTTTGGTATAGAAGAGACCTTGAAGACCATCCTTGGTGAGAGACTGGCACAGGTAGCCCTGGGAGGTGGTGGAAGCCTCATGCCTGGAGGTTTTAGGGAAGGGCAATGAGGCTGGGGAGAGGCCTTGAGCACAGCCCTGTGAGGAGAGGCTGAGGGAGCTGGGGTTGCTTAGCCTGGAGAAGAGGAGGCTCAGGGGAGACCTTCTTGCTCTCTGCAACTCCCTGAAGGGAGGTTGTAGACAGGCAGAGGTTGGTCTCTTCTCCCAGGCACCCAGCAGCAGAACAAGAGGACACAGTCTCAAGCTGTGCCAGGGGAAGTTTAGACTCGAGGTGAGGAGAAAGTTCTTCCCTGAGAGAGTTGTTAGCCACTGGGATGTGCTGCCCAGGGAGGTGGTGGAGTCACCGTCCCTGAAGGGGTTCAAGAGGGGATTGGATGTGGCACTTGGAGCCATGGTTTAGTTGTCAGGAGGTGTTGGGTGACAGCTTGGACTTGATGATCTCTGAGGACTTTTCCAACCATATTGATTCTATTATTCTATTCTATGATTTGAAGGCCTTATTGCTCTCTACAACTTCCTGAAGGGAGGTTGTAGACAGGCAGAGGTTGGTCTCTTCTCCCAGGCACCCAGCAGCAGAACAAGAGGACACAGTCTCAGGCTGCGCCAGGGGAGTTTTAGGTTGGATGTTAGGAAGAAGTTCTATACAGAGAGAGTGATTGCCCATTGGAATGTGCTGCCCAGGGAGGTGGTGGAGTCACCATCATTGGAGGTGTTCAGGAGGAGACTTGATGGGTTGCTTGGTGCCATGGGTTAGTTGTTTAGGTGGGTTGGGCAGTGTGCCCAGGTGGCCAGGCAGGCCAATGGCATCCTGGCCTGCATTAGGAATAGTGTGGCCAGCAGGAGCCGGGAGGTCATAGTGCCCCTGTACTCTGCTTTGGTTAGGCCACACCTTGAGTCCTGTGTCCAGTTCTGGGCCCCTCAGTTTAAGAAGGACATCGAAACACTTGAACGTGTCCAGAGAAGGGCAACAAGGCTGGGGAGAGGCCTTGAACACAAGCCCTATGAGGAGAGGCCTGAGGGAGCTGGGGTTGCTTAGCCTGGAGAAGAGGAGGCTCAGGGGTGACCTCATTGCCCTCTACAACTACCTGAAGGGAGGTTGTAGCCAGGTGGGGGTTGGTCTCCCAGGCAACCAGCACCAGAACAAGGGGACACAGTCTTAGGCTGTGCCAGGGGAGGTTTAGACTTGAGGTGAGGAGGAAGTTCTTCACCGAGCGAGTCATTCAGCATTGGAACGGGCTGCCCAGGGAGGTGGTTGAGTCATTGACCCTGGAGGCGTTCAAGGGGAGATTGGATGTGGCACTTGGTGCCATGGTCTAGTCGTGGGGTCTGTGTTGATAGGTTGGACTCGATGATCCTCGAGGTCCTTTCCAACCTAAATTATACTGTGATACTGTGGATTGGTTGATGGGTCGGACGTGATGATCTTGAAGGTCTCTTCCAAACTGTTTTTTTTAATTATTATTATTATTATTGTTATTATTATTATTATTCCATTCTACAGAGCAGATTGAGATGGGATGTGAGGAACAAGTTCTGCACCAGGAGGCTGCTGGAACACTGCAACAGGTTGCCCAGGGAGGTGGTTGAGGCTCCATCCCTGGAGATATTCCAGGTGAGGCTGCACAGGGCTGTGGGCAACCTGAGCTAGTTGGGGATGTCCCTGCTGAGTGCAGGGGGTTGGACTGGATGAGCTTTGGAGCTCCCTTCCAGCCCAGCCCATTCTATGATGGCCATGGCACTTTGGGATGTGGTTCAGTGGCCATGGTGGTGCTGGGTTGTTGGTTGGATTGGGTGAGCTCAGAGGGCTTTTCCAACCCAAACAATTCTGTGATTTTGTCAGCCTCCTGCACTCTTCTTCGTTCTCCCTTCATGATTCAGGCCAGAGCTCTTTGCACCTCTGGTGCCCAGTTGGAGCAAACATTCTGAGCTACAAACTTGAAGATGCCATCCATGGGCTGCAATCCCTTGGGGGGCACTTGAGGCTCCCCTCTGCTGTCTGCTCCTGCCCACAGCTGCCCCCTCTGCCTTCCTGCCCCCAAGGTGGGGCAGAGCTGTGGCAGTGCCCTTGGTGTGCAGAGCAGCAAGCCTGAGGCAGAGGCTCTGTGCCCCCCAGGCCTTGGCAGGAGCTCTGCCCCTCAGCTTCTCCCTGCTAGCAGCAGCCCCTGGCTGTGCCAAGCTGCCCTGAGCTTCAGCAAGTGCCTGAGTGAGCAGAGGCTGAGCTGGGCACTCCCAGCCTGAGCAGAACTGGTGCTGGTCCAGCTCAGAGCAGGAAATGAACTTTTCTCTTCCTGGCCTCCTCTTGTTAACAGCCATTTGTCAGGGTAGATTTTTCAGATGTAACAATACCTCCTTTTCTACACATCCATCATTATGATTAATAGCAACACTCCACTGACTGGCCCCAAAAAGGCAGGTTCCTTTCAGAGGCTTTCATCCCATCTTCTGCTCTGATCTTAAACCAGGACATTTCCAGTCCATTCAGGAAGGAGGAGGCATTGCCACTCCACAGAAATGAAACCCTGAGCCCACAGCCTAATTTAATCAGAAAAGAGAAGAAGAGGTGTGCCTGGCACATAATCATCACCTGGAGGATACCATCAGGACACTGGGAAGGCACAGCTCAGGAGGAAAATAAACTGTGCAGATACAAGATTGCTGCTGCCAGCAGTCTACCTGGAGACCTTTCCCAGCAGGAATTGTTCCCAGAGTCTACCTTCTCATCACAGAATCACAGAATGGTCCAGGCCAGAGGGGAGCTCCAAACCTCATCCAGTCCAACCCTCTGCAGTCAGCAGGGACATCCCCAGCTAGCTCAGGTTGCCCAGAGCCCTGTGCAGCCTCACCTGGAATATCTCCAGGGATGCAGCCTCAACCACCTCCCTGGGCAACCTGTTGCAGTGTTCCAGCAGCCTCCTGGTGCAGAACTTGTTCCTCACATCCAATCTCAATCAGTTCTGCTCTGGTTTGAAGCCATTGCCCCTGCTCCTGTCCCTGCAGCTCCTCTGTCTCTTCATGGATTTATCAACCAGGATCAATTAATTCTTTCCTGGCAGACAAAAAGTTTCTGACCTTCCACCTAGCAAAGCACCACAAAAAAGAGGACTCTGCCACCCCAGGGGCAGGCACTGTTTCAAGACTTCCCAGACTGACTGGGGAAGCCCATTTCATGTTTCATTAATCTTTATCTCCAACATCCCTGCCTTGCCTTCCTGTCCCACTAACAGACTGGATGGGTTTGTAGAGATAAATTCAAACCTTCCAGCCACATTTTCCTTATTAATGATGGAGCCCTAGAGAACCTCTGCAAAAGGTCCTTGTGGAGGGAGAGAAAACAAAGCCCATTTTGAAACTGAGAGGGCAGCGTTAGCCAGAGTCTGTCTGGGTGCTGCTGAGCACTGGAGAGCTCCCAGCATGGTGTTAATAGGAATGCAGCAGTTGTTGAGCACTGCTAAGGAACTGCTGGGGAGAGTCCAGGGGAGGCTCCAAAGCTGCTGAGGGGCCTGGAGCAGCTCTGTGAGGAGCAAAGGCTGAGAGCCCTGGGGCTGAGAGCCTGCAGAAGAGCAGCCCCAGAGGGCATCTGAGCAATGCTCAGCAAGAGCTAAAGGCCCTGTGGGGAGCAAGAGGCTAAGGCCAGGCTCTGCCCAGTGGTGCCCAGGGACAGGCCAAGGGGCAGTGGGCACAAAGTGGACCCCAGGAGGTTCCAGGGAGCCCAGGGAATTCAGGGGTGTGGAGTCCACATCCCTGGAGGTGTTTGAGAAAGGTGTGGCCATGGCACTGTGGGACATGGTTTGAGGGCCATGGGGGCATTGGGTGATGCTTGCACTGGGTGAGCCTAGAGGGCTTTGCCAACACACACAGTTCTGTGGTTCTGTGGTTCTGCCTCCTGCAGAGGCATCCCTCTGAATACATCCCATCCCATCCCATCCCATCCCATCCCATCCCATCCCATCCCATCGCATTCTATTCCATGCCGTTCCATGCCATTCCATTCCATTCCATGCCATTGCTCTCTACAACTACCTGAAAGGAGGTTGTAGCCAGGTGGGGGTTGGTCTCTTCTCTCTAGCATCCAGCACCAGAACAAGAGGACACAGACTCAAGCTGTGCCAGGGGAAGTTTAGGCTGGAGGTGAGGAGAAAGTTCTTCCCAGAGAGAGTTGTTGGCCATTGGAATGTGCTGCCCAGGGAGGTGGTGGTGTTCCCATCCCTGGAGGTGCTCAAGAGGGGATTGGATGTGGCACTTGGTGCCATGCTCTAGTCATGAGGTCTGTGGTGACAGATTGGACTCGATGATCTTTGAGGTCTCTTCCAACCTTGGTGATACTGTGATACTGTGATTCCATGCCATGCCATTCTATTCCATACCATTCCATGCCATGCCATGCCATTCCATTCCACTTCATTCTATTCCATGTCATGCCATGCCATGCCATGCCATTCTATTCCATGCCATTACTCCACTTGCTCCCTGACCCTTTGCTGGCTTCCTTTTCAGCAGCTGGAGGCAGCTGCCAGCCTCCCTGCCCTCTCTGTGCAGCCCCAGTGCCTGTGCTGAAGGCAGTGAGCGGTGAGGATGCTGAAGGCAGCAGAGCTGGGAGGGAGGAGAAGAGAACTGAGCATTGTTGTACCACCACCAGCTCCACGTGCAGAAATGAATCCTGGAGAGCTGAGAGCAGCAGCAGGGAAGCCCACAGCTGTTTGCAACTCATGCTCCCATCTGGTGTCAGCTTCACAGTCTGCTGCCTCAGGAGACCTGGGACTGATGTGGGAATCAGAGAGGGAATGGGGGGGAGGAAAGGCAAGCAGCTCCAAAAGCCAGTTCAGAGACAGGCACTGAATTGTCTTGCAGTCAGCTGCTGTCCCCACTCAGCTCCTGTGCAGCAGCTCTGCAGCCTGACCTAGCAGGTGGTGCTGTGCCATGTGCACTGCCCAAGGTGGGAAGGAAGGACAGACACTTCTGACAGCTGAAGCTGCCAGCCCAGGCAGCTCGTTTAGTACAGCGCAGGCTGGGTGGACCCCATCAGACAGATTGGCCGTGGGGAGGAGGAGAGCAAACCAAAAGAGCAGTGTTTGGCACTGCAGGGAGCATGGACACCACTGAGGACAGCCTTGAGGGGCACTCCCCTTGATGGTCGCAGTTCTTATCAAGAAACCAGAACTTTCTGCCATGACTCAGTGGAGCACAGCGTCCTGCTCTGAGCTGGCCCAGCAGCAGCTCTGCTCAGGCTGGGAGTGCCCAGCTCAGGCTCTGCTCACTCAGGCACTTGCTGAAGCTCAGGGCAGCTTGGCACAGCCAGGGGCTGCTGCTAGCAGGGAGAAGCTGAGGGGCAGAGCTCCTGCCAAGGCCTGGGGGGGGCACAGAGCCTCTGCCTCAGGCTTGCTGCTCTGCACACCAAGGGCACTGCCACAGCTCTGCCCCACCTTGGGGGGCAGGAAGGCAGAGGGGGCAGCTGTGGGCAGGAGCAGACAGCACAGGGGAGCCTCAAGTGCCCCCCAAGGCATTGCAGCCCATGGATGGCATCTTCAGCAGCAAGCTGAGGGCTGCCCAGGCTCAAGCCTCTTCTTCCCTGGCTGCTGTCCCAGCAGGACTCTCTCCCTTCTGCCTTCCATCCCCAGCCCTGTCTTCCTCACTCCAGCTCCAGAATCCAGCTCCTGAATCCGCTTCCCATCTGCTGCTGAGCCCAGGCTGGGACTTGCCCAGGGCCTGCCCCCAGCATCAGTGGTGCCAGTGGTGCCATCCTTGCCCTCAGGGCTTGGCTTCCATCTTGCTTTGTGTCTCTGTGTCTCTATCCCATGGCATTGTTCTTCTTCCCATCCCAGCTGGGTTAGTTTCTTCCCCAGCCCATCAGCCTCTCTCCCTTCTTCCCTTTCTCTTCCCTTAGGGAAGGCAGAGGGGCTCCTGCAGAGCCTCTGGCACTCAGCTGGTGCCCAGCCCAGTTTCCCAGTGGCAGTTACTGGTTTTGCACTGCCTTAGGTGCTCAGCTATCAATCATTGGTGTTTCCTCTGTTTCCCTCTTTTTTCCTCGTGTGTTTCTAGCACAGTTCCAATTATCTTTCAGGATCAATTTTATGTGACTTAGGAATCACACTGAGAACAAATGCTTGCTTTTTATCCACACTCCTAGGGAAACTAGGGCAGATGTAAGGAAATATCTGAATAAACAGAACTAATAGGGAGGCAAAGGCCTGAACCTCTGTCAAAATAATATGAGTGAAGCAGCAGCAGCCCTGATTGCCTTGGCAGTGCAGAAGGGCAGGGGATTTGTTTTCCCACAGGAAATGCATAAAGATGAAGGAACAAAGTCTGCCTCAGATCCTCACTCATAACTCATCAATGTCATTCCCCCCAAAATGCAGGGGGGAAATATAACCTGGATCCACTCACAGGGGCTCCTGCCAGAGAGCATCCTGAAGGTTTGCAGCTCTTGTGTCCTGCAGAGCACTGAGCTGTAGCAAAGTGCAGCACATTCAGCACTTCTGGGGATTTATCTGTCCAGGTGGATCCTGTGTCTCAGGCAGAGAGACTAGGGGGAAAGTGGCTGCAGTGAGAGGAACCAATGCACCCAGGGGAGGCACAGACTGCATGGCTGGGTTAAAGTCTTTGCAGAGAGTTTAAGCTTGGTTCAGAGATGTGAAGGTTTGGGTTTGAAACATTAAGCAGATGGTCCTCTGCTAGGGACACTGAACAGGAGCTGCTGCATTCAGAGAATCCCAGAGTGGTTTGGGTTGAAGGGATCTTGAAGGTCATCCAGTTCCAACCTCCTGCTATGGGCAGGGACACCTCCCACCAGCCCAGCTTGCTCAAGGCCTCATCCAGCCTGGCCTTGAACGCCTCCAGAGAAGGGACAACCACAACCTCCCTGTGCAACCTGTTCCTGTGTCTCTCCACTCTCACTCTAAAGAATTTCTTCCTCATTTCCAGTCTCAGTCTCCCCTCTCCCAGCTCAAAGCCATTGTCCTTCATCCTGGCTCTGCCAGCCCTTGTCCAAAGTCCCTCCCCAGCTCCCCTGCAGCCCCCTTCAGGTACTGGAAGGCTGCTCTAAGGTCTCCCTGGAGCCTTCTGCAGGCTGAACAGCCTCAACTCTCCCAGCTTGTACCCACAGGGGAGGTTCTCCACCCCTCTGCTCATCTTCATGGCCTCCTCTGGATCCTCTCCAGCAGCTCCAGGTCCTTCTTGTGCTGGGGGCCCCAGAGCTGGAGGCAGTGCTGCAGATGGGGGCTGAGCAGAGCAGAGCAGAGGGGCAGAATGCCCTCCCTGTGCTGCTGGTCACCAATGAGGCAGTCTGAGCTAACACCTTAGCAGAAGATAAACTCATAGCAACCTTCCCATTATTATACCCAACCCACACCACCTTTCTCCTGTCAGAGGTCCAGATCTGCTTCCCCACGGCTATAAAGCACCAGAGATGGGAGTCCAATGGCAAAAGTGTAGGGTTAAAAACCATCAAATAACAGTTTCAGTAAGAACAGTTTCAATTTGATGCCATTGCTGAGGATTTTTGCTTTTCACTTCGTTTTAGCTCAAGCACAGATGGCTGTGGCCTTGTAGAGAACAAAACATGTATTATTTGGGTGGGTATTCAGTACCTCAGTGCTTCCTCCTTGCCTTGTCCTCACTTATTCCACTGTGCATGCAAATCCAAGAGGAAATCCCTGAGCTCCTTGTTCCATCTGGTCACAGGATCACAAAACTCACAGAATGGTAGGGGTTGGACTGGACCTCTGGAGACCTTCTCACCCAGCCCCTCTGCTAGAGTAGGTTTGCCTTGAGCAGGTCACTTGGGAAGGCATCCAGGTGGGTTTTGGGGGCCTCCAGAGAAGGACACTCCATAACCTCCCTTGAACTATTAGACACTGGAATAACCTCCCAAGGGAGGTGTTGGATTCCCTACATTAGACAGTTTCAAGGCCCAGCCTGACAGGGTCCTGGGCCAGCTCATTTAATCTACATTCTTACCCAGGTGGTGTGTCCAGTTCTGGAGCCCCTGGTACAGCACCCCAGGCTCTGCTATAGGCTGGGCAGGGAATGGCTGGAGAACAGCCCTGAACAAAAGGCCTTGGGGGTGCTGGGGGAAGAGAAGCTCAACAGGAGACAGCAGTGAGCACTTGCAGCCCAGAGAGCCAAGCAGAGCCTGGGCTGCAGCAAGAGAAGTGTGGCCAGCAGGGCCAGGGAGGGGATTCTGCCCCTCTGCTCCACTCTGCTGAGACCACAGCTGCAGCTCTGGGGCCAGTTCTGGAGTCTCTGTGCAAGGAAGGCTCTGGAGGGGCTGGAAGGTGTCCAGAGAAGGGCCATGAGAAGGAGCAGAGGGCTGGAGCTGCTCTGCTCTGGAGACAGCCTGAGAGAGTTGGGGTTGTGCAGGCTGGAGAGGAGAAGGCTCCAGGGAGACCTTCTGGTGGCCTTCCAGGATCTGCAGGGGGCTCCAAGAAAGCTGGGGAGGGACTTGTGAGGGTGTCAGGGAGGGATAGGACTGGGGGGGGATGAAGCAAAACTAGAAGTGGGGAGATTGAGCCTGGATGTGAGGAAGAAGTTGTTGGCCATGAGGGAGGTGAGAGCCTGGCAGAGGTTGCCCAGGGAGGTGGTGGAAGCCTCCTGCCTGGAGGTGTTTGCAGCCAGGCTGGCTGTGGCTGTGAGCAACCTGCTGTAGTGTGAGGTGTCCCTGCCCATGGCAGGGGGTTGGGACTGGCTGAGCCTTGAGGTCCCTTCCAACCTGTTGTGAATTCCTTGTCCTCCCTCCTGAAACCAGCTCCCTGGACCTCACCCTATGCTAATTCATCTCACAGCAGAGTGCACCAGCTCTGGAGGCTTCTTAGCTCTGGGTAAGTATCTGTTGAGAGCTGGGAGAGAGAAGCAGGCACACAGCTATTATCCTTTTGATGCTCCACAAGTGGAATGCTCCTTTGCATACTCCTAACCCCATGTGCTGTTCCTTGTGGTTTCAGCCTGAGAGGGAGGAAGATTTCATGCTCCAATGATTTCAAATTAATTGTTGCCTGCTGTAAAGACCTCTTTGGGTTGGGTTGGTTGTTGTTTTGTGTTTTGTTCTGACTTTTTCTGAGTCATGCAGGCCTTGGGATTCCCTCAGTGCCTGGCAAAGGGACACAGCATTGATGGAGCACAGTGGGACTGCAGCTGCTGCCATTCTGAGCCTGTATGTAGACACCTACTGCACACACAAGTACAGACAACTGTGTTTGCTGGCAGCACAACTGCAGCTTGCAGCTGGGTTTTTTTGGTCATCTCTCAAGGCTTGGTTGCTGCAGGTGTACTCAGGAGGCAGCTTCAGAGTTGATAATTAAGGTGGCATTTCATTCAAGTTTGTAGCTCGGAATGTTTGCTCCGACTGGGCTACCCTGACAAATGGCTGTTAACAAGAGGAGGCCAGGAAGAGAAAAGTTAATTTCCTGCTCTGAGCTGGCCCAGCAGCAGCTCTGCTCAGGCTGGGAGTGCCCAGCTCAGGCTCTGCTCACTCAGGCACTTGCTGAAGCTCAGGGCAGCTTGGCACAGCCAGGGGCTGCTGCTAGCAGGGAGAAGCTGAGGGGCAGAGCTCCTGCCAAGGCCTGGGGGGCACAAAGCCTCTGCCTCAGGCTTGCTGCTCTGCACACCAAGGGCACTGCCACAGCTCTGCCCCACCTTGGGGGGCAGGAAGGGAGAGGGGGCAGCTGTGGGCAGGAGCAGACAGCAGAGGGGAGCCTCAAGTGCCCCCCAAGGGATTGCAGCCCATGGATGGCATCTTCAAGTTTGTAGCTCAGAATGTTTGCTCCAACTGGGCACCAGAGGTGCAAAGAGCTCTGGCCTGAATCAGGAGGGGAGAAGGAAGAAGAGTGCAGGAGGCTGACAAAATCACAGAATTGTTTGGGTTGGAAAAGCCCTCTGAGCTCACCCAGTTCAACCAACAACCCAGCACCACCATGGCCACTGAACCACATCCCAAAGTGCCATGGCCATCATAGAATGGGCTGGGCTGGAAGGGAGCTCCAAAGCTCATCCAGTCCAACCCCCTGCACTCAGCAGGGACATCCCCAACTAGATCAGGTTGCCCAGAGCCCTGTGCAGCCTCACCTGGAATATCTGCAGGGATGGAGCCTCAACCACCTCCCTGGGCAACCTGTTGCAGTGTTCCAGCAGCCTCCTGATGCAGAACTTGTTCCTCACATCCAATCTCAATCTGCTCTGCTCTGGTTTGAAGCCATTGCCCCTGTCCCTGTCCCTGCAGGCCTTTGCAAGCAGTCTCTCTGCAGCCTTCCTGTAGCCCCCTTCAGGTCCTGGCAGGCTGCTCTGAGGTCTCCCTGGAGCCTTCTCCAGGCTGAACACCCCCAGCTCCCTCAGCCTGTGCTCAAAGCAGAGCTGCTCCAACCCCCTGAGCATTTTTGTGACCCTCTCCATCAGGTCCAGGTCCTTCCTGTGCTGAGGGCTCCAGAGCTGCACACAGCACTGCAGGTGAGGTCTCAGCAGAGCAGAGCCAAGTGTCAGAATCACCTCTCTGGATCTCTGGCAGTGCTGCTTTGGATGCAGCCCAGGCTGCCCCTGGCCTTCTGTGCTGCAAGCTCCCACTGCCTGCTCCTGCCCAGCTTCTGCCCCACCAGCACCCCCAAGTCCTTCTCCTCAGGGCTGCTTTTTGTCCCCTCCTCCCCCAGTCTGTATTGACAGTGAGGATTGTTCTGACCCAGGTGCAGAGCCCTGCACTTGCTCTTGTTGGAGCTCATGAGGTTCACCTGGGCACCACCTCCCTGGGCAGCCTGTTCCGGTGCCTGATCCCTGAGCAGTGCTAATGGCAAATGCCCAATTCCCACTGTGCCACTCTGTCATGGTGTCACTTCTAGCAGGGATTCCATCCAAGGAGGATTGTCCAACCCTTCTGAAGCAGCCCAGGATCACCTTGCAGTCTAGGTGAGTCTTGCAGCAGCCATTTCTTTGTTGTATGACCATGGGCTCTGGAGGAGGAACAGGATGGAAGGAGCAGGAGATCTTAATCCCACTGCCCCACTGCTTCTACTTTCATAGTCTTTTGGATGCTGTTGTCCAAAGTTCAACATTCCATCACTGTTAATCTTCTGTATTTTGGGGCTTAGCTGCCTTCAGACACAAAATGATTTCATCCCTGAGGGGTATTTCAGACCAAGACAGCTGGTGATAGGTTTGCTTTAGCCATCCAACACCAACTCCTTTATTTGTCACAGTGAGGCTCTGGCACAGGTTGCCCAGGGAGGCTGTGGCTGCCTCCTTGCTGGGGGTGTTGAAGGCCAGGCTGGATGAGGTCTTGGTGTGAGGTGTCCCTGCCCACGGCAGGGAGGTTGGAACTGGCTGAGCCTTGAGGTCCCTTCCAACCCTGACAATTCTGTGATTGTATGATTCACCTCCTGTTCCTTATGTGTCTGAACCAGGTTCCATCCTAAGCTTATGATGAGGCCCAGAAAGAGCTGATGAGTTCTGGAGGCAGCAGGTAATTCTCTCTCCTGTGCAATGCTATACTGGATGACCTTCAAGGTGCCTTCCAATCCATATTCCATGGATCTGTGATTCCATGAACTGCTCACAATGTACTAAGTGGTATGATGCCATCTCAGAGGCAGTTGAAATAGGCTTTGCCTAGTGCTGCTGGGCCAGCTGTGTGCACTCCACGTGCTGTGGGAGCTCACCAGCCTCCATGCTTCTCACTTACTTAATTCCCTCTCTTGCTGTAGGATTAAAAAGGTCCCTGAGCTGGTCCAGCCAGGCATGGAGGAGCATGCTGGGAAGCTGGGTAACTCTTGCAGCCAACAATGTCATCACTGTAATCTGTCATTTGCATTCCAAACAGCAGTAAGCTGGAGCCAAGACGCATTCCTGGTGGAGGCAGGTTCCTCAGCTGGCTGTGAGGTGGTGTCACAGCCCCTGGTGATGCACCCAGGGCTGATGCTAATCCAGACACAGCTGAATCTGCTGCAGGGCCTTGACACAGGGCACAGCAGAGCCAGGCTAAGGAGGGGCTGCTTCTGCATCACAGGGCACTGCTGCAGCTTAGTCAATAAGGGTGGAAAAGATCTCCATGAGGGGAGGCCTTAGAGCTGCATTTCAGTGTCTGAAGGGGACCTACAGGCAGGCTCAGCTGCTTTGTAGCCTCCCTAGGACATCATTGGCCTCCTTGGCCACAAGATCACATTGCTGGCTCATGGTGACCTTGACCCCTAGCACTCCCAGGTCCTTCTCCCCAGAGCTGCTTCCCAGCAGGTCTCCTCTCACCTGTCCTGGTGCAGTAGGTTCTTCCTTCGTAGGTGCAGGACCCTACCCCTACCATTGTTGAACTTCATGAGGCTCCCCTCTCCTCTCCCCCACTCTCCAGCCTGTCCAGGTACCATTTCCTCATGAGTCAGAACTGCTGCTGTGTCCCTGGGTGACTTTAGTATGGCTATGTTTGAGTTTGTTTGCCTGGAAACCACAGGGAGAAGCAGTAAAAAGAAGCTTTGAAATGTAATTGTGTGGGCAAGATGATCAAGAGACCTGGAAGCCAGGGACCAGCCCCTCTGGGACAGGGTTACCCAGGGAAGTCTCTCCTGCTCTTCAGAGGAAGGTGTTTGCAAGGAAATGCCTTCTGCTGCCTCTGCAGCCACCCAGCAGCGTCCTACTGCAGTCTGGGGCTTAGTGTTGGTCTCCTTCCTGCGTGGTTGTTTCTTTTTATCTTGGAGACAGTTCTCTGTGTGGGGAAAAGCATCTTCAAGCATCTTCTGTTAGAGTTAAAAGGACCTTAAAATGTTGGCATTTCAGGCAAGCTGTGTGCTGTGAATTGGTAAAGATATTCACGAGGCCTTATCTCCCCTGAGGGTAGAAGCAGCAGGAGCAGAAAGTGAGGAGGAAAAGGAGAAGGAGGAGGATGAGGGGGAGAAGGAGGAGGAGGGAGAGAAGGAGGAGGAAGAGGGAGAGAAGGAGGAGGAGGAGGAGGAGAAGGAGGAGGAGGAGGGGGAGAAGGAGGAGGAGGAGGGGGAGAAGGAGGAGGAGGAGGGGGAGAAGGAGGAGGAGGAGGGGGAGAAGGAGGAGGAGGAGGGGGAGAAGGAGGAGGAGGGGGAGAAGGAGGAGGAGGGGGAGAGGATGCCTGGGGGCTTTGCATAGCACCATCCAAGACGTGCTTAGAGCAGAGCTGCGTGCAGCAGAGATTCTGCTAACCCCAGCCTTGCCTTGCTGGGAAAGCTGAGCTGCTGCAGCACCTCCTTGTGCTGTCACCATGCTGTCAGGTGTCTGGGAGCTCTGAGAAGTTCAGTCTCCCTCTCTGCTCTATTTCAACTCAAGACATTTGTTGCTGAACGAACTAGTGGAGAATTAACGCAGAGAATGGAAGCAGCTGCAGAGCTTTGCCCTTGAGAGGGGCAGCAGGACCTAGCCAGGCCTGCCTGGCTTGCATGCAAATGATAAACACTGGCAAGGAGATGACTCAGAGAGCGTAGAGGTGACAGCCCTGCCTTGGGCTGCCCTGCTGCTGGCTACTCAGCCACTGCACCTTGCTAAAGGACTTGGAAGAGCCTGAGCCAGCTGGCAGGGAAGGTGGTGAGTGACCCACCAGAGTACCAGGGAGCAGGGGTGCTGGCCTGCCCAGGGCATGGCCACTCTGGGGCTCCACTGGGGTTTATCTCCTGCCTCTTGTTCCTCACCAACATTTTCATGGGAACCCCCACTAAAAAGCTCCTTGTCCCACCCCAGCCCTCCATCCTCCATTGAAATATGTAGCTGGAAACCAGAGAATCACAGAGTGGTTGAGGTTGGAAGGGACCTCAAAGAACATGTGGTTCCAACCTCCCTGCCATGGGACACCTTTCACTAGGCCAGGTTGATCAAGGGCTTGTCCAGCCTGGTTTTGAACACTTCCAGGCTTGGAGCCTCCACAACTTCTCTGGGCAACCTATTCCAGTGCCTCACCACCCCCATGGGGAAGAATTTCCTCCTAATGTCTTCTCTAAATCCAGCTTCTCCCAGGTCAAAGTTGTTGTTCTTCATCTTCTCACTCCCAGCCCTTGTCAAAAGTCTCTCCCCAGATCTCCTGGAGCCCCTTCAGGTACTGGAAGGCTGCCCTAAGGTCTCCCTGAAGCCTTCTCTTCTTCAGGCTGAACACCCTTAACTCTCCAAGCCTGACCCCATAGGGGAGGTTCTCCAGCCCTCTGATCATCTTCATGGCCTCCTCTGGCCCCTCTCCAGCAGCTCCAGGTCCTTCTTGTGCTGGGGGCACCAGAACCAGGGGCAGTGCTGCAGATGGGGTCTCATGAGAGCAGAGAAGTAGAACCCCTTCCCTTGAGCTGCTGCCCAGGCTGCTGGGGATGCAGCTCAGCCTGTTGATGTTTCGTTGGAAGTAGAAACTCTTGAGACAATGAACCTGCAGGGGTGCTCCAGGACTATTAGAGTCCATGTTTGATGAGCCCATTCTCTAGACCCCAACCTAGGTTTTGTCTTCCAGATGGAGAGGGTGGTTCCCCCAACTCAAGAGATGAAGTAATAGAATCGTAGGGTCACAGAATGCTTTGGGTTGGAAAGGACCTCCAAAGGTCATCCAGTCCAACCCTCCTGCAGTCAGCAAGGACATGTTCCACTAGGCCAGAGCCCTGTCAAGCCTGACCTTGAATATCTCCAGAGATGGGGCCTGAGCTATCTCCCTGGGCAACCTGCTGTTCCAGCAGCCTCATGGTAAAGAACTTCCTCCAAACATCCAACCTCAAACTACTCCACACTCCTCCTCTACACCTGTGGCAGGGCCTGGCTCTGCAGGAGAAGGGTATAGCATGGGGCACACCAACCACTGCTGCCAGGGGCAGTGCTCCACCATTTCTGAGCCTCCTGTGGCGAGTGCAGAGCTTTTAAACAGCACTCTGTGTTAGGTTAGGAACTGGCTGGAGGCTGAGCCCAGAGAGTGGTGGTGAATGGTGCCACAGCCAGCTGGCAGCCAGGCACCAGTGGTGTGCCCCAGGGATCAGTGCTGGGCCCTGTGCTCTTTAACATCTTCATTGATGATATCGATGAGGGGATTGAGTCCATCACCACTAAATTTGCAGGTGACACCAAGCTGGGGGCAGGAGTTGATCTGCTGGAGGGTAGAGAGGCTCTGCAGAGGGACCTCAACAGGCTGGACAGATGGGCAGAGTCCAAGGGCAGGAGACTGAACACATCCAAGTGCCAGGTTCTGCACATTGGCCACAACAACCCCAGGCAGTGCTACAGGCTGGGGTCAGAGTGGCTGAGAGCAGGCAGGCAGAGAGGGACCTGGGGGTGCTGGTTGATGGTAGGCTGAACATGAGCCTACAGTGTGTCCAGGAGGCCAAGAGGGCCAATGGCATCCTGGCCTGCATCAGGAACAGTATGGCCAGCAGGAGCAGGGAGGTCATTGTGCCCTGTGCTCAGCACTGGTTAGGCCACACCTTGAGTATAGGAAGGATGTTGAGCTGCTGGAAGGTGTCCAGAGAAGGGCAAGAAAGCTGGGGAGGGGTCTGGAGCACAGCCCTGTGAGGAGAGGCTGAGGGAGCTGGGGTTGCTTAGCCTGGAGAAGAGGAGACTCAGGGGAGACCTTCTTGCTCTCTACAACTCCCTTAAGGGAGGTTGTAGACAGGCAGAGGTTGGTCTCTTCTCCCAGGCAGCCAGCACCAGAACAAGAGGACACAGTCTCAGGCTGCACCAGGGAAGGTTTAGGCTGGAGGTTAGGAAGAAGTTCTATACAGAGAGAGTGATTGCCCATTGGAATGTGCTGCCCAGGGAGGTGGTGGAGTCACCATCACTGGAGGTGTTCAGGAGGAGACTTGATAGGGTGCTTGGTGCCATGGGTTAGTTGATTGGGTGGTGTTGGGTGATAGGTTGGGCTCGATGATCTTGAAGGTCTCTTCCAACCTGGTCTGGTCTGGTCTGGTCTGGTCTGGTCTATTCTATTCTATTCTATTCTATTCTATTCTATTCTATTCTATTCTATTCTATTCTATTCTAGAGTTTGTTGAGAACTGTGGGGTTGGGAGTAGGTCAGCAGTGATTGGGAGGTGAGCTGAGGCTGTTGGGTAAGGGAGGGGAGAAGGAAGATGAGGCTCAGATGCCTCAGACATTGCTGGTGGCATGTTCTGCCCAAAGGAAGCCACTCACGCTGGGAAATGCTCTGACTGCAGGCAGATCGTTTAGAGCAGAAGCTGTTATGCAGATTGCTCCCTCATTTACTTGCCCAATTAGCTCCTTCACACGCCCCAGGCATTTGTGGCTGGGGCTGATTTGGTGGCATTTTAACCCAAACTCACCACCTTGTCCTCACAGCAGGCTTGCCCAGCTGTGCCCCTTCTCCCCACCCTGGGCTCTCTGGGGGAGAGATGTGTTCCAAGGGCTGGCAGCTCCCCCCCAAAGCAGGGCTGGGAGCTGTCTGCCAGTGCTGCTAATCAAAGGTTGCAGAAGGTGGTGGCTTTGCCAGAGACTTTCCTGTGACCTATTAATTGAGCTCCATTTTTGAGGCCACTGATCTCCAGCACCACGGGTTTTGCATGGACATTAAATTGCAGCTTGTAGGGACTCTGGCATCCTGAAATCCTACAGCAGCAGAGATCTGAGATTTGGAAGGAGGGAAGGGCCCTAACTGTAAACATGTTTTGCTGATTGTCCTAAGAGGGTTGCAGCCTCCTGCCCTGCAGTTCTTCCCGAGCTGGGACAAGCCAAACCCTCAGTGCTGCCAGGAGAGCCATGCCAGGGCCGTGCCAGACCCTGTTGCATAATGCAGGCAGCCTTGGCCAGGGGAGGTGTGAGCAGCAGGGAAGGAGGGCGGGGTGTGGAGGCCACACTCTGTAATTGAGGATCAAAGTGAAGTGTTTTCTGCTCCTCCATCTGCACAGCAGCTCTTCAGCTGTGCCAGGCAGCATCTCTCAGCCAGACCTCCTGTCGCCAGGGAGAAGGGAAGAGGTAAGGCTGGCTTCTGTCAAATCCTTTTTCTTTGGGTAGAAGAGAATCAGAGAATGCTTTGGGTTGGAAGGGACCTTTCAAACTCTCCTAGTCCCTGCCCCCTGCAGCCAGCAGGGGCAGCTGCAGCTATAGCAGGTTGTTCAGAGCCCCATCCAACACGACCTTAAATGCTGCCAGGGATGGGGCATCTCCCAGCTCTCTGTGCAGCCTGGCACTGTGGTCCATCACCCTCAGCATACAAAAGTTTACAATCTAGCCTGGAGATTCTTTAAATCTAGTTTTGTAAGGAAAGTCCTTCCTGACATTGCATTTGGTGGTAAGAAGCAGTGTGGAGAGGAGAATACTCCAGGGGGACCTCAGAGCTGAAGGCATCCTGCAGGAAGGCTGCAGAGAGACTTTTGCTGAGGGGGTCTGGAGCCAGGCCAAGGGGGAATGGTTTGAAGCTGAGGCAGAGCAGGGTGAGAGTGGAGCTGAGGCAGAAGTTGTTGCTTGTGAGGGTGGTGAGAGTGTGGCCCAGGCTGGCCAGGGAGGCTGTGGCTGCCTCCTTGCTGGGGGTGTTTGAGGCCAGGCTGGCTGAGGCCTTGAGCAGCTGAGTGTAGCTGAGAGGTGTCCCTGGGCATGGTGGGGAGCTTGCAGCAGATGAGCTCTGAGCTCCCTTCCAGCCTGAGCCATTCTGTGAGCCTGTGATTAAGCAGAGCCTGCACCCAGTACAGCTGCCAGAAATGTGAGGGAATGTGCCAGACACAGTGAGGACCTTGTAAAAATCAGCTAATGATTGGTACCTCCAGGAGCCCTCCCTGGATTCTCACCTGCTGGGCAGAGGTGGGGAAGCTGTGGAAGTAAAGGGGGAAAGGTGAGGCAAAATATTCCTGAAAGCTTAAAATCCTAGGATAAAATCCCACTTTGCAGAGGCCTGGGCAGCTGCATCTCACTCCTGCTGAACAAGTTTTCTTCCACAGATCTATCCACCACCAAAACCTCTCAACTGCCCAACTAGAAAGAGCAAGGCCAGGTCTTGTTCTCTCCTCCTGTTTGCCAAATGACAGGAAGCAGCAGGAGCTGAACTCACAGAACCACAGCATGCTAGAGGCTGGAAGGGACCTCCAGAGATCATCACCCTGTTTGGCCTTTACCTCTCCAGTCTTGTGTGCTGCTAACTAGAAATTAATGCTCCATAATGAACCATCAGCACTCATGAGAAGGCAAAGCTTTAATATGAATGTGTCTGTTTGCACTCTGGCAACAGAGCAGTTCAGTCTGGAAGCGGGATGGTCTCTGTAGAGCTTCCTCTCATGGTGTGTGTGGCTTTCTGCATCCCAGTTAGCACAGAACCCACTCTGCAGCAGCACAAATCCAACTTCTGGCCAAATTCTCTGTCAGAATCCACGAGTGGTGAAGGGGGAGTGTGTGTGTGTCTGTGTGTCTGTGTGTGTGTGTGAAATGCTTTTTGGAGTGAGCTGCTTCAACAGCCTGAAATAATCCAGTGTGAGGCAAGGTTCACAGATTCAGAGAAGGGTTTGAGTTGGAAGGGACCTCAAAGCTCATCCAGTTCCAACGCTCTGCCATGGGCAGGGACACCTCCCACCAGCCCAGGCTGCTCGAGGCCTCATCCAGCCTGGCCTTGAACACCTCCAGGGAGGAGGCAGCCACAGCCTCCCTGGGCAGCCTGTGCCAGTGTCTCCCCAGCCTCACTGGAAAGAATTTCTTCCTCCTCTCCAGTCTCAGTCTCCCATCTTCCAGCTTCAATCCATTCCTTCTCATCCTGTCACTCCCAGCCCTTGTCAAAAGTCCCTCCCAAGCTTTCCTGCAGCACCCTTCAGGTACTGGGAAGGCTGGATTAAGGTCCCCCTGGAGCCTTCTCTTCTCCAGGCTGAACAGCCCCAACTGATACTAAAGCCACAAGTTGTGAAAGCAGGGTTTGGCTTGGAGAGTTGGATTGCAACAGTGATTGGGTAACTAGCTCGTGGGGAAAACAGATACTGTGGAGCCTCCTTGGGACAGAAGGGTGCCCAGGTCACAGTGGTCTGAGCTGGGCTGTCACACTCAGAACTGGATGTAGGAGGTGAAAATGGAAAGCAAAAGGAGCTGGGATGGAGAAAAGGAATGACTCTGATGGGAAGGCTGCAGAGAGACTTTTGCTGAGGGGGTCTGGAGCCAGGCCAAGGGGGAATGGTTTGAAGCTGAGGCAGAGCAGGGTGAGAGTGGAGCTGAGGCAGAAGTTGTTGCTTGTGAGGGTGGTGAGAGTGTGGCCCAGGCTGGCCAGGGAGGCTGTGGCTGCCTCCTTGCTGGGGGTGTTTGAGGCCAGGCTGGCTGAGGCCTTGAGCAGCTGAGTGGAGCTGAGAGGTGTCCCTGGGCATGGTGGGGAGCTTGGAGCAGATGAGCTCTGAGCTCCCTTCCAGCCTGAGCCATTCTCTGACCACATCCTATGCTCTCTTTCCTCGGTAAGGTTTTTATCTCTGCTAACTCCTCTGTTGTACCAGGGAGGGCTTTCAGCAGTGGTGCAGAGAGGAAGATGGACATTAGGAGCATGAAGAGCTACCTCTATTGGCTGTTCTGCCAGTTTGAACTCATCACCTGCAGCTACTTGATGGAGCCCTGGGAGAAAGTGCTCTTCTACAGCTTCAACGTGGCCATGCTGCTGACAGCACTCTACACTGCCTATGTCTTTGTCCCTGGCCACATCAGCACAGCTCTGCAGTTCTTCCTGCACCTCTTTGGAAACCAGCATGACAAGCAGCATGTGTCTGTGGTGAAATAACACTGGGAGTCTGATCCTGACTGCTGGATCCAAGCAGTGTTGCCCTCAGGACTCCAGTTCTGTTTAGGGGCTGTGCAAACACAATTCCATTCTGCTGCATCCCCCCCCCATGGTCTCCTGTGGTCTGGGACACCCTGACAGCAAAGGGTTCACAGAAACAATTTCCATCAGCCCTTGGTCTTTATCCTCTGATTGCCTGCTTCCTAAAGAGCACTGCAGAGAGTGCTACAATTGTTTGGGCTGGGAACCAGCTCAGCAGGTCCAGCCATTCTCTAGCTCTGCCAAGGCTGGTGCCAAACCATGGCCCTCAGCACCACATCTCCACAGCTTTGAAATCCCTCCAAGGATGGGGACTCCAGCACTGCCTTGCATAGCCTGGGCCAGGCCTTGATAGCCCTTCTGGAGGGAGAAATTGTTCCTTATATCCAACCTAAACCTCCCCTGGAGCAACCTGAGGCTTTTGTCTTGTGCTGTCACTTGGTCTTTGGGAGAAGAGCCCAGGCCCCACCTGGCTCCAGCCTCCTCTCAGGGAGTTATAGAGAGCCAGAAGGTCTCCCCTCAGCCTCCTTTTTTCCAAGCTAATCAACCCCAACTCCCTCAGCTGCTCCTCCCCAGCCCTGTTCTCCAGACCCTTCCCCAGCTTTGTTGCCCTTCTTTGGACCTGCTCCAGCTCCTCAATGTCCTTCTTGGATTGAGGGCCCAGAACTGAACCCAGGATTTGAGCTGTGGCCTCACCAGTGCCCAGCCCGGTGGGACAATCCCTGCCCTGCTCCTGCTGCCACACCATTGCTGATCCAGACCAGGATGCTGGTGGCCTTCTTGGCCACCTGGGCACTCTGCTGGCTCATCTTCAGCTGCTGTCAAGCAACACCTCCAGGTCCTTCTCTCCTTAACTCTCAAACTTGAAGGCCTGGCTGCAGTTATGAAGCTGCTTTGGTAGACACAGCTGTGCTGTCTGTTTGGCTATTGCAGGGAATGCTGCTTGGATATGGATTCTCCTCTGGAGAGGCTCTTGTGTGCCAGAGCTGACAGGGGAGATGTCTGCACAAAAGGTTTTGCACGACACAGCTCCCAGCTGCTGCCCTAAGCCTCCCCTCTCTGTATTTATGGAATCGTTTTCTTATTTATTTCCTTGCCTCAGCTCTTTCATACAGGGGATTCCTTGCCTGGTTCCTCATCACTCTGTCAATGATGCAGCTGAGTCATTAACCATGTGGGGATTTACTGCCATGAAAGCTGAGAATAAAATCCTTGTCTTCCTGGAGTGCAGAAGTGAGTTTTGTGTTTGACTTTTACAGTGCAGGTGAGGCCTGCACAGCCCCTGCAGAGCACAGCCAGGGGTGGTAGGGACATCTCAGCTGCAAAACAAGCAAACACTACCTAAAATACATCTCTCCTTTCCTCCTAACCCTTATTCCCCTTCCTTTTGTGCTATACCTGTCCAGCAGTGTCTGAAACAGGAGCTCTCGGGGCTGTGCAGTCTGGAGAGGAGAAGGCTCCCAGGAGACCTTCTGGTGGCCTTCCAGGATCTGCAGGGGGCTCCAAGAAAGCTGGGGAGGGACTTTTGAGGGTGTCAGGGAGGGATAGGACTGGGGGGGATGGAGCAGAACAGGAAGTGGGGAGGTTCAGCTTGGATGTTAGGAAGAAGTTGTTGCCCATGAGGGTGGTGAGAGCCTGGCACAGGTTGCCCAGGGAGGTGGTGGAAGCCTCCTGCCTGGAGGTGTTTGCAGCCAGGCTGGCTGTGGCTGTGAGCAACCTGCTGTGGTGTGAGGTGTCCCTGCCCATGGCAGTGGGGTTGCAGCTGGCTGAGCCTTGAGGTCCCTTCCAAGCCTGACAACTCTGTGATTCTCCTGAGACTGCAGGCTTTGGAACTCAGGTGTTGGACACTCTCTGATTGGCTTTGTTCCAAAATCCTTGGGCTTTAAGCTTCACCCTCAAGATGCCTTTGCTCCTGGTGTGCTGCAGTGATGTGGGCTGGAGCTGGTCAGGGATAAACTACCCAACACAGGCAACTTGGCAACTGGAGCCTATGTTCTGCAGAGTAGAGCTGGGGACACAGTCAGCTTAGCAACTGGAACCCCAGGAGGATCATAGAATGTAGGGAGGAAGGGCATGTACAGGGTGACATCAATGCACCTTCACTGCTCCCCAGCCTGAACTGAGTTCTCTTCCATCTTTCCAACCCAGAGGTGTTCCTAGAATGTCCTCTCCTTCCAGAGAAGAGGATGTTATTAGTAAGTGGCAATCAAATGACTTGTGAAATGAGATTTGGTCACAGTGCTGACACTAATTACCTTATTTGTCATCTGAAAATGAGATCCAGTTCCCTTCCTGATTTATAATTAGGGAAAATAGGGCATAAAAATAATCAGGAAAATGGGAGCAGCTGCACTTAAACTTACAGCTCTTTAGCTAAGTAATTCCTGAGCTTGTAAAGAACATCCCTCTAAAGCTTTCAGCTCAGAGCCCAGCTGTGTGTTTTGTTAAAGGAACTGAATGGCCACAGCAGTGAAGCTCCCAGCAGCTTTGGAGCACTTACTGGTGATCAGAAACAGGAGAGGAAGGGAAAAGTTGTAGCTGTGGCAATTGTCAGACTGCTCATGAAGATACAACCCCAGACTCTCAGCATGGTGGGGCAGGAAGGGACCTCAGGAGATCATCTGCTGGACACTCACAGCAGCTTGCCCAGCAGCACAATACCCAGGGGGGGTTGGAAGCTCTCCACACAAGGAGACTCCACAACCTCTCTGGGCAGCCTGCTCCAGGCCTCCAGCACCCTCACACCAAACAACTTTCTCCTCCTCCTCTTCACATGGAACCTCCTGGAGTCCACTTTATGTCCACTGCCCCTTGGCCTGTCCCTGGGCACCACTGAGCAGAGTCTGGTTTGCTCCCCACCCTTTATCTCTTGCTGATCATTGCTCAGCTCCCCTCTGGGGCTGCTCTTCTCCAGGCTTGTTGGACAACCACCAGTGTCTAGAGCAGATCTGTGCAGAGAGCCCTGCAGATGCTGGATCCCCAGAAGCAGAGCTCAGTGGAGGAGCAGCCCCAGAGCTATGCTTGCCCTACATTCCAGGAGAGGACTGCAGACACAGAGCCAGGCACCTGGCGACGTGAAGGAATCTGACATCAGCTGCCCCTGGGTGCGGTGCTGCTTACTGCTGCCCTCTCCACACCTCTCCCACTGGCTGTTTGTTGTGGCCACCTCTGTTGCAACAGCTGCTGTACAAACCCCTGGCTGTAGGGATAGGATGAGGGGGACTGGATTGAAGTAGACTGAGACTGGAGATGAGGAAGAAATTCTTCCCAGTGAGGGTGGGGAGACACTGGAACAGGCTGCCCAGGGGGGCTGTGGATGCCTCCTCCCTCCAGGTGTTCAAGGCCTTGAACAACCTGGGCTGGTGGGAGGTGTCCCTGCCCATGGTAGGGTGCTGGATGATTTGGCAGCCCATCCAACCCAACCCATTCTATGAACCTATTAAATTGTGTCTGTGGTGCTGCCCAGCTTCACAGCAGCAAAGCTCCCAGCTCAGCTGTGGAGAACCTGGAGAGCACCAGGACAGAAACAAGGAGCTAAACAGCAGCTGACAAGCCCCCAAATTCTGGATGAACTGCACACATCCCAATCCTACCTGCCTGTGTCCACAGCCCTCACCTGCAGAGGAGGATTTAGAGGCTCACATCCAAACTCACCTTGCAAGTGGAGTTTCGAAAGCCAGGCGTGCGTGGGCAGGTTGCCCTCTGGAAGCTGGGCTGTGACCAGCAGCCCCAGGGGATGAACTGATAGAACAGGGCCAGGGCCACAGATCTGCTCGTGTCAGGCCTGTGCATGCTCACCTGGTGAGGTGAAGCTCACCCAGCCAGGCAGTGCCCCAATCTGATGTCTATCAAACCAGCCCCCTGCACTCGATGTGCTGCGCCCAGCAGTGTGAGAACAGAGGCTGCCCGAGGTGGAGCAGGGCTGCTGGAGCAGTCTGCTGCAGCCCTGCCAGCCTGGCTCCACTCAGCAGGGGCTGGGGCTGGTTTGGGGAGTCTGCAGTGAGTGCCACAGCACCTGAGTGTTTCTGCTCAGGCTGTGAGTGCCCAGCTCAGGCTCTGCTCACTCAGGCACTTGCTGAAGCTCAGGGCAGCTTGGCACAGCCAGGGGCTGCTGCTGGCAGGGAGAAGCTGAGGGGCAGAACTCCTGCCAAGGCCTGGGGGGCACAAAGCCTCTGCCTCAGGCTTGCTGCTCTGCACACCAAGGGCACTGCCACAGCTCTGCCCCACCTTGGGGGCAGGAAGGCAGAGGGGGCAGCTGTGGGCAGGAGCAGACAGCAGAGGGGAGCCTCAAGTGCCCCCCAAGGGACTGCAGCCCATGGATGGCATCTTCAGCAGCAAGCTGAGGGCTGCCCAGGCTCAAGCCTCTTCTTCCCTGGCTGCTGTCCCAGCAGGACTCTCTCCCTTCTGCCTTCCATCCCCAGCCCTGTCTTCCTCACTCCAGCTCCAGAATCCAGCTCCTGAATCCGCTTCCCATCTGCTGCTGAGCCCAGGCTGGGACTTGCCCAGGGCCTGCCCCCAGCAGCAGTGGTGCCAGTGGTGCCATCCTTGCCCTCAGGGCTTGGCTTCCAGCTTGCTTTGTGTCTCTGTGTCTCTATCCCATGGCATTGTTCTTCTTCCCATCCCAGCTGGGTTAGTTTCTTCCCCAGCCCATCAGCCTCTCTCCCTTCTTCCCTTTCTCTTCCCTTAGGGAAGGCAGAGGGGCTCCTGGAGAGCTTCTGGCACTCAGCTGGTGCCCAGCCCAGCCCTGCCCCTTGGCAGAAGGTGATGTTGGGCACGTCTGAGATCACTTTCCCCCTGGCTTTTCAGAAGAAATCTCACAGTTCAGTTGTCCATTTTCCCAGCAGTGCTTCAGCAAGAGTTGAAACTCAGGAACCAAATCTCAAACGTCTGCTAAACTAAATCCACCTCAGGCTGCTCCCTAGGAGCCGCTGGACCTCTGCAGCTCCCACACACGGTGGGAGGTTGGCAGCATCCCCTGATGAAGGTTTGTCCTTGCAGGGCTCTGCAGCTTCTCTCTCATTAAAGCACACTCAGCAAGTTCAAACTCTTCCTCACCTCCTACAGGCAGCGATGGCTTTGTTCACAGGGAGCTTTGTGCCCCCTGCTGCTGGTCACCCCTCGGAGTCTTTAGAGGCCCGAGATAAGTTCCTGCTCCTTGTTGTCCCTTGCTGTGTTGCTGCCCCACCAGCTGCATCCTGTCTGTGCTGCTGTTTACATCTGAGCCTAACCTGAGTTCTTATCTTGGCCACTCATTAGCTGACCTGAAAATCCTGTTTCTGAGACGAACTTGTCAGCACTTCAGAGCCTCCTGCTTCATTTCAGCTCACTGTATGCTGCTTGGAAGAGAAAGGAGTCCACAGCAGATCTGCTTCCTTTTACAAAGCTGACCTTAAATGACTTGCTCCTGCCTGGCTGGAAATCTCTGCCTAACTTTCCTGCTCAGCTGCAACTCCTTCATGGAAGAGCTTGCTCAGGATTGTGCCTCTACAGTGTAAGTCCTGCATGGAAGGGTGTTTACATGGCAATGTTCCTAGGGACAAAGGGAAGAACGGGAAAGTTTGAGTGTTTGCTTCCCTGAGGAGACCAGGGCTTTGCCTCTGTGCTCTCTGCACCATCAGTAGCTTCTCACTGACTAACATGGAATCAGAGAATTGTTTGGGTTGGAAAAGCAAGAGAGAGTGCTCCCAAAGGCCTGCAGGGACAGGAGCAGGGACAATGGCTTCAAACTAGAGAAGATTTAGATTGGATGTGGGGAACAATTTCTGCACCATGAGGAACAGGTTGCCCAGGGAGGTGGTTGAGGCTCCATCCCTGGAGATATCCCAGGTGAGGCTGGACAGGGCTCTGGGCAACCTGAGCTAGTTGGGGATGTCCCTGCTGAGTGCAGGGGGTTGGACTGAATGAGCCTTGGAGCTCCCTTCCAACCCAGACCCTTTTATGATTCCATCAGAAAATCACTCTAAGGTCATCCAATCCAACCATCAACCCAGCACCACCATGGCCACCAAACCCTGGCTCACAGTGCCATGGCCACAGGTTTCTTGAACACCTCCAGGGCTGGGGACTCCACCACCTCCCTGGGCAGCCTGTGCCAACCCCTGACCACTCTTGCATCAAAGCCATTTTTCTCAGTGTCCAAGCTAACCCTCCCCTGGCACAATTCCAGGCCACTTCCATCAGCTCCGATTCTGACCTGCCCACCCTGCCCACGGAACTGGAATGGGAAGCACAGCTGAGGGCACTGAGAGGACTCCTCAGGGATCTGACAACTGCAGGCCCCTGAATGTTGTCCCTTCCCACCCAGCTGACTTGGTGAGGGCTGCCTTTGGTTTGCACAGAAGAAAAGCCTTGACCAAAGAACCTGCTGCAGCATCTTCCTCAGCATGAGGGAGGTGCCAGTGGGGTTCCTCCTAATCCTCTTGAAGGTGCACCAGGCAGGAAAGCAGAGGATGAGCCTGCAGGTGCTTGAGCATTCAGGGAGTGTGTGGTTTCTCACCTTGCTCAAGTTCATTGGCTATCACCACATAAAAACCCCTCACAACGTGCTCAGGAGGTGGGTTGGTGACCCACTTCATGTACCAGCCCCTGGGCACCCATCTCCAAGGACAGATGTGATGGCTCAGCCAGGTAGAGGAGGAACCGATGTCCAAAACTCTGACTCCTGGACTGTTGGTGGGTCCCAGTTACAAAGTGGGGAAGCCACAGCTGTAGGAATGCTTCCAAGAGGCTGTGTTGGGCTGAAAAGGAGAGGCTTTGGGAAAGGAGAAGTTGAGGCAGCAAGGAAGCTGTGGTAAAGGAGAGAGCTATAAATGGAATTCAGAGGCTGCCAAGGGCTACCAGCAGCTGGCTCAGCACTGTCACAGCTTGGACTGAAGACAATTCCTCTTAAATGCTGCTTGGAGCATACACATCCTGCTGTTGCATGGTCTTGGGCACTTGCAGCCATCTGCTAGCACAGAGAGCTCAGCACATGGGTATGGAAACAGGCAGCAATGTCCAGGGGTGTTGGAAGGCTGAGGGGCAGCTGCCTCCCACAGCCCGCTGGAAGAGCTGCCCCAGCAGGAGTGCTCCCACCAGCACCTCCAGCAGTGTCCTGTTCTGTGTGCCAGCACCTGCAGCCCTCTGCTCTGGGGAGAACTCTGTCTCTTCTGTGATGGGATCCTGCACAACCACCTCTGACCGAGGCTTCCATCAGGGAACCTCAGATCTGGACAGCTCAGCACCAAGTGCCTGAACACCTCTGCTCCTGGGGCGCTCAGGGTGCCTAAAGGAGCCAATTCTGAGTTATGTTCAGTGCAATGAATCCCATTTGGAAGGAACAAAGAGCTTCAAGCAATGACTTCGAGGGTTGCATTCACTCTTACTGGCTTAAATGTGTCACTGACTCTCTTTGGAGGAGATGCTGAGGGACCTTGAGCCTGGAGAAGAGCAGCCCCAGAAGGAACCAGAGCAATGCTCAACAAGAGCTAAAGGAGCTGTGGGGAGCAAGAGGCTGGTGCCCAGGGACAGGCCAAGGGGCAGTGGGCACAAAGTGGAACCCAGGAGGTTCCACCTGAGCAGGAGGAGAAACTTTTCCTCATCTGTCTGGTGAGGAAAGGCTGAGAGCCCTGGGGCTGTTGAGCCTGGAGAGGAGCAGCCCCAGAGGGCAGCTGAGCAATGCTCAGCGAGAGACAAAGGAGCTGTGGGGGGCAAGAGGCTGGGGCCAGGCTCTCTTTAGTAGTTTTCTGTATTAGACAAGGGACAATGGATACAAACTGGAACCCAGGAAGTTCCACCTCAACATCTGGAGAAGCTTCTTTGTGGTGAGGGTGCTGGAGGCCTGGAGCAGGCTGCCCAGAGAGGTTGTGGAGTCTCCTTGTGTGGAGAGCTTCCAACCCCCCCTGGGCATTGTGCTGCTGGGCAAGCTGCTGTGGGTGCCCTGCTGGAGCAGGGGGTTGGACTGGGTGAGCTCCAGAGGTCCTCTCCAGCCCTCACCATGCTGGGATTCTAGGATTCAAACATTAACTCCTTTCAGTGGAGTTCTGAGGTAAAAATTCAGTCCCTTGCAGTCTCAGCCGCGCACTACAGAGAGGCAGGGATGAACAAAGAGCCACATTACTAACAAAGGGGCTGACCAGAGGGGCTACAGCCAAGGCAGGCAGCAGGCTCAGCATGCTCTCATACATAGCCTGGCCAAACCACTGACAGCTCAAGCAGAATTGGTTCACTTCTGAAGCTGCAGCTTCAAGTTACCCCCAAACACTTCTCTTTCTTTCCCATTCTCCTTTGGTTTTCTTCACACAGCTGAGATCCTGACAGGGTCCCCCAGGACTGGGGGGATGGAGCAAAACTAGAAGTGGGGAGATTCAGCTTGGCTGTGAGGAAGAAGTTGGTGCCCATGAGGGTGGTGAGAGCCTGGCACAGGTTGCCCAGGGAGGTGGTGGAAGCCTCCTGCCTGGAGGTGTTTGCAGCCAGGCTGGCTGTGGCTGTGAGCAACCTGCTGTGGTGTGAGGTGTCCTTGGCCATGGCAGGGGGCTTGGAACTGGCTGAGCCTTGAGGCCCCTCCCAACCCTGACAGTTCTGTGATTGTATGATTCACCTTCTGTTCCTTGTGTCTGAACCAGGTTCCATCCTAAGCTTATGAGGAGGCACAAAAAGAGCTTGTGAGTTCTGGAGGCAGCAGGTAATTCTCTCTCTTATACAACGGTATTCTAGAGCAAAGATTGCCAAAACCCCTCTGGAAGCCACCACCTGAGTCTCACCCCTCCCTTGAACTCTTCTGGAGTAAGCAGCCAAAAGAAGTGGCCTTGGCAAGGCCTCAGCAGAGACTCTGCAGGCAGGAGGAGCAGATTGCTGGGAATGAGTCCTTCACCATCACCATGCCTGTGGGTTTTGTCTCGAGTGTTCCTTAGGTTGCTGCTAGGCTGCACTGAGGTGAAAATGGGATTGGTGCAAGAGTTTCTCAGAGCTCACAACCCCTTCTCCTTAGAGCAGCTGTGCTTTGGGGCCAGCAAGATGAGGCAACAGTGACATCAGGTGGCCTACACCACACTAATCCCTGGGACAGCACACAGCAGGGCTCCGCCAGGTGAGCAGAGGCTGGAGCACCTCTGCTGGGAAAGCACACTGAGAGCTGGGGTTGTCCAGCCTGGAGAAGGCTCCAGGGAGACCCTAGAGCAGCCTGCCAGGGTTTGAAGGGGGCTGTAGGAGAGCTGGGGAGGGACTTGTGTCCAAGGCATGGAGTGACAGGAGAGGTGATGGCTTCAAACTGGCAGAAGCTGGATTTAGTCCTGCATGTTCTGTCTCTTTTCTTCTTCACTGAGTGGTGAAAAAAGTGGGGCTGGAGTAGCTTAAGTACTTCAGCAAACCTGCAGTGAGGCCAAGCTGAAGGGGGTGGTTGGTAAGACTGAAGCAATGGGCACTGGCAGCTCAGAAGGCCAATGGCAGCCTGGGCTGCATCCAAACTGTGTGGCCAGAGATGGAGAGAGGGATCCTGCCCCTCTGCTCTGGGGAGACCTCACCTGCTGTGCTGTGTCCAGCTCTGGGGCCCCAACACAAGGACACAGACCTGAGGGAGAGGGTCTAGAGGAGACCCTAAAGATGATGGGGGGGCTGGAGCAGCTCTGCCATAGGGACAGGCTGAGGGAGCTGGGGTTGCTTCACCTTATGTGTTGCAGAAAGACCAACCCCCACCTGGCTCCAACCTCCTTTCAGGGAGCTGTAGAGAGCCAGCTCTCCCCTCAGCCTCCTCCTATCATAGTATCATAGTGTCAGTCAGGGTTGGAAGGGACCACAAGGATCAGCTAGTTCCAACCCCCCTGCCATGGGCAGGGACACCCCACACTAGATCAGTCTGGCCAGAGCCTCATCCAGCCTGGGCTTAAACACCTCCAGGGACGGGGCCCCAACCACCTCCCTGCACAACCCATCCCAGGGCCTCACCACTCTCATGGGGAAGAACTTCCTCCTCACCCCCAGCCTCAATCTCCCCACCTCCAGCTTCATTCCATTCCCCCTAGTCCTATCACTGCCTGAGATCCTGAGCAGTCCCTCCCCAGCCTTCTTGTAGGCCCCCTTCAGATCCTGGAAGGCCACAATGAGGTCACCTGGGAGCCTTCTCTTCTCCAGACTGAACAGCCCCAACTCCTTCAGTCTGTCCTCACAGGAGAGGTGCTCCAGCCCTCTGCTCATCCTCCTGGCCCTGCTCTGGACACCTTCCAGCACCTCCAGATCCCTCTTGGAATAGGGGCTCCAGAACTGGAGGCAGTACTTCAGGTGGGGTCTCCCCAGAGCTGAGTAGAGGGGAAGGATCACCTCCCTTGCCCTGCTGGCCAGACTTCTCCTGATGCAGCCCAGGATCTGGTTGGCTTTCTGGGCTGCAAGTGCACATTGAGAGCTCCTGTTGAGCTTCTCCTCCCCCAGCACCCCCAAGTCTCTCTCCTCAGGGCTGCTTTCCAGCCAGTCCCTGCCCAGCCTGGATTTGTGCCTGGGATTGCCTCGACCCAGATGCAGGACCCTGCCCTTGGTCTTGTTGAACCTCCTGAGGTTGGCTTGTGCCCACCTCTCCAGCCTGTCCAGGTCCCTCTGGATGGATCCCTTCCCTCCAGCTGTCTGCTGCACCACACAGCTTGGTGTCATCAGCAAACCTGCTGAGGGTGCACTCAGTGCCACTGTCCATGGCAGCCACAAAGATGTTGAACAAGCCTGGTCCCAGGAGTGATCCCTGAGGGACTCTGCTTGTCCCTGGCCTCCACTGGGACATGGAGCCATGGACAGCCACTCTTTGGGTGCAGGCATCAAGCCAGTTCCTTATCCATCTAGTGGTCACCCCTCACACCCATGTGTCACCAGCCTGGAGCCCAGGATGTGGTGTGGGACAGTGTCGAAGGCTGTGCTCAGCTCCAGGCAAACGACAGCAGCTGCTCTCCCCTCAGCTATTGATGTTGTCACCTGCTCACAGAAGGCCACCAAGTTGGTCAGGCAGGATTTGCCCTTGGTGAAGCCCTGCTGACTGTTCCAAATCACCTCTTCACTATTCTTCTGAGTCAGCAGTGCCTCCAGGAGGATCTGCTCCATGATCTTTCCGGGCACAGAGGTGAGACTGACTGGCCTGGAGTTCCCTGGTTCCTCCTTCTTACCCCTTTTGAAGATGGGAGCAATGTTTCCCCTGTTCCAGTCTGTGGGGACTGCCCCAGACTGCCATGACTTTTGGAACAGAACAGAGAGGGGTTTAGCAACCTCCTCTGCCAGTTCTCTCAGCACCCGTGGGTGTATCCCGTCGGGTCCCATGGACTTGAACACTTTCAGGTTCTTCAGGTGATCACCAACCTGCTCTTCACTTACCATGGGCAGTTCTTCCCCCCCTTCCTACAACCCTGCCCCCACAACCCTGTGTGAAGACATTTGATGAGCTCTTTCATTTCCCTGCACCTGGAGGCTCCCCCCTGCCTCCGGGGCTCCCCCTCCCTGCCACCAGCAAGGAGGCTGCAGGCCCAGAGCTCTGCCAACCACTATTCCCTTAGTTATTCCTGGGAGCATGTGCAGATTGTGCCTCAATCTTAACATTTTCCCTAGAGGCTTTTGGGGGAGTATCCCAAGATCCTCATCGTGGCCTGGCTTCTGCCCTCCCTGGGCATCGTTTCCATTTGTACCTCCCTCCCTGGGGGTCTTTCCCTTTTGACTCCCCCAGATTCCCTTAGCACTCCCCGGGGAGACCTTCCTGTGGTCCTTTGCTCTGGACCTTTTTAACAGACCCCCTTGGTCGGTCCTGCAGCCGCCCCGTGGAACCCCCTGCTCCCTTGCTCCTCTGTCTCCTGTCTCGGCTCTCCAATGCAGCCCTCAGTGCCGGCAGCCACAGCAGGGAATCGATCACCCAAATGCGGTGAGGCTGCCGGCAATTCCCTTCCCCAGCTGCCGCCCCTGAGCGCTGGGGCAGACCCCGGCCGAAGCCCCCAGCTGGAAGGAAAAAGTCTCTCTCTACTTAGAAGTTCCTGTTCCCAAGGGAGACAGAGGAGTTGAGTGAGGCGTTATTGGAATGAAGGGAGAGCCCACAGGACAAGCAGCCCCTGCTCAGCACCCTGAGACCCTCCCTGCTCTGCTCACCTCCCCCTACCCTCTGGGTGGCCCTGCCAGCACCCCCAGCCCAGCACCCCCAGCCCAGCACCCCACAGCAAGTGGCAACCACCAGCGGGCAACCCCCCCCGCCAGGGCCCAAAGGAAAGGCAAGGATGAGACAGAGCCTGAGGTTGTGACACAGAAACAAATCTCTTGCTGGCAAAAGAGAAACAAAGGGATGGAGAGAAACACAGAAACAGATTGCTGCTCAGCCTGGAGAAAAGAAGGCTGCGGGGAGAGCTCCCAGCAGCCTCCCAGGGCCTGAAAGGGCCTGCAGGGAAGCCAGGAAGGGGCTTTGGACAAGGGCTGGGAGGGACAGGACGAGAGGCAACCAACTGAAGCTTGAGGAGGGCAGCTTGAGGCTGGAGAGGAGGAGGAAGTTCTTTACAGTCAGGCTGGGCAGGCGCTGGCACAGGTTGCCCAGGGAGCTGACGGAAGCCTCCTCCCGGAGGGGTTGAAGGCCAGGCTGGAGCAGGCCTTGGGCAGCCTGGGCTGGTGGGAGGTGTCCCTGCCCATGGCAGGGGCTTGGCACTGGAGGAGCTTTGAGCTCCCTTCCAACCCTAACTGTTCTATGAATCTGTGAATGGATAAAGCCTAAGAATCTGTGACCCTGGCCAGCAGGAGCAGGGAAGTCCTTGTGCCCTGTGCTCAGCACTGCTTAGGGGACACCTTGAGTCCTGCGTCCTGTTCTGGGCCCTTCAGGTTAGGAAGGTGTCCAGAAAAGGGCAACAAGGCTGGGGAGGGGTCTGGTGCACAAGGCTGGGGAGGGGTCTGGAGCACAGCCCTGTGAGGAGAGGCTGTGGGAGCTGGGGCTGCTTAGCCTGCAGAAGAGGAGGCTCAGGGGAGACCTTCTTGCTTTTTTGCTTTGGTCTTTTCCAACCTGGTTAATTCTACTCTACTCTACTCTACTCTACTCTACTCTACTCTACTGTACTCTACTCTACTCTACTCTACTCTACTCTACTCTACTCTAATCTATTCTATTCTATTAAAACTATGAAATCTATGAACCTATGAAGTATAAAATCTATGAGCCTATGACCTATGCAATCTATGAACCTATGAACTGTGGAATCTATGCACTATGAAATCTATGAACCTATGAACTATGAAACCTATGAACCTATGAACTATGGAATCTATGAGCCTATGTACTATGGAATCTATAAACCTATGAACTATGCAATCTCTGAACCTATGAACTATGAAACCTATGAACCTATGAACTATGCAATCTATAAACCTATGACCTATGAAATCTATGAACCTATGAAATCTATGAACCTATGACCTATGAAATCTATGAACCTATGGACTATGAAACCTATGAACCTATGAGAGACTTCACCAAACATATCTACAGGAGCTCTAAGCCAACACTCTGAAGGCAGATCTAAGCAAACATATTTACAGCAGTGCTCAGTCAATGTCTGCACCGAGCCAGCAGACAGAAGGCAACAGCAGCTCTGCCTAAAACAACCTCCTTCGGCAGTGGCTTCCAACTCTCCACTGACCCTGGAAGCAAAGGCAGGAGGAGAGCTGTTAGGCCAAGGAGCAGCCCCTGCCCAGCAGAGCTGGGGGCTCCTGAATGGCTCAGCTGCAGGCTGGGCTCTGTCCTGACAGGCACTGGAGGTGCCACGGCCCTGGCACACGCTGGGCAGAGTGGCACTCTGCTGCTGGCACTGAGCCGCTGGCCTTGGCTTACACTTGGGTTGCTGAGCCCCAAGGAATGGGTGGCTGCCCAAGGCGGGTGGGTGCCCAGGGCAGGGCAACGGTGGCAGTGGTGCCAGCAGGACAGGGCGACAGGACAGGTGCCCAGGGCAGGGCAACGGTGGCAGTGGTGCCAGCAGGACAGTGGGGCAGGACAGGGGCACAGGACAGGTGCCCAGGGCAGGGCAACGGTGGCAGTGGTGCCAGCAGGACAGGGGAGCAGGACGGGGGGACAGGACAGGTGCCCAGGGCAGGGCAATGTTGGCAGTGGTGCCAGCAGGACAGTGGGGCAGGACAGGGGGACAGGACAGGTGCCCAGGGCAGGGCAATGGTGGCAGTGGTGCCAGCAGGACAGGGGGACAGGACAGGTGCCCAGGGCAGGGCAATGGTGGCAGTGGTGCCAGCAGGACAGTGGGGCAGGACAGGGGGACAGGACAGGTGCCCAGGGCAGGGCAACAGTGGCAGTGGTGCCAGCAGGACAAGGGGACAGGCTGCTGTGTCCTGCAGTGGGGACTACCCACCCCTGCCACACTCCCAGCCTGGCAGGGGGTGACCCAGCCCAGCTGTGGGCACAGGGTGGGCAATACTTGCCTGTTTGGGGGGGGAGCTCTGGTCTACCTCCATTGGCACCTCTCCATCCTGCTCTACTTTGATTGCCTCCTGCCAGCAGCCATCCACCTCCATCTCCTCTTCCTCCGTCACCTCTTTCATCTCTACGTCCTTCTCCTCCACACTTCTTAGGCACAGCCTAAGCCGAAAGTCAAGCAGGGAAGGTCATTGGCCCTGGCCTGGCAGCCAAGCAGACCTGTGGCACGGGGCTCTGGGCACCCCTGCCCCCTTTTGGTGCCTGGCCGGAGCCGTCGGGCCCCGGGGCCCCTGGGCACGCCCCCAGCAGCAGCTGGCTGCGGCTTGGGCGGCTCCTTGCCCAGCAGCACCCACCGGCAGTGACCGGTGCGTTTCTGCAGCCACCTTCTCCTCTTCATCTCCTTCCTCCTCTCCTTGGATGCCTTCCAGCTCCTCTGGATCTGCCAGAGCAGAGAGGGCAGGGCTGAGTGCTCCTGCTGACCGCCCCTGGGGGGCCCTGGGCACAGAGCCTGGCCCCGCGCCTGCCTCGGCACCCAGAAGCTCCTTACCCTGTGCTGGTGGCTCCTGCACTCTTTCTTGCACTGCGGGGAGGCCCGGGATGCCGAGGGGCCAGCCTGGCAAGGGGCAGCAAAGGCAGCAGCTCAGGCTGCGGGCAGGAGGCAGCTGCTGCCAGCCAGCAGCCCTGTGCCAGCAGCCCGGCACACTCAGGGCTCCCGCCCCCACCGTGTCCCCAGCGGAGGGTCCCCAGCCCATGCCACCCCCACGGGGCACGCTCAGGCCTGCCCAGCCAGCTGCATCCCGGGGTGCCCACCTCTCGCAGTGCAAGTTTCCTCTTCCTCCCTTTCTGCATCGCGGGCTGGGATGTGGGCAGGCAGTGGGGAAGGGGCTGGGACAGGTGAGAAGGGCTGGGGGGGGCTTGGAGGCGCTGGGAGCAGAGGGCTGGGCCAGGAGCAGGGCTGAAGGGCTGCAGCGGGAACAGGGCAGAGGGGCTGTGTTGTGCCCGTTGCCAGGCGCCGGCAGGTGCAGCTGCCCGGGGGCCGTTACTGGCTGCCCGATGGGGATGGGCACGGGCACAGCACCTGAGGCACTTGCAGCTCGCTCGGGGAACTCTTCCCTGCCCCTGCAGAGGGATGCAGCAGACTTGTGGGCTTGCACGGATGTGCCGGGCTTGTGTGTGGCAGGGCTCTGGCAGCAGGGCAGGGACTGGGGCAGAGCTCACGCCAGAAGCTGCCAGCAGCTTCCTTCCTGCCCTCCAGACTGCAGCTGCCTGTGGCCAAGGCCGAGCCAGTCAGCACCTCGGAGAGGACAGCACCGCTGCAGCGCTGCGGGGCTGAGAGCACTGCAGCCCAGAGCCTGCTGTGCCAGGGACGCAGCCCTTGCTGCAGGCCAGCACCCTGAGGAGCTTTCCTCTGAGGAGGAAACAACATGCAGTGGCTTGGCACTGAGCACGACCTCCCTTGCCTGCCTCTCTGTTCCACGGGTGGCAAGGAGAGAGCGGAGCTGGCCCCAGGAAGCAGGCAGGGGCTGGGAGGCCAGGTTGTATTCCAGCCCTCCAGCTCCTGCTGCGATTCGGCTGGGAAATCGGGGGTGCTTTGGTCTAAGTTGAGTTGATTTGGTTTCCCCAGATCGAGACTGTCTTTTCCCCAGCAGCAGATGTGGGGAGGGAGCTCTCCCTGCCCTTTGTCTCCAGCCTCTTGGGGTCTTTTCTCCTCCTCGTGGCACTGCAAGAGGCTGCTGGGGAGAGCGAGCAAGCAGCTCCCAGCCTGAGCCCAGCAGGCAGCCCTGCAGCCCAGGTGGGAGAGTTTCAGGCCCCCCTCCAGCTAGGCAGGGCAGAGGGCAGGTGTAGGCCAGAGAGCAGGCTGGGCAGAGAGGATCTGTCAGCAGCACAGCCACTCCTCGCAAGCTCAGCACCACGGCGCTGCAGACGCAGCAAGCAGGAGCGAGCTGCAGAAGGGCTGGGGGGGGTAGGAGCAGCTCGAGGAGCTGAGGGCCATCTGCTTCCCTCTTCCCCGGGGCCACAAGCAGCCAGGAGGCCGAGCCCAGCACTGCCGATGTGCTGCAGCGTGGACACGGCCCCGGGCGCACAATGGATCCCTGATGGCAAGGAGTCAGCACTGAGGCTGGGCAGCATCGCCAGGCTGGGCTCAGCAGCAGGGGGGAACGAGGCTGAGGAGCAGGATTGTGGCGGGACGGGGCCAGGGGCGGGGCGGCAGCTGCCCCGAGGGCTGGCGGCGAGGCTCGGGGAGCGCCGGCTTGGGTTCGTCCGGGCTCGGGGAGCTCCGGCTTGGGTTCTTCCAGGCTCGGGGAGCTCCGGCTTGGGTACGTCCAGGCTCGGGGAGCTCCGGCTTGGGTTCGTCCGGGCTCGGGGAGCGCCGGCTTGGGTTCGTCCGGGCTCGGGGAGCTCCGGCTTGCGTTCGTCCAGGCTCGGGGAGCTCCGGCTTGGGCTCGTCCAGGCTCGGGGAGCTCCGGCTTGGGTTCGTCCAGGCTCGGGGAGCTCCGGCTTGGGTACGTCCAGGCTCGGAGAGCTCCGGCTTGGGTTCGTCCGGGCTCGGGGAGCTCCGGATTGGGTTCGTCCGGGCTCGGGGAGCTCCGGCTTGGGTACGTCCGGGCTCGGGGAGCTCCGGCTTGGGTTCGTCCGGGCTCGGGAAGCGCCGGCTTGGGTTCGTCCGGGCTCGGGGAGCTCCGGCTTGGGTGCGTCCGGGCTCGGGGAGCTCCGGCTTGGGTTCGTCCAGGCTCGGGGAGCGCCGGCTTGAGTTCGTCCAGGCTCGGGGAGCGCCGGCTTGGGTTCGTCCGGGCTCGGGGAGCTCCGGCTTGGGTTCGTCCGGGCTCGGGGAGCTCCGCCTTGGGTACGTCCGGGCTCGGGGAGCTCCGGCTTGGGTTCGTCCGGGCTCGGGGAGCTCCGGCTTGGGTACGTCCGGGCTCGGGGAGCTCCGGCTTGGGTTCGGCTGGGCTCGGGGAGCGCCGGCTTGGGTTCGTCCAGGCTCGGGGAGCGCCGGCTTGGGTTCGGCTGGGCTCGGGGAGCGCCGGCTTGGGTTCGGCTGGGCTCGGGGAGCGCCGGCTTGGGTTCGGCTGGGCTCGGGGAGCGCCGGCTTGGGTTCGTCCAGGCTCGGGGAGCTCCGGCTTGGGTTCGGCTGGCCTCGGGGAGCGCCGGATTGGGCTGGGCTGGGCTCGAGCATCTGGAATCAACTCTGGTAGCACTGTAGCTGGGCACAAGTCCCAGGCTGGGCTCAGCATCAGATGGGAACTGGGCTCAGGAGCTGGATTCTGCGCCTCCATTCAGGATCTGAAGGAGGCAGATGAAAGGCAGAGGGGACAGAGTGCTCCTCTGACAGCGGTCAGGGAAGAAGAGGCTTGGCCCTGGTGATCCCTCAGCTTTGTAAGGAAAAATTCTCTCTCTGCTTAGAAGTTCCTGTCCCCAAGGGAGACAGAGGAGCTTGGTAAGGCTTTCTTGGAATAAAGGGAGAGCCCCCAGGACAATTGCTGGTGGGATCTCTCCAATTGCTGGCAGACACAGCTCCCTTTTATCCTACTTTCCCGGCCGCACATTTCCCTCTCCCTTTCCCTACAGGCCAGGGACTCAGGATTGACAGTCTGTCCCCAGACGCCTGCCACACGTCCCCCTTCACATGCAGCCCCCCTGCTACACCCTTTGTGTGTGCATTTAAATTAGGTTCCTCAGGACTTTGGGCGGAGAAGTTCATGTTTAGAAGTCTGTGAAGCCTGGGCTCTGGCCTGAGAGTTCAAGAGTTGAGGCTGTGTTCAGTGTGTGCTCATCCTCTGACAGACTCCCACTGATTTACTTTGGATTGAAGAGAAAGGTCTTTGGCAGCTGCTGCTTCCTGCTTTATCCACCTAGAGAAGGGAAACTGTCTGGTTCCCCTCCCTTCTCCTTCTAGCCCCCTTCAGACACTTCTTCCTTTGTAAAGACACCAGCTACTTTTCATCCCATCAGCTTGCTCCTGGAGATGCCATCTGTGGGCTGCAATCCCTTCTTGGGCAGTTTGGGGTCCCCTGAGCTGTCTGCTGCTCCCCACAGGTGCCACCTCTGCCTTCCTGCAGCCCCAGGTGGCACCCAAGGTGGAGCCGTGCCCTTGGTCTGCAGGCCAGCCCTTGGCAGGAGCTCTGCCAGCAGGTTCTGAGTGCCAGCAGCAGCCCCTGGCTGTGCCAGCCTGCCCTGAGCTGCAGGAAGTGCCTCGGTGAGCAGAGCCTGAGCTGGGCACTGGCAAAGGCAGCACAGCTGATCCACCACCCCCCTGTGTGCCTCCTCCCATGCCTCCCCACAAGCCCCTGCAGTGCCAGCGTGGCCCTCAAGGCTGTTTTCTCCCGGCTCTCAGCGTGGCCCCAACCCGCTGCACGCCTGCTGCCCTCCGGCCAAGTCCCCAGGCATCCGGGGGCAAGCATCTGCACACAGCCCTGGCACCATGGGCACTGCAGCCCACACAGGCACTGCAGGGGAGCCTGCACAGAAAGAGAACACAGCTGCCTAGGAGCTGACAGGCAAGAAACTGCTCTGCAAGGGCAGCTCCACAGCCTCTTCCCTGGCAGCCCAAGGCTCCTCTTGAAATCGGCCCTGGGAAGCAGCCAGCCTGCCCCGGGAGCAGTGCAGGAGTACTGGGCTCGGGGAGCGCCGGCTTGGGCTCGTCTGGGCTCGGGGAGCGCCGGCTTGGGCTCGTCTGGGCTCGGGGAGTGCCGGCTTGGGCTCGTCTGGGCTCGGGGAGCGCCGGCTTGGGTTCGTCCAGGATCGGGAGCGCCGGCTTGGGTACGGCTAGGTTTGGGGAGCGCTGACTTGGGCTCGTCCAGGCGCGGGAGCACTGACTTGGGCTCGGCTGGGCTCGGGGAGCGCCGGCTTGGACTCCGTTTTGGGCTGCTGACTACTAGGAGGACATTGAGGAGCTGGAGCAGTGCCAGAGAGGGCAAGAAAGGTGGGGAAGGGTCTGGAGAAGAGGGCTGGGCAGGAGCAGGTGAGGGAGCCTGGGGGTGTTGAGTGTGGAGCTGAGGAGGCTGAGAGAGACCTCCTTGGAGCCGGGGGTGGTTGGGCTCTTCTCACAAGCACAACTGATAGGAGGAGAGGAAAAAGCTTCAGATTGTCCCACGGGAGGTTTAGGTTGGAGATGAGAAGAAACTTCTTCCCTGAAAGGAAGAGGAGAAGGCTCCCAGGAGGCCTTCTGGTGGCCTTCCAGGATCTGCAGGGAGCTCCAAGAAAGCTGGGGAGGAACTTTTGAGGGTGCCCGGGAGCCATAGGCCTGGGGGGTATTGAGCAAAACTGGAAGTGGGGAGATTGAGATTGGATGTGAGGAAGAAGTTGGTCGCCATGAGAGTGGTGAGAGACTGGCACAGGTTGCCCAGTAAGGCTGCCATGCTTTCAGGCAGGGGGCGTGAGGTGCTGGGCATGTCCCTGCATGGTTGCCCCAAGCCTGCTCCCTTCCCTGCAGCCAGGCAGGAGGCTTCCCAGCAAAGGGCTGAGTTCCCCTCCCCTGCTGTGATGCCCAGGGGAGGGATGGTCACAGAATCAACAAGGTTGGAAAAGACCTCAAAGATCATCCAGTCCAACCTGTCACCCATGACCTCCTGACAACTAAACCCTGACAACAAGTGCCACATCCAATCCCCTCTTGAACACCTCCAGGGACGGTGACTCCACCACCTCCCTGGGCAGCACATCCCAGTGGCCAATTACTCTCTCTGGGAAGAACTTTCTCCTCACCTCCAGCTTAAACCTCCCCTGGCACAGCTTGAGACTGTGTTCTCTTGTTCTGGTGCTGGTTGCCTGGGAGAAGAGACCAACCTCCACCTTGCTACACCCTCCCTTCAGGGAGTTGGTCCTGTGGGAAGCCATCCTGGCAGGCCCTGCAGGCAGCAGGCACCAGCTCCCTGCCCTTTGGGCAGCAGGCAGGCAGTGGGAGGCCAGGCTAGGCACTGCTGGTGGGGAAGGTGTGCCATCTGCAGCACCTCCCTGGGCAGGCAGGGGGGCTCAGCTGGATATCCCTCCCCCCAGCACAGCCTGCAGGAGGAGTGCCTCCCACAGCCCGCTGGAAGAGCTGCCCCAGCAGGAGTGCTCCCACCAGCACCTCCAGCAGTGTCCTGTTCTGTGTGCCAGCACCTGCAGCCCTCTGCTCTGGGGAGAACTCTGTCTCTTCTGTGATGGGATCCTGCACAACCACCTCTGACCGAGGCTTCCATCAGGGAACCTCAGATCTGGACAGCTCAGCACCAAGTGCCTGAACACCTCTGCTCCTGGGGCGCTCAGGGTGCCTAAAGGAGCCAATTCTGAGTTATGTTCAGTGCAATGAATCCCATTTGGAAGGAACAAAGAGCTTCAAGCAATGACTTCGAGGGTTGCATTCACTCTTACTGGCTTAAATGTGTCACTGACTCTCTTTGGAGGAGATGCTGAGGGACCTTGAGCCTGGAGAAGAGCAGCCCCAGAAGGAACCAGAGCAATGCTCAACAAGAGCTAAAGGAGCTGTGGGGAGCAAGAGGCTGGTGCCCAGGGACAGGCCAAGGGGCAGTGGGCACAAAGTGGAACCCAGGAGGTTGCACCTGAGCAGGAGGAGAAACTTTTCCTCATCTGTCTGGTGAGGAAAGGCTGAGAGCCCTGGGGCTGTTGAGCCTGGAGAGGAGCAGCCCCAGAGGGCAGCTGAGCAATGCTCAGCGAGAGACAAAGGAGCTGTGGGGGGCAAGAGGCTGGGGCCAGGCTCTCTTTAGTAGTTTTCTGTATTAGACAAGGGACAATGGATACAAACTGGAACCCAGGAAGTTCCACCTCAACATCTGGAGAAGCTTCTTTGTGGTGAGGGTGCTGGAGGCCTGGAGCAGGCTGCCCAGAGAGGTTGTGGAGTCTCCTTGTGTGGAGAGCTTCCAACCCCCCCTGGGCATTGTGCTGCTGGGCAAGCTGCTGTGGGTGCCCTGCTGGAGCAGGGGGTTGGACTGGGTGAGCTCCAGAGGTCCTCTCCAGCCCTCACCATGCTGGGATTCTAGGATTCAAACATTAACTCCTTTCAGTGGAGTTCTGGGGTAAAAATTCAGTCCCTTGCAGTCTCAGCCGCGCACTACAGAGAGGCAGGGATGAACAAAGAGCCACATTACTAACAAAGGGGCTGACCAGAGGGGCTACAGCCAAGGCAGGCAGCAGGCTCAGCATGCTCTCATACATAGCCTGGCCAAACCACTGACAGCTCAAGCAGAATTGGTTCACTTCTGAAGCTGCAGCTTCAAGTTACCCCCAAACACTTCTCTTTCTTTCCCATTCTCCTTTGGTTTTCTTCACACAGCTGAGATCCTGACAGGGTCCCCCAGGACTGGGGGGATGGAGCAAAACTAGAAGTGGGGAGATTCAGCTTGGCTGTGAGGAAGAAGTTGGTGCCCATGAGGGTGGTGAGAGCCTGGCACAGGTTGCCCAGGGAGGTGGTGGAAGCCTCCTGCCTGGAGGTGTTTGCAGCCAGGCTGGCTGTGGCTGTGAGCAACCTGCTGTGGTGTGAGGTGTCCTTGGCCATGGCAGGGGGTTGGGACTGGCTGAGCCTTGAGGCCCCTCCCAACCCTGACAGTTCTGTGATTGTATGATTCACCTTCTGTTCCTTGTGTCTGAACCAGGTTCCATCCTAAGCTTATGAGGAGGCACAAAAAGAGCTTGTGAGTTCTGGAGGCAGCAGGTAATTCTCTCTCTTATACAACGATATTCTAGAGCAAAGATTGCCAAAACCCCTCTGGAAGCCACCACCTGAGTCTCACCCCTCCCTTGAACTCTTCTGGAGTAAGCAGCCAAAAGAAGTGGCCTTGGCAAGGCCTCAGCAGAGACTCTGCAGGCAGGAGGAGCAGATTGCTGGGAATGAGTCCTTCACCATCACCATGCCTGTGGGTTTTGTCTCGAGTGTTCCTTAGGTTGCTGCTAGGCTGCACTGAGGTGAAAATGGGATTGGTGCAAGAGTTTCTCAGAGCTCACAACCCCTTCTCCTTAGAGCAGCTGTGCTTTGGGGCCAGCAAGATGAGGCAACAGTGACATCAGGTGGCCTACACCACACTAATCCCTGGGACAGCACACAGCAGGGCTCCGCCAGGTGAGCAGAGGCTGGAGCACCTCTGCTGGGAAAGCACACTGAGAGCTGGGGTTGTCCAGAAGGCTCCAGGGAGACCCTAGAGCAGCCTCCCAGGGTTTGAAGGGGGCTGTAGGAGAGCTGGGGAGGGACTTGTGTCCAAGGCATGGAGTGACAGGAGAGGTGATGGCTTCAAACTGGCAGAAGCTGGATTTAGTCCTGCATGTTCTGTCTCTTTTCTTCTTCACTGAGTGGTGAAAAAAGTGGGGCTGGAGTAGCTTAAGTACTTCAGCAAACCTGCAGTGAGGCCAAGCTGAAGGGGGTGGTTGGTAAGACTGAAGCAATGGGCACTGGCAGCTCAGAAGGCCAATGGCAGCCTGGGCTGCATCCAAACTGTGTGGCCAGAGATGGAGAGAGGGATCCTGCCCCTCTGCTCTGGGGAGACCTCACCTGCTGTGCTGTGTCCAGCTCTGGGGCCCCAACACAAGGACACAGACCTGAGGGAGAGGGTCTAGAGGAGACCCTAAAGATGATGAGGGGGCTGGAGCAGCTCTGCCATAGGGACAGGCTGAGGGAGCTGGGGTTGCTTCACCTTATGTGTTGCAGAAAGACCAACCCCCACCTGGCTCCAACCTCCTTTCAGGGAGCTGTAGAGAGCCAGCTCTCCCCTCAGCCTCCTCCTATCATAGTATCATAGTATCAGTCAGGGTTGGAAGGGACCACAAGGATCATCTAGTTCCAACCCCCCTGCCATGGGCAGGGACACCCCACACTAGATCAGGCTGCCCAGAGCCTCATCCAGCCTGGGCTTAAACACCTCCAGGGACAGGGCCCCAACCACCTCCCTGGACAACCCATCCCAGGGCCTCACCACTCTCATGGGGAAGAACTTCCTCCTCACCTCCAGCCTCAATCTCCCCACCTCCAGCTTCATTCCATTCCCCCTAGTCCTATCACTGCCTGAGATCCTGAGCAGTCCCTCCCCAGCCTTCCTGCAGGCCCCCTTCAGATCCTGGAAGGCCACAATGAGGTCACCTGGGAGCCTTCTCTTCTCCAGACTGAACAGCCCCAACTCCTTCAGTCTGTCCTCACAGGAGAGGTGCTCCAGCCCTCTGCTCATCCTCCTGGCCCTTCTCTGGACACCTTCCAGCACCTCCAGATCCCTCTTGGAATCGGAGCTCCAGAACTGGAGGCAGTACTTCAGGTGGGGTCTCAGCAGAGCTGAGTAGAGGGGGAGAATCACCTCCCTTGACCTGCTGGCCACACTTCTCCTGATGCAGCCCAGGATCTGATTGGCTTTCTGGACTGAAAGTGCACACTGAGAGCTCCTGTTGAGCTTCTCCTCCCCCAGCACCCCCAAGGCTCTCTCCTCAGGGCTGCTTTCCAGCCAGTCCCTGCCCAGCCTGGATTTGTGCCTGGGATTGCCTCGACCCAGATGCAGGACCCTGCCCTTGGTCTTGTTGAACCTCCTGAGGTTGGCTTGTGCCCACCTCTCCAGCCTGTCCAGCTCCCTCTGGATGGATCCCTTCCCTCCACCTGTCTGCTGCACCACACAGCTTGGTGTCATCAGCAAACTTGCTGAGGGTGCACTCAGTGCCACTCTCCATGGCATCAGCAGAGATGCTGAACAAGCCTGGTCCCAGGACTGACCCCTGAGGGACTCTGCTTGTCCCTGGCCTCCACTGGGACATGGAGCCATTGACAGCCACCCTTAGGGTGCAGGCCTCAAGCCAGTTCCTTATCCATCTAGTGGTCACCCCTCACACCCATGTGTCACCAGCCTGGAGCCCAGGATGTGCTGTGGGACAGTGTCAAAGGCTGTGCTCAGCTGCAGGCAAACGACAGCAGCTGCTCTCCCCTCAGCTATTGATGTTGTCACCTGCTCACAGAAGGCCACCAAGTTGGTCAGACAGGATTTGCCCTTGGTGAAGCCCTGCTGACTGTTCCAAATCACCTCTTCACTATTCTTCTGAGCCAGCAGTGCCTCCAGGAGGATCTGCTCCATGATCTTTCCGGGCACAGAGGTGAGACTGACTGGCCTGGAGTTCCCTGGTTCCTCCTTCTTACCCCTTTTGAAGATGGGAGCAATGTTTCCCCTGTTCCAGTCTGTGGGGACTGCCCCAGACTGCCATGACTTTTGGAACAGAACAGAGAGGGGTTTAGCAACCTCCTCTGCCAGTTCTCTCAGCACCCGTGGGTGTATCCCGTCGGGTCCCATGGACTTGAACACTTTCAGGTTCTTCAGGTGATCACCAACCTGCTCTTCACTTACCATGGGCAGTTCTTCCCCCCCTTCCTACAACCCTGCCCCCACAACCCTGTGTGAAGACATTTGATGAGCTCTTTCGTTTCCCTGCACCTGGAGGCTCCCCCCTGCCTCCGGGGCTCCCCCTCCCTGCCACCAGCAAGGAGGCTGCAGGCCCAGAGCTCTGCCAACCACTATTCCCTTAGTTATTCCTGGGAGCATGTGCAGATTGTGCCTCAATCTTAACATTTTCCCTAGAGGCTTTTGGGGGAGTATCCCAAGATCCTCATCGTGGCCTGGCTTCTGCCCTCCCTGGGCATCGTTTCCATTTGTACCTCCCTCCCTGGGGGTCTTTCCCTTTTGACTCCCCCAGATTCCCTTAGCACTCCCCGGGGAGACCTTCCTGTGGTCCTTTGCTCTGGACCTTTTTAACAGACCCCCTTGGTCGGTCCTGCAGCCGCCCCGTGGAACCCCCTGCTCCCTTGCTCCTCTGTCTCCTGTCTCGGCTCTCCAATGCAGCCCTCAGTGCCGGCAGCCACAGCAGGGAATCGATCACCCAAATGCGGTGAGGCTGCCGGCAATTCCCTTCCCCAGCTGCCGCCCCTGAGCGCTGGGGCAGACCCCGGCCGAAGCCCCCAGCTGGAAGGAAAAAGTCTCTCTCTACTTAGAAGTTCCTGTTCCCAAGGGAGACAGAGGAGTTGAGTGAGGCGTTATTGGAATGAAGGGAGAGCCCACAGGACAAGCAGCCCCTGCTCAGCACCCTGAGACCCTCCCTGCTCTGCTCACCTCCCCCTACCCTCTGGGTGGCCCTGCCAGCACCCCCAGCCCAGCACCCCCAGCCCAGCACCCCCAGCCCAGCACCCCACAGCAAGTGGCAACCACCAGCGGGCAACCCCCCCCGCCAGGGCCCAAAGGAAAGGCAAGGATGAGACAGAGCCTGAGGTTGTGACACAGAAACAAATCTCTTGCTGGCAAAAGAGAAACAAAGGGATGGAGAGAAACACAGAAACAGATTGCTGCTCAGCCTGGAGAAAAGAAGGCTGCGGGGAGAGCTCCCAGCAGCCTCCCAGGGCCTGAAAGGGCCTGCAGGGAAGCCAGGAAGGGGCTTTGGACAAGGGCTGGGAGGGACAGGACGAGAGGCAACCAACTGAAGCTTGAGGAGGGCAGCTTGAGGCTGGAGAGGAGGAGGAAGTTCTTTACAGTCAGGCTGGGCAGGCGCTGGCACAGGTTGCCCAGGGAGCTGACGGAAGCCTCCTCCCGGAGGGGTTGAAGGCCAGGCTGGAGCAGGCCTTGGGCAGCCTGGGCTGGTGGGAGGTGTCCCTGCCCATGGCAGGGGCTTGGCACTGGAGGAGCTTTGAGCTCCCTTCCAACCCTAACTGTTCTATGAATCTATGAATCTGTGAATGGATAAAGCCTAAGAATCTGTGACCCTGGCCAGCAGGAGCAGGGAAGTCCTTGTGCCCTGTGCTGAGCACTGCTTAGGGGACCCCTTGAGTCCTGCGTCCTGTTCTGGGCCCTTCAGGTTAGGAAGGTGTCCAGAAAAGGGCAACAAGGCTGGGGAGGGGTCTGGTGCACAAGGCTGGGGAGGGGTCTGGAGCACAGCCCTGTGAGGAGAGGCTGTGGGAGCTGGGGCTGCTTAGCCTGCAGAAGAGGAGGCTCAGGGGAGACCTTCTTGCTTTTTTGCTTTGGTCTTTTCCAACCTGGTTAATTCTATTCTACTCTACTCTACTCTACTCTACTCTACTCTACTCTACTCTACTCTACTCTACTCTACTCTACTCTAATCTATTCTATTAAAACTATGAAATCTATGAACCTATGAAGTATAAAATCTATGAGCCTATGACCTATGCAATCTATGAACCTATGAACTATGGAATCTATGCACTGTGAAATCTATAAACCTATGAAATATGAAATCTATAAACCTATGAACTATGAAATCTATGAACCTATGACCTATGAAATCTATGAACCTATGACCTATGAAATCTATGAGCCTATGACCTATGAAATCTATGAACCTATGAACTATGAAATCTATGAGCCTATGACCTATGAAATCTATAAACCTATGAACTATGGAATCTATGAACCTATGACCTATGAAATCTATGAGCCTATGAACTATGAAATCTATGAACCTATGACCTATGAAATCTATAAACCTATGAACTATGAAATCTATGAGCCTATGACCTATGAAATCTATGAACCTATGACCTATGAAATCTATGAGCCTATGAACTATGAAATCTATAAACCTATGAACTATGGAATCTATGAACCTATGACCTATGAAATCTATGAGCCTATGAACTATGAAATCTATAAACCTATGAACTATGCAATCTCTGAACCTATGAACTATGAAATCTATGACCTATGAAATCTATGAACCTATGAACTATGAAATCTATGAACCTATGGACTATGAAACCTATGAACCTATGAGAGACTTCACCAAACATATCTACAGGAGCTCTAAGCCAACACTCTGAAGGCAGATCTAAGCAAACATATTTACAGCAGTGCTCAGTCAATGTCTGCACCGAGCCAGCAGACAGAAGGCAACAGCAGCTCTGCCTAAAACAACCTCCTTCGGCAGTGGCTTCCAACTCTCCACTGACCCTGGAAGCAAAGGCAGGAGGAGAGCTGTTAGGCCAAGGAGCAGCCCCTGCCCAGCAGAGCTGGGGGCTCCTGAATGGCTCAGCTGCAGGCTGGGCTCTGTCCTGACAGGCACTGGAGGTGCCACAGCCCTGGCACACGCTGGGCAGAGCAGCACTCTGCTGCTGGCACTGAGCCGCTGGCCTTGGCTTACACTTGGGTTGCTGAGCCCCAAGGAATGGGTGGCTGCCCAAGGCGGGTGGGTGCTCAGGGCATGGCAACGGTGGCAGTGGTGCCAGCAGGACAGGGGAGCAGGACAGGGGGACAGGACAGGTGCCCAGGGCAGGGCAATGGTGGCAGTGGTGCCAGCAGGACAGTGGGGCAGGACAGGGGGACAGGACAGGTGCCCAGGGCAGGGCAATGGTGGCAGTGGTGCCAGCAGGACAGTGGGGCAGGACAGGTGCCCAGGGCAGGGCAATGGTGGCAGTGGTGCCAGCAGGACAGTGGGGCAGGACAGGGGGACAGGACAGGTGCCCAGGGCAGGGCAACGGTGGCAGTGGTGCCAGCAGGACAAGGGGACAGGCTGCTGTGTCCTGCAGTGGGGACTACCCACCCCTGCCACACTCCCAGCCTGGCAGGGGGTGACCCAGCCCAGCTGTGGGCACAGGGTGGGCAATACTTGCCTGTTTGGGGGGGGAGCTCTGGTCTACCTCCATTGGCACCTCTCCATCCTGCTCTACTTTGATTGCCTCCTGCCAGCAGCCATCCACCTCCATCTCCTCTTCCTCCGTCACCTCTTTCATCTCTACATCCTTGTCCTCCAGACTTCTTAGGCACAGCCTAAGCCGAAAGTCAAGCAGGGAAGGTCATTGGCCCTGGCCTGGCAGCCAAGCAGACCTGTGGCACGGGGCTCTGGGCACCCCTGCCCCCTTTTGGTGCCTGGCCGGAGCCGTCGGGCCCCGGGGCCCCTGGGCACGCCCCCAGCAGCAGCTGGCTGCGGCTTGGGCGGCTCCTTGCCCAGCAGCACCCACCGGCAGTGACCGGTGCGTTTCTGCAGCCACCTTCTCCTCTTCATCTCCTTCCTCCTCTCCTTGGATGCCTTCCAGCTCCTCTGGATCTGCCAGAGCAGAGAGGGCAGGGCTGAGTGCTCCTGCTGACCGCCCCTGGGGGGCCCTGGGCACAGAGCCTGGCCCCGCGCCTGCCTCGGCACCCAGAAGCTCCTTACCCTGTGCTGGTGGCTCCTGCACTCTTTCTTGCACTGCGGGGAGGCCCGGGATGCCGAGGGGCCAGCCTGGCAAGGGGCAGCAAAGGCAGCAGCTCAGGCTGCGGGCAGGAGGCAGCTGCTGCCAGCCAGCAGCCCTGTGCCAGCAGCCCGGCACACTCAGGGCTCCCGCCCCCACCGTGTCCCCAGCGGAGGGTCCCCAGCCCATGCCACCCCCACGGGGCACGCTCAGGCCTGCCCAGCCAGCTGCATCCCGGGGTGCCCACCTCTCGCAGTGCAAGTTTCCTCTTCCTCCCTTTCTGCATCGCGGGCTGGGATGTGGGCAGGCAGTGGGGAAGGGGCTGGGACAGGTGAGAAGGGCTGGGGGGGGGCTTGGAGGCGCTGGGAGCAGAGGGCTGGGCCAGGAGCAGGGCTGAAGGGCTGCAGCGGGAACAGGGCAGAGGGGCTGTGTTGTGCCCGTTGCCAGGCGCCGGCAGGTGCAGCTGCCCGGGGGCCGTTACTGGCTGCCCGATGGGGATGGGCACGGGCACAGCACCTGAGGCACTTGCAGCTCGCTCGGGGAACTCTTCCCTGCCCCTGCAGAGGGATGCAGCAGACTTGTGGGCTTGCACGGATGTGCCGGGCTTGTGTCTGGCAGGGCTCTGGCAGCAGGGCAGGGACTGGGGCAGAGCTCACGCCAGAAGCTGCCAGCAGCTTCCTTCCTGCCCTCCAGACTGCAGCTGCCTGTGGCCAAGGCCGAGCCAGTCAGCACCTCGGAGAGGACAGCACCGCTGCAGCGCTGCGGGGCTGAGAGCACTGCAGCCCAGGGCCTGCTGTGCCAGGGACGCAGCCCTTGCTGCAGGCCAGCACCCTGAGGAGCTTTCCTCTGAGGAGGAAACAACATGCAGTGGCTTGGCACTGAGCACGACCTCCCTTGCCTGCCTCTCTGTTCCACGGGTGGCAAGGAGAGAGCGGAGCTGGCCCCAGGAAGCAGGCAGGGGCTGGGAGGCCAGGTTGTATTCCAGCCCTCCAGCTCCTGCTGCGATTCGGCTGGGAAATCGGGGGTGCTTTGGTCTAAGTTGAGTTGATTTGGTTTCCCCAGATCGAGACTGTCTTTTCCCCAGCAGCAGATGTGGGGAGGGAGCTCTCCCTGCCCTTTGTCTCCAGCCTCTTGGGGTCTTTTCTCCTCCTCGTGGCACTGCAAGAGGCTGCTGGGGAGAGCGAGCAAGCAGCTCCCAGCCTGAGCCCAGCAGGCAGCCCTGCAGCCCAGGTGGGAGAGTTTCAGGCCCCCCTCCAGCTAGGCAGGGCAGAGGGCAGGTGTAGGCCAGAGAGCAGGCTGGGCAGAGAGGATCTGTCAGCAGCACAGCCACTCCTCGCAAGCTCAGCACCACGGCGCTGCAGACGCAGCAAGCAGGAGCGAGCTGCAGAAGGGCTGGGGGGGTAGGAGCAGCTCGAGGAGCTGAGGGCCATCTGCTTCCCTCTTCCCCGGGGCCACAAGCAGCCAGGAGGCCGAGCCCAGCACTGCCGATGTGCTGCAGCGTGGACACGGCCCCCGGCGCACAATGGATCCCTGATGGCAAGGAGTCAGCACTGAGGCTGGGCAGCATCGCCAGGCTGGGCTCAGCAGCAGGGGGGAACGAGGCTGAGCAGCTGGATTGTGGCGGGACGGGGCCAGGGGCGGGGCGGCAGCTGCCCCGAGGGCTGGCGGCGAGGCTCGGGGAGCGCCGGCTTGGGTTCGTCCGGGCTCGGGGAGCTCCGGCTTGGGTTCGTCTGGGCTCGGGGAACTCCGGCTTGGGTTCGTCCAGGCTCAGGGAGCGCCGGCTTGGGGTCGTCCAGGCTCGGGGAGCGCCGGCTTGGGTTCGTCCAGGCTCGGGGAGCTCCGGCTTGGGCTCGGCTGGGCTCGGGGAGCGCCGGCTTGGGTTCGTCCAGGTTCGGGGAGCGCCGGCTTGGGTTCGTCCGGGCTCGGGGAGCTCCGGCTTGGGTTCGTCCAGGTTCGGGGAGCGCCGGCTTGGGTTCGTCCAGGCTCGGGGAGCGCCGGCTTGGGTTCGTCCAGGCTCGGGGAGCTCCGGCTTGGGCTCGGCTGGGCTCGGGGAGCGCCGGCTTGGGTTCGTCCAGGTTCGGGGAGCGCCGGCTTGGGTTCGTCCGGGCTCGGGGAGCGCCGGCTTGGGTTCGTCCGGGCTCGGGGAGCGCTGACTTGGGTTCGGCTGGGCTCGGGGAGCGCCGGCTTGGGTTCGTCCGGGCTCGGGGAGCGCCGGCTTGGGTTCGTCCAGGTTCGGGGAGCGCCGGCTTGGGTTCGTCCGGGCTCGGGGAGCGGCGGCTTGGGTTCGGCTGGGCTCGGGGAGCGCCGGCTTGAGTTCGGCTGGGCTCGGGGAGCTCCGGCTTGAGCTCGGCTGGGCTCGGGGAGAGCCGGCTTGGGTTCGTCCGGGCTCGGGGAGCGCCGGATTGGGTTCGTCTGGGCTCGGGGAGCGGCGGCTTGAGCTCGGCTGGGTTCGGGGAGCTCCGGCTTGGGTTCGGCTGGGTTCGGGGAGCTCCGGCTTGGGTTCGGCTGGGTTCGGGGATTTCCGGTTTGGGCTCGGCTGGACTCGGGGAGCTCCGGCTTGGGTTCGTCCTGGCTCGGGGAGCGGCGGCTTGGGTTCGGCTGGGCTCGGGGAGCGGCGGCTTGGGTTCGGCTGGGCTCGGGGAGCGCCGGATTGGGCTGGGCTGGGCTCGAGCACCTGGAATCAACTCTGGTACCACTGTAGCTGGGCACAAGTCCCAGGCTGGGCTCAGCATCAGATGGGAACTGGGCTCAGGAGCTGGACTCTGCGCCTCCATTCAGGATCTGAAGGAGGCAGATGAAAGGCAGAGGGGACAGAGTGCTCCTCTGACAGCGGTCAGGGAAGAAGAGGCTTGGCCCTGGTGATCCCTCAGCTTTGTAAGGAAAAATTCTCTCTCTGCTTAGAAGTTCCTGTCCCCAAGGGAGACAGAGGAGCTTGGTAAGGCTTTCTTGGAATAAAGGGAGAGCCCCCAGGACAATTGCTGGTGGGATCTCTCCAATTGCTGGCAGACACAGCTCCCTTTTATCCTACTTTCCCGGCCGCACATTTCCCTCTCCCTTTCCCTACAGGCCAGGGACTCAGGATTGACAGTCTGTCCCCAGACGCCTGCCACACGTCCCCCTTCACATGCAGCCCCCCTGCTACACCCTTTGTGTGTGCATTTAAATTAGGTTCCTCAGGACTTTGGGCGGAGAAGTTCATGTTTAGAAGTCTGTGAAGCCTGGGCTCTGGCCTGAGAGTTCAAGAGTTGAGGCTGTGTTCAGTGTGTGCTCATCCTCTGACAGACTCCCACTGATTTACTTTGGATTGAAGAGAAAGGTCTTTGGCAGCTGCTGCTTCCTGCTTTATCCACCTAGAGAAGGGAAACTGTCTGGTTCCCCTCCCTTCTCCTTCTAGCCCCCTTCAGACACTTCTTCCTTTGTAAAGACACCAGCTACTTTTCATCCCATCAGCTTGCTCCTGGAGATGCCATCTGTGGGCTGCAATCCCTTCTTGGGCAGTTTGGGGTCCCCTGAGCTGTCTGCTGCTCCCCACAGGTGCCACCTCTGCCTTCCTGCAGCCCCAGGTGGCACCCAAGGTGGAGCCGTGCCCTTGGTCTGCAGGCCAGCCCTTGGCAGGAGCTCTGCCAGCAGGTTCTGAGTGCCAGCAGCAGCCCCTGGCTGTGCCAGCCTGCCCTGAGCTGCAGGAAGTGCCTCGGTGAGCAGAGCCTGAGCTGGGCACTGGCAAAGGCAGCACAGCTGATCCACCACCCCCCTGTGTGCCTCCTCCCATGCCTCCCCACAAGCCCCTGCAGTGCCAGCGTGGCCCTCAAGGCTGTTTTCTCCCGGCTCTCAGCGTGGCCCCAACCCGCTGCACGCCTGCTGCCCTCCGGCCAAGTCCCCAGGCATCCGGGGGCAAGCATCTGCACACAGCCCTGGCACCATGGGCACTGCAGCCCACACAGGCACTGCAGGGGAGCCTGCACAGAAAGAGAACACAGCTGCCTAGGAGCTGACAGGCAAGAAACTGCTCTGCAAGGGCAGCTCCACAGCCTCTTCCCTGGCAGCCCAAGGCTCCTCTTGAAATCGGCCCTGGGAAGCAGCCAGCCTGCCCCGGGAGCAGTGCAGGAGTACTGGGCTCGGGGAGCTCCGGCTTGGGCTCGTCTGGGCTCGGGGAGCGCCGGCTTGGGTTCGTCCGGGCTCGGGGAGCGCCGGCTTGGACTCGTCTGGGCTCGGGGAGCGCCGGCTTGGGCTCGTCTGGGCTCGGGGAGCGCCGGCTTGGGCTCGTCTGGGCTCGGGGAGCGCCGGCTTGGGCTCGTCTGGGCTCGGGGAGCTCCGGCTTGGGCTCGTCTGGGCTCGGGGAGCGCCGGCTTGGACTCCGTTTTGGGCTGTTGACTACTAGGAGGACATTGAGGAGCTGGAGCAGTGCCAGAGAGGGCAAGAAAGGTGGGGAAGGGTCTGGAGAAGAGGGCTGGGCAGGAGCAGCTGAGGGATCCTGGGGGTGTTGAGTGTGGAGCTGAGGAGGCTGAGAGAGACCTCCTTGGAGCCGGGGGTGGTTGGGCTCTTCTCACAAGCACAACTGATAGGAGGAAAGGAAAAAGCTTCAGATTGTCCCACGGGAGGTTTAGGTTGGAGATGAGAAGAAACTTCTTCCCTGAAAGGAAGAGGAGAAGGCTCCCAGGAGGCCTTCTGGTGGCCTTCCAGGATCTGCAGGGAGCTCCAAGAAAGCTGGGGAGGAACTTTTGAGGGTGCCAGGGAGCCATAGGCCTGGGGGGTATTGAGCAAAACTGGAAGTGGGGAGATTGAGATTGGATGTGAGGAAGAAGTTGGTGCCCATGAGGGTGGTGAGAGCCTGGCACAGGTTGCCCAGGGAGGTGGTGGAAGCCTCCTGCCTGGAGGTGTTTGCAGCCAGGCTGGCTGTGGCTGTGAGCAACCTGCTGTGGTGTGAGGTGTCCTTGGCCATGGCAGGGGGCTTGGAACTGGCTGAGCCTTGAGGCCCCTCCCAACCCTGACAGTTCTGTGATTGTATGATTCACCTTCTGTTCCTTGTGTCTGAACCAGGTTCCATCCTAAGCTTATGAGGAGGCACAAAAAGAGCTTGTGAGTTCTGGAGGCAGCAGGTAATTCTCTCTCTTATACAACGACATTCTAGAGCAAAGATTGCCAAAACCCCTCTGGAAGCCACCACCTGAGTCTCACCCCTCCCTTGAACTCTTCTGGAGTAAGCAGCCAAAAGAAGTGGCCTTGGCAAGGCCTCAGCAGAGACTCTGCAGGCAGGAGGAGCAGATTGCTGGGAATGAGTCCTTCACCATCACCATGCCTGTGGGTTTTGTCTCGAGTGTTCCTTAGGTTGATGCTAGGCTGCACTGAGGTGAAAATGGGATTGGTGCAAGAGTTTCTCAGAGCTCACAACCCCTTCTCCTTAGAGCAGCTGTGCTTTGGGGCCAGCAAGATGAGGCAACAGTGACATCAGGTGGCCTACACCACACTAATCCCTGGGACAGCACACAGCAGGGCTCCGCCAGGTGAGCAGAGGCTGGAGCACCTCTGCTGGGAAAGCACACTGAGAGCTGGGGTTGTCCAGCCTGGAGAAGGCTCCAGGGAGACCCTAGAGCAGCCTGCCAGGGTTTGAAGGGGGCTGTAGGAGAGCTGGGGAGGGACTTGTGTCCAAGGCATGGAGTGACAGGAGAGGTGATGGCTTCAAACTGGCAGAAGCTGGATTTAGTCCTGCATGTTCTGTCTCTTTTCTTCTTCACTGAGTGGTGAAAAAAGTGGGGCTGGAGTAGCTTAAGTACTTCAGCAAACCTGCAGTGAGGCCAAGCTGAAGGGGGTGGTTGGTAAGACTGAAGCAATGGGCACTGGCAGCTCAGAAGGCCAATGGCAGCCTGGGCTGCATCCAAACTGTGTGGCCAGAGATGGAGAGAGGGATCCTGCCCCTCTGCTCTGGGGAGACCTCACCTGCTGTGCTGTGTCCAGCTCTGGGGCCCCAACACAAGGACACAGACCTGAGGGAGAGGGTCTAGAGGAGACCCTAAAGATGATGGGGGGGCTGGAGCAGCTCTGCCATAGGGACAGGCTGAGGGAGCTGGGGTTGCTTCACCTTATGTGTTGCAGAAAGACCAACCCCCACCTGGCTCCAACCTCCTTTCAGGGAGCTGTAGAGAGCCAGCTCTCCCCTCAGCCTCCTCCTATCATAGTATCATAGTGTCAGTCAGGGTTGGAAGGGACCACAAGCATCATCTAGTTCCAACCCCCCTGCCATGGGCAGGGACACCCCACACTAGATCAGTCTGGCCAGAGCCTCATCCAGCCTGGGCTTAAACACCTCCAGGGACGGGGCCCCAACCACCTCCCTGGACAACCCATCCCAGGGCCTCACCACTCTCATGGGGAAGAACTTCCTCCTCACCTCCAGCCTCAATCTCCCCACCTCCAGCTTCATTCCATTCCCCCTAGTCCTATCACTGCCTGAGATCCTGAGCAGTCCCTCCCCAGCCTTCCTGTAGGCCCCTTCAGATCCTGGAAGGCCACAATGAGGTCACCTGGGAGCCTTCTCTTCTCCAGACTGAACAGCCCCAACTCCTTCAGTCTGTCCTCACAGGAGAGGTGCTCCAGCCCTCTGCTCATCCTCCTGGCCCTTCTCTGGACACCTTCCAGCACCTCCAGATCCCTCTTGGAATAGGGGCTCCAGAACTGGAGGCAGTACTTCAGGTGGGGTCTCAGCAGAGCTGAGTAGAGGGGGAGAATCACCTCCCTTGACCTGCTGGCCACACTTCTCCTGATGCAGCCCAGGATCTGATTGGCTTTCTGGACTGAAAGTGCACACTGAGAGCTCCTGTTGAGCTTCTCCTCCCCCAGCACCCCCAAGTCTCTCTCCTCAGGGCTGCTTTCCAGCCAGTCCCTGCCCAGCCTGGATTTGTGCCTGGGATTGCCTCGACCCAGATGCAGGACCCTGCCCTTGGTCTTGTTGAACCTCCTGAGGTTGGCTTGTGCCCACCTCTCCAGCCTGTCCAGCTCCCTCTGGATGGATCCCTTCCCTCCACCTGTCTGCTGCACCACACAGCTTGGTGTCATCAGCAAACTTGCTGAGGGTGCACTCAGTGCCACTCTCCATGGCATCAGCAGAGATGCTGAACAAGCCTGGTCCCAGGACTGACCCCTGAGGGACTCTGCTTGTCCCTGGCCTCCACTGGGACATGGAGCCATTGACAGCCACCCTTAGGGTGCAGGCCTCAAGCCAGTTCCTTATCCATGCCCTTGGCAAAGCCCTGCTGACTGTTCCCAATCACCTCTTCACTATTCTTCTGAGCCAGTAGTGCCTCCAGGAGGATCTGCTCCATGATCTTTCCGGGCACAGAGGTGAGACTGACTGGCCTGGAGTTCCCTGGTTCCTCCTTCTTACCCCTTTTGAAGATGGGAGCAATGTTTCCCCTGTTCCAGTCTGTGGGGACTGCCCCAGACTGCCATGACTTTTGGAACAGAACAGAGAGGGGTTTAGCAACCTCCTCTGCCAGTTCTCTCAGCACCCGTGGGTGTATCCCATCGGGTCCCATGGACTTGAACACTTTCAGGTTCTTCAGGTGATCACCAACCTGCTCTTCACTTACCATGGGCAGTTCTTCCCCCCCTTCCTACAACCCTGCCCCCACAACCCTGTGTGAAGACATTTGATGAGCTCTTTCGTTTCCCTGCACCTGGAGGCTCCCCACTGCCTCCGGGGCTCCCCCTCCCTGCCACCAGCAAGGAGGCTGCAGGCCCAGAGCTCTGCCAACCACTATTCCCTTAGTTATTCCTGGGAGCATGTGCAGATTGTGCCTCAATCTTAACATTTTCCCTAGAGGCTTTTGGGGGAGTATCCCAAGATCCTCATCGTGGCCTGGCTTCTGCCCTCCCTGGGCATCGTTTCCATTTGTACCTCCCTCCCTGGGGGTCTTTCCCTTTTGACTCCCCCAGATTCCCTTAGCACTCCCCGGGGAGACCTTCCTGTGGTCCTTTGCTCTGGACCTTTTTAACAGACCCCCTTGGTCGGTCCTGCAGCCGCCCCGTGGAACCCCCTGCTCCCTTGCTCCTCTGTCTCCTGTCTCGGCTCTCCAATGCAGCCCTCAGTGCCGGCAGCCACAGCAGGGAATCGATCACCCAAATGCGGTGAGGCTGCCGGCAATTCCCTTCCCCAGCTGCCGCCCCTGAGCGCTGGGGCAGACCCCGGCCGAAGCCCCCAGCTGGAAGGAAAAAGTCTCTCTCTACTTAGAAGTTCCTGTTCCCAAGGGAGACAGAGGAGTTGAGTGAGGCGTTATTGGAATGAAGGGAGAGCCCACAGGACAAGCAGCCCCTGCTCAGCACCCTGAGACCCTCCCTGCTCTGCTCACCTCCCCCTACCCTCTGGGTGGCCCTGCCAGCACCCCCAGCCCAGCACCCCCAGCCCAGCACCCCCAGCCCAGCACCCCACAGCAAGTGGCAACCACCAGCGGGCAACCCCCCCCGCCAGGGCCCAAAGGAAAGGCAAGGATGAGACAGAGCCTGAGGTTGTGACACAGAAACAAATCTCTTGCTGGCAAAAGAGAAACAAAGGGATGGAGAGAAACACAGAAACAGATTGCTGCTCAGCCTGGAGAAAAGAAGGCTGCGGGGAGAGCTCCCAGCAGCCTCCCAGGGCCTGAAAGGGCCTGCAGGGAAGCCAGGAAGGGGCTTTGGACAAGGGCTGGGAGGGACAGGACGAGAGGCAACCAACTGAAGCTTGAGGAGGGCAGCTTGAGGCTGGAGAGGAGGAGGAAGTTCTTTACAGTCAGGCTGGGCAGGCGCTGGCACAGGTTGCCCGGGGAGCTGACGGAAGCCTCCTCCCGGAGGGGTTGAAGGCCAGGCTGGAGCAGGCCTTGGGCAGCCTGGGCTGGTGGGAGGTGTCCCTGCCCATGGCAGGGGCTTGGCACTGGAGGAGCTTTGAGCTCCCTTCCAACCCTAACTGTTCTATGAATCTATGAATCTGTGAATGGATAAAGCCTAAGAATCTGTGACCCTGGCCAGCAGGAGCAGGGAAGTCCTTGTGCCCTGTGCTGAGCACTGCTTAGGGGACCCCTTGAGTCCTGCGTCCTGTTCTGGGCCCTTCAGGTTAGGAAGGTGTCCAGAAAAGGGCAACAAGGCTGGGGAGGGGTCTGGTGCACAAGGCTGGGGAGGGGTCTGGTGCACAAGGCTGGGGAGGGGTCTGGAGCACAGCCCTGTGAGGAGAGGCTGTGGGAGCTGGGGCTGCTTAGCCTGCAGAAGAGGAGGCTCAGGGGAGACCTTCTTGCTTTTTTGCTTTGGTCTTTTCCAACCTGGTTAATTCTATTCTACTCTACTCTACTCTACTGTACTCTACTCTACTCTACTCTACTCTATTCTACTCTACTCTACTCTACTCTACTCTACTCTACTCTACTCTACTCTACTCTACTCTACTCTACTCTACTCTACTCTATTCTATTAAAACTATGAAATCTATGAACCTATGAAGTATAAAATCTATGAGCCTATGACCTATGCAATCTATGAACCTATGAACTATGGAATCTATGCACTATGAAATCTATAAACCTATGAAATATGAAATCTATAAACCTATGAACTATGGAATCTATGAACCTATGAACTATGAAATCTATAAACCTATGAACTATGGAATCTATGAGCCTATGACCTATGAAATCTATGACCTATGAACTATGGAATCTATGAACCTATGAACTATGGAATCTATAAACCTATGAACTATGAAACCTATGAACCTATGAACTATGCAATCTATAAACCTATGACCTATGAAATCTATGAACCTATGGACTATGAAACCTATGAACCTATGAGAGACTTCACCAAACATATCTACAGGAGCTCTAAGCCAACACTCTGAAGGCAGATCTAAGCAAACATATTTACAGCAGTGCTCAGTCAATGTCTGCACCGAGCCAGCAGACAGAAGGCAACAGCAGCTCTGCCTAAAACAACCTCCTTCGGCAGTGGCTTCCAACTCTCCACTGACCCTGGAAGCAAAGGCAGGAGGAGAGCTGTTAGGCCAAGGAGCAGCCCCTGCCCAGCAGAGCTGGGGGCTCCTGAATGGCTCAGCTGCAGGCTGGGCTCTGTCCTGACAGGCACTGGAGGTGCCACAGCCCTGGCACACGCTGGGCAGAGCGGCACTCTGCTGCTGGCACTGAGCCGCTGGCCTTGGCTTACACTTGGGTTGCTGAGCCCCAAGGAATGGGTGGCTGCCCAAGGCGGGTGGGTGCCCAGGGCAGGGCAACGGTGGCAGTGGTGCCAGCAGGACAGTGGGGCAGGACAGGGGCACAGGACAGGTGCCCAGGGCAGGGCAACGGTGGCAGTGGTGCCAGCAGGACAGGGGAGCAGGACGGGGGGACAGGACAGGTGCCCAGGGCAGGGCAATGTTGGCAGTGGTGCCAGCAGGACAGGGGAGCAGGACGGGGGGACAGGACAGGTGCCCAGGGCAGGGCAACGGTGGCAGTGGTGCCAGCAGGACAGGGGAGCAGGACGGGGGGACAGGACAGGTGCCCAGGGCAGGGCAATGGTGGCAGTGGTGCCAGCAGGACAGTGGGGCAGGACAGGGGGACAGGACAGGTGCCCAGGGCAGGGCAATGTTGGCAGTGGTGCCAGCAGGACAAGGGGACAGGCTGCTGTGTCCTGCAGTGGGGACTACCCACCCCTGCCACACTCCCAGCCTTGCAGGGGGTGACCCAGCCCAGCTGTGGGCACAGGGTGGGCAATACTTGCCTGTTTGGGGGGGGAGCTCTGGTCTACCTCCATTGGCACCTCTCCATCCTGCTCTACTTTGATTGCCTCCTGCCAGCAGCCATCCACCTCCATCTCCTCTTCCTCCGTCACCTCTTTCATCTCTATGTCCTTCTCCTCCACACTTCTTAGGCACAGCCTAAGCCGAAAGTCAAGCAGGGAAGGTCATTGGCCCTGGCCTGGCAGCCAAGCAGACCTGTGGCACGGGGCTCTGGGCACCCCTGCCCCCTTTTGGTGCCTGGCCGGAGCCGTCGGGCCCCGGGGCCCCTGTGCACGCCCCCAGCAGCAGCTGTCTGCGGCTTGGGCGGCTCCTTGCCCAGCAGCACCCACCGGCAGTGACCGGTGCGTTTCTGCAGCCACCTTCTCCTCTTCATCTCCTTCCTCCTCTCCTTGGATGCCTTCCAGCTCCTCTGGATCTGCCAGAGCAGAGAGGGCAGGGCTGAGTGCTCCTGCTGACCGCCCCTGGGGGGCCCTGGGCACAGAGCCTGGCCCCGCGCCTGCCTCGGCACCCAGAAGCTCCTTACCCTGTGCTGGTGGCTCCTGCACTCTTTCTTGCACTGCGGGGAGGCCCGGGATGCCGAGGGGCCAGCCTGGCAAGGGGCAGCAAAGGCAGCAGCTCAGGCTGCGGGCAGGAGGCAGCTGCTGCCAGCCAGCAGCCCTGTGCCAGCAGCCCGGCACACTCAGGGCTCCCGCCCCCACCGTGTCCCCAGCGGAGGGTCCCCAGCCCATGCCACCCCCACGGGGCACGCTCAGGCCTGCCCAGCCAGCTGCATCCCGGGGTGCCCACCTCTCGCAGTGCAAGTTTCCTCTTCCTCCCTTTCTGCATCGCGGGCTGGGATGTGGGCAGGCAGTGGGGAAGGGGCTGGGACAGGTGAGAATGGCTGGGGGGGGCTTGGAGGCGCTGGGAGCAGAGGGCTGGGCCAGGAGCAGGGCTGAAGGGCTGCAGCGGGAACAGGGCAGAGGGGCTGTGTTGTGCCCGTTGCCAGGCGCCGGCAGGTGCAGCTGCCCGGGGGCCGTTACTGGCTGCCCGATGGGGATGGGCACGGGCACAGCACCTGAGGCACTTGCAGCTCGCTCGGGGAACTCTTCCCTGCCCCTGCAGAGGGATGCAGCAGACTTGTGGGCTTGCACGGATGTGCCGGGCTTGTGTCTGGCAGGGCTCTGGCAGCAGGGCAGGGACTGGGGCAGAGCTCACGCCAGAAGCTGCCAGCAGCTTCCTTCCTGCCCTCCAGACTGCAGCTGCCTGTGGCCAAGGCCGAGCCAGTCAGCACCTCGGAGAGGACAGCAGCGCTGCGGGGCTGAGAGCACTGCAGCCCAGGGCCTGCTGTGCCAGGGACGCAGCCCTTGCTGCAGGCCAGCACCCTGAGGAGCTTTCCTCTGAGGAGGAAACAACATGCAGTGGCTTGGCACTGAGCACGACCTCCCTTGCCTGCCTCTCTGTTCCACGGGTGGCAAGGAGAGAGCGGAGCTGGCCCCAGGAAGCAGGCAGGGGCTGGGAGGCCAGGTTGTATTCCAGCCCTCCAGCTCCTGCTGCGATTCGGCTGGGAAATCGGGGGTGCTTTGGTCTAAGTTGAGTTGATTTGGTTTCCCCAGATCGAGACTGTCTTTTCCCCAGCAGCAGATGTGGGGAGGGAGCTCTCCCTGCCCTTTGTCTCCAGCCTCTTGGGGTCTTTTCTCCTCCTCGTGGCACTGCAAGAGGCTGCTGGGGAGAGCGAGCAAGCAGCTCCCAGCCTGAGCCCAGCAGGCAGCCCTGCAGCCCAGGTGGGAGAGTTTCAGGCCCCCCTCCAGCTAGGCAGGGCAGAGGGCAGGTGTAGGCCAGAGAGCAGGCTGGGCAGAGAGGATCTGTCAGCAGCACAGCCACTCCTCGCAAGCTCAGCACCACGGCGCTGCAGACGCAGCAAGCAGGAGCGAGCTGCAGAAGGGCTGGGGGGGTAGGAGCAGCTCGAGGAGCTGAGGGCCATCTGCTTCCCTCTTCCCCGGGGCCACAAGCAGCCAGGAGGCCGAGCCCAGCACGGCCGATGTGCTGCAGCGTGGACACGGCCCCCGGCGCACAATGGATCCCTGATGGCAAGGAGTCAGCACTGAGGCTGGGCAGCATCGCCAGGCTGGGCTCAGCAGCAGGGGGGAACGAGGCTGAGCAGCTGGATTGCGGCGGGACGGGGCCAGGGGCGGGGCGGCAGCTGCCCCGAGGGCTGGCGGCGAGGCTCGGGGAGCGCCGGCTTGGGTTCGTCTGGGCTCGGGGATCTCCGGCTTGGGTTCGGCTGGGCTCGGGGAGCTCCGGCTTGGGTTCGGCTGGGCTCGGGGAGCTCCGGCTTGGGTTCGTCTGGGCTCGGGGAGCGCCGGCTTGGGTTCGTCCAGGCTCGGGGAGCGCCGGCTTGGGCTCGGCTGGGCTCGGGGAGCGCCGGCTTGGGTTCGTCCAGGCTCGGGGAGCGCCGGCTTGGGTTCGGCTGGGCTCGGGGAGCGCCGGCTTGGGTTCGTCCGGGCTCGGGGAGCTCCGGCTTGGGTTCGTCCAGGCTCGGGGAGCTCCGGCTTGGGTTCGTCTGGGCTCGGGGAGCTCCGGCTTGGGTTCGTCTGGGCTCGGGGAGCTCCGGCTTGGGCTCGGCTGGGCTCGGGGAGCTCCGGCTTGGGTTCGTCTGGGCTCGGGGAGCTCCGGCATGGGTTCGTCCAGGCTCGGGGAGCGGCGGCTTGGGTTCGTCTGGGCTCGGGGAGCTCCGGCTTGGGTTCGGCCGGGCTCGGGGAGCTCCGGCTTGGGTTCGTCTGGGCTCGGGGAGCGCCGGCTTGGGTTCGTCCAGGCTCGGGGAGCGCCGGCTTGGGTTCGTCTGGGCTCGGGGAGCTCCGGCTTGAGCTCGCCTGGGCTCGGGGAGCGGCGGCTTGAGCTCGGCTGGGCTCGGGGAGCTCCGGCTTGGGTTCGTCCGGGCTCGGGGAGCGCCGGATTGGGCTCGGCTGGGGTCGGGGAGCGCCGGATTGGGCTCGGCTGGGGTCGGGGAGCGCCGGATTGGGCTGGGCTGGGCTCGAGCACCTGGAATCAACTCTGGTACCACTGTAGCTGGGCACAAGTCCCAGGCTGGGCTCAGCATGAGATGGGAACTGGGCTCAGGAGCTGGATTCTGCGCCTCCATTCAGGATCTGAAGGAGGCAGATGAAAGGCAGAGGGGACAGAGTGCTCCTCTGACAGCGGTGAGGGAAGAAGAGGCTTGGCCCTGGTGATCCCTCAGCTTTGTAAGGAAAAATTCTCTCTCTGCTTAGAAGTTCCTGTCCCCAAGGGAGACAGAGGAGCTTGGTAAGGCTTTCTTGGAATAAAGGGAGAGCCCCCAGGACAATTCCTGGTGGGATCTCTCCAATTGCTGGCAGACACAGCTCCCTTTTATCCTACTTTCCCGGCCGCACATTTCCCTCTCCCTTTCCCTACAGGCCAGGGACTCAGGATTGACAGTCTGTCCCCAGACGCCTGCCACACGTCCCCCTTCACATGCAGCCCCCCTGCTACACCCTTTGTGTGTGCATTTAAATTAGGTTCCTCAGGACTTTGGGCGGAGAAGTTCATGTTTAGAAGTCTGTGAAGCCTGGGCTCTGGCCTGAGAGTTCAAGAGTTGAGGCTGTGTTCAGTGTGTGCTCATCCTCTGACAGACTCCCACTGATTTACTTTGGATTGAAGAGAAAGGTCTTTGGCAGCTGCTGCTTCCTGCTTTATCCACCTAGAGAAGGGAAACTGTCTGGTTCCCCTCCCTTCTCCTTCTAGCCCCCTTCAGACACTTCTTCCTTTGTAAAGACACCAGCTACTTTTCATCCCATCAGCTTGCTCCTGGAGATGCCATCTGTGGGCTGCAATCCCTTCTTGGGCAGTTTGGGGTCCCCTGAGCTGTCTGCTGCTCCCCACAGGTGCCACCTCTGCCTTCCTGCAGCCCCAGGTGGCACCCAAGGTGGAGCCGTGCCCTTGGTCTGCAGGCCAGCCCTTGGCAGGAGCTCTGCCAGCAGGTTCTGAGTGCCAGCAGCAGCCCCTGGCTGTGCCAGCCTGCCCTGAGCTGCAGGAAGTGCCTCGGTGAGCAGAGCCTGAGCTGGGCACTGGCAAAGGCAGCACAGCTGATCCACCACCCCCCTGTGTGCCTCCTCCCATGCCTCCCCACAAGCCCCTGCAGTGCCAGCGTGGCCCTCAAGGCTGTTTTCTCCCGGCTCTCAGCGTGGCCCCAACCCGCTGCACGCCTGCTGCCCTCCGGCCAAGTCCCCAGGCATCCGGGGGCAAGCATCTGCACACAGCCCTGGCACCATGGGCACTGCAGCCCACACAGGCACTGCAGGGGAGCCTGCACAGAAAGAGAACACAGCTGCCTAGGAGCTGACAGGCAAGAAACTGCTCTGCAAGGGCAGCTCCACAGCCTCTTCCCTGGCAGCCCAAGGCTCCTCTTGAAATCGGCCCTGGGAAGCAGCCAGCCTGCCCCGGGAGCAGTGCAGGAGTACTGGGCTCGGGGAGCGCCGGCTTGGGTTCGTCCAGGCTCGGGGAGCCCCGGCTTGGGTTCGTCCGGGCTCGGGGAGCGCCGGCTTGGGCTCGTCCGGGCTCGGGGAGCTCCGGCTTGGGCTCGTCTGGGCTCGGCTAGTGCCGGCTTGGGTTCGTCTGGGCTCGGGGAGCGCCGGCTTGGGTTCGTCCAGGCTCGGGGAGCGCCGGCTTGGGCTCGTCTGGGCTCGGGGAGCGCCGGCTTGGGTTCGTCCAGGCTCGGGGAGCGCCGGCTTGGGCTCGGCTGGGCTCGGGGAGCGCCGGCTTGGGTTCGTCCAGGCTCGGGGAGCTCCGGCTTGGGTTCGTCTGGGCTCGGGGAGCTCCGGCTTGGGTTCGTCTGGGCTCGGGGAGCTCCGGCTTGGGTTCGTCCGGGCTCGGGGAGCGGCGGCTTGAGCTCGGCTGGGCTCGGGGAGCGCCGGATTGGGCTGGGCTGGGCTCGAGCACCTGGAATCAACTCTGGTACCACTGTAGCTGGGCACAAGTCCCAGGCTGGGCTCAGCATGAGATGGGAACTGGGCTCAGGAGCTGGATTCTGCGCCTCCATTCAGGATCTGAAGGAGGCAGATGAAAGGCAGAGGGGACAGAGTGCTCCTCTGACAGCGGTGAGGGAAGAAGAGGCTTGGCCCTGGTGATCCCTCAGCTTTGTAAGGAAAAATTCTCTCTCTGCTTAGAAGTTCCTGTCCCCAAGGGAGACAGAGGAGCTTGGTAAGGCTTTCTTGGAATAAAGGGAGAGCCCCCAGGACAATTCCTGGTGGGATCTCTCCAATTGCTGGCAGACACAGCTCCCTTTTATCCTACTTTCCCGGCCGCACATTTCCCTCTCCCTTTCCCTACAGGCCAGGGACTCAGGATTGACAGTCTGTCCCCAGACGCCTGCCACACGTCCCCCTTCACATGCAGCCCCCCTGCTACACCCTTTGTGTGTGCATTTAAATTAGGTTCCTCAGGACTTTGGGCGGAGAAGTTCATGTTTAGAAGTCTGTGAAGCCTGGGCTCTGGCCTGAGAGTTCAAGAGTTGAGGCTGTGTTCAGTGTGTGCTCATCCTCTGACAGACTCCCACTGATTTACTTTGGATTGAAGAGAAAGGTCTTTGGCAGCTGCTGCTTCCTGCTTTATCCACCTAGAGAAGGGAAACTGTCTGGTTCCCCTCCCTTCTCCTTCTAGCCCCCTTCAGACACTTCTTCCTTTGTAAAGACACCAGCTACTTTTCATCCCATCAGCTTGCTCCTGGAGATGCCATCTGTGGGCTGCAATCCCTTCTTGGGCAGTTTGGGGTCCCCTGAGCTGTCTGCTGCTCCCCACAGGTGCCACCTCTGCCTTCCTTCAGCCCCAGGTGGCACCCAAGGTGGAGCCGTGCCCTTGGTCTGCAGGCCAGCCCTTGGCAGGAGCTCTGCCAGCAGGTTCTGAGTGCCAGCAGCAGCCCCTGGCTGTGCCAGCCTGCCCTGAGCTGCAGGAAGTGCCTCGGTGAGCAGAGCCTGAGCTGGGCACTGGCAAAGGCAGCACAGCTGATCCACCACCCCCCTGTGTGCCTCCTCCCATGCCTCCCCACAAGCCCCTGCAGTGCCAGCGTGGCCCTCAAGGCTGTTTTCTCCCGGCTCTCAGCGTGGCCCCAACCCGCTGCACGCCTGCTGCCCTCCGGCCAAGTCCCCAGGCATCCGGGGGCAAGCATCTGCACACAGCCCTGGCACCATGGGCACTGCAGCCCACACAGGCACTGCAGGGGAGCCTGCACAGAAAGAGAACACAGCTGCCTAGGAGCTGACAGGCAAGAAACTGCTCTGCAAGGGCAGCTCCACAGCCTCTTCCCTGGCAGCCCAAGGCTCCTCTTGAAATCGGCCCTGGGAAGCAGCCAGCCTGCCCCGGGAGCAGTGCAGGAGTACTGGGCTCGGGGAGCGCCGGCTTGGGCTCGTCTGGGCTCGGGGAGCGCCGGCTTGGGTTCGTCCGGGCTCGGGGACCGCCGGCTTGGGTTCGTCCGGGCTCGGGGAGCGCCGGCTTGGGTTCGTCCGGGCTCGGGGAGCTCCGGCTTGGGTTCGTCCGGGCTCGGGAAGCTCCGGCTTGGGCTCGGCTGGACTCGGGGAGCGCCGGCTTGGGTTCGTCTGGGCTCGGGAAGCTCCGGCTTGGGCTCGGCTGGGCTAGGGGAGCGCCGGCTTGGACTCCGTTTTGGGCTGCTGACTACTAGGAGGACATTGAGGAGCTGGAGCAGTGCCAGAGAGGGCAAGAAAGGTCGGGAAGGGTCTGGAGAAGAGGGCTGGGCAGGAGCAGCTGAGGGATCCTGGGGGTGTTGAGTGTGGAGCTGAGGAGGCTGAGAGAGACCTCCTTGGAGCCGGGGGTGGTTGGGCTCTTCTCACAAGCACAACTGATAGGAGGAGAGGAAAAAGCTTCAGATTGTCCCACGGGAGGTTTAGGTTGGAGATGAGAAGAAACTTCTTCCCTGAAAGGAAGAGGAGAAGGCTCCCAGGAGGCCTTCTGGTGGCCTTCCAGGATCTGCAGGGAGCTCCCAGAAAGCTGGGGAGGAACTTTTGAGGGTGCCAGGGAGCCATAGGCCTGGGGGGTATTGAGCAAAACTGGAAGTGGGGAGATTGCGATTGGATGTGAGGAAGAAGTTGGTCGCCATGAGAGTGGTGAGAGACTGGCACAGGTTGCCCAGTAAGGCTGCTATGCTTTCAGGCAGGGGGGGTGAGGTGCTGGGCATGTCCCTGCATGGTTGCCCCAAGCCTGCTCCCTTCCCTGCAGCCAGGCAGGAGGCTTCCCAGCAAAGGGCTGAGTTCCCCTCCCCTGCTGTGATGCCCAGGGGAGGGATGGTCACAGAATCAACAAGGTTGGAAAAGACCTCAAAGATCATCCAGTCCAACCTGTCACCCATGACCTCCTGACAACTAAACCATGACACCAAGTGCCACATCCAATCCCCTCTTGAACACCTCCAGGGACGGTGACTCCACCACCTCCCTGGGCAGCACATCCCAGTGGCCAATTACTCTCTCTGGGAAGAACTTTCTCCTCACCTCCAGCTTAAACCTCCCCTGGCACAGCTTGAGACTGTGTTGTCTTGTTCTGGTGCTGGTTGCCTGGGAGAAGAGACCAACCTCCACCTTGCTACACCCTCCCTTCAGGGAGTTGGTCCTGTGGGAAGCCATCCTGGCAGGCCCTGCAGGCAGCAGGCACCAGCTCCCTGCCCTTTGGGCAGCAGGCAGGCAGTGGGAGGCCAGACTCAGGCACTGCTGGTGGGGAAGGTGTGCCATCTGCAGCACCTCCCTGGGCAGGCAGGGGGGCTCAGCTGGATATCCCTCCCCCCAGCACAGCCTGCAGGAGGAGTGCCTCTCACAGCCCGCTGGAAGAGCTGCCCCAGCAGGAGTGCTCCCACCAGCACCTCCAGCAGTGTCCTGTTCTGTGTGCCAGCACCTGCAGCCCTCTGCTCTGGGGAGAACTCTGTCTCTTCTGTGATGGGATCCTGCACAACCACCTCTGACCGAGGCTTCCATCAGGGAACCTCAGATCTGGACAGCTCAGCACCAAGTGCCTGAACACCTCTGCTCCTGGGGCGCTCAGGGTGCCTAAAGGAGCCAATTCTGAGTTATGTTCAGTGCAATGAATCCCATTTGGAAGGAACAAAGAGCTTCAAGCAATGACTTCGAGGGTTGCATTCACTCTTACTGGCTTAAATGTGTCAGTGACTCTCTTTGGAGGAGATGCTGAGGGACCTTGAGCCTGGAGAAGAGCAGCCCCAGAAGGAACCAGAGCAATGCTCAACAAGAGCTAAAGGAGCTGTGGGGAGCAAGAGGCTGGTGCCCAGGGACAGGCCAAGGGGCAGCGGGCACAAAGTGGAACCCAGGAGGTTCCACCTGAGCAGGAGGAGAAACTTTTCCTCATCTGTCTGGTGAGGAAAGGCTGAGAGCCCTGGGGCTGTTGAGCCTGGAGAGGAGCAGCCCCAGAGGGCAGCTGAGCAATGCTCAGCGAGAGACAAAGGAGCTGTGGGGGGCAAGAGGCTGGGGCCAGGCTCTCTTTAGTAGTTTTCTGTATTAGACAAGGGACAATGGATACAAACTGGAACCCAGGAAGTTCCACCTCAACATCTGGAGAAGCTTCTTTGTGGTGAGGGTGCTGGAGGCCTGGAGCAGGCTGCCCAGAGAGGTTGTGGAGTCTCCTTGTGTGGAGAGCTTCCAACCCCCCCTGGGCATTGTGCTGCTGGGCAAGCTGCTGTGGGTGCCCTGCTGGAGCAGGGGGTTGGACTGGGTGAGCTCCAGAGGTCCTCTCCAGCCCTCACCATGCTGGGATTCTAGGATTCAAACATGAACTCCTTTCAGTGGAGTTCTGGGGTAAAAATTCAGTCCCTTGCAGTCTCAGCCGCGCACTACAGAGAGGCAGGGATGAACAAAGAGCCACATTACTAACAAAGGGGCTGACCAGAGGGGCTACAGCCAAGGCAGGCAGCAGGCTCAGCATGCTCTCATACATAGCCTGGCCAAACCACTGACAGCTCAAGCAGAATTGCTTCACTTCTGAAGCTGCAGCTTCAAGTTACCCCCAAACACTTCTCTTTCTTTCCCATTCTCCTTTGGTTTTCTTCACACAGCTGAGATTCTGACAGGGTCCCCCAGGACTGGGGGGATGGAGCAAAACTAGAAGTGGGGAGATTCAGCTTGGCTGTGAGGAAGAAGTTGGTGCCCATGAGGGTGGTGAGAGCCTGGCACAGGTTGCCCAGGGAGGTGGTGGAAGCCTCCTGCCTGGAGGTGTTTGCAGCCAGGCTGGCTGTGGCTGTGAGCAACCTGCTGTGGTGTGAGGTGTCCTTGGCCATGGCAGGGGGCTTGGAACTGGCTGAGCCTTGAGGCCCCTCCCAACCCTGACAGTTCTGTGATTGTATGATTCACCTTCTGTTCCTTGTGTCTGAACCAGGTTCCATCCTAAGCTTATGAGGAGGCACAAAAAGAGCTTGTGAGTTCTGGAGGCAGCAGGTAATTCTCTCTCTTATACAACGATATTCTAGAGCAAAGATTGCCAAAACCCCTCTGGAAGCCACCACCTGAGTCTCACCCCTCCCTTGAACTCTTCTGGAGTAAGCAGCCAAAAGAAGTGGCCTTGGCAAGGCCTCAGCAGAGACTCTGCAGGCAGGAGGAGCAGACTGCTGGGAATGAGTCCTTCACCATCACCATGCCTGTGGGTTTTGTCTCGAGTGTTCCTTAGGTTGATGCTAGGCTGCACTGAGGTGAAAATGGGATTGGTGCAAGAGTTTCTCAGAGCTCACAACCCCTTCTCCTTAGAGCAGCTGTGCTTTGGGGCCAGCAAGATGAGGCAACAGTGACATCAGGTGGCCTACACCACACTAATCCCTGGGACAGCACACAGCAGGGCTCCGCCAGGTGAGCAGAGGCTGGAGCACCTCTGCTGGGAAAGCACACTGAGAGCTGGGGTTGTCCAGCCTGGAGAAGGCTCCAGGGAGACCCTAGAGCAGCCTGCCAGGGTTTGAAGGGGGCTGTAGGAGAGCTGGGGAGGGACTTGTGTCCAAGGCATGGAGTGACAGGAGAGGTGATGGCTTCAAACTGGCAGAAGCTGGATTTAGTCCTGCATGTTCTGTCTCTTTTCTTCTTCACTGAGTGGTGAAAAAAGTGGGGCTGGAGTAGCTTAAGTACTTCAGCAAACCTGCAGTGAGGCCAAGCTGAAGGGGGTGGTTGGTAAGACTGAAGCAATGGGCACTGGCAGCTCAGAAGGCCAATGGCAGCCTGGGCTGCATCCAAACTGTGTGGCCAGAGATGGAGAGAGGGATCCTGCCCCTCTGCTCTGGGGAGACCTCACCTGCTGTGCTGTGTCCAGCTCTGGGGCCCCAACACAAGGACACAGACCTGAGGGAGAGGGTCTAGAGGAGACCCTAAAGATGATGGGGGGGCTGGAGCAGCTCTGCCATAGGGACAGGCTGAGGGAGCTGGGGTTGCTTCACCTTATGTGTTGCAGAAAGACCAACCCCCACCTGGCTCCAACCTCCTTTCAGGGAGCTGTAGAGAGCCAGCTCTCCCCTCAGCCTCCTCCTATCATAGTATCACAGTGTCAGTCAGGGTTGGAAGGGAGCACAAGGATCAGCTAGTTCCAACCCCCCTGCCATGGGCAGGGACACCCCACACTAGATCAGGCTGCCCAGAGCCTCATCCAGCCTGGGCTTAAACACCTCCAGGGACAGGGCCCCAACCACCTCCCTGGACAACCCATCCCAGGGCCTCACCACTCTCATGGGGAAGAACTTCCTCCTCACCTCCAGCCTCAATCTCCCCACCTCCAGCTTCATTCCATTCCCCCTAGTCCTATCACTGCCTGAGATCCTGAGCAGTCCCTCCCCAGCCTTCCTGTAGCCCCCTTCAGATCCTGGAAGGCCACAATGAGGTCACCTGGGAGCCTTCTCTTCTCCAGCCTGAACAGCCCCAACTCCTTCAGTCTGTCCTCACAGGAGAGGTGCTCCAGCCCTCTGCTCATCCTCCTGGCCCATCTCTGGACACCTTCCAGCACCTCCAGATCCCTCTTGGAATAGGGGCTCCAGAACTGGAGGCAGTACTTCAGGTGGGGTCTCAGCAGAGCTGAGCAGAGGGGGAGAATCACCTCCCTTGACCTGCTGGCCACACTTCTCCTGATGCAGCCCAGGATCTGATTGGCTTTGTGGGCTGAAAGTGCACACTGAGAGCTCCTGTTGAGCTTCTCCTCCCCCAGCACCCCCAAGTCTCTCTCCTCAGGGCTGCTTTCCAGCCAGTCCCTGCCCAGCCTGGATTTGTGCCTGGGATTGCCTCGACCCAGCTGCAGGACCCTGCCCTTGGTCTTGTTGAACCTCCTGAGGTTGGCTTGTGCCCACCTCTCCAGCCTGTCCAGCTCCCTCTGGATGGATCCCTTCCCTCCACCTGTCTGCTGCACCACACAGCTTGGTGTCATCAGCAAACTTGCTGAGGGTGCACTCAGTGCCACTCTCCATGGCATCAGCAGAGATGTTGAACAAGCCTGGTCCCAGGACTGACCCCTGAGGGACTCTGCTTGTCCCTGGCCTCCACTGGGACATGGAGCCATGGACAGCCACCCTTAGGGTGCAGGCCTCAAGCCAGTTCCTTATCCATCTAGTGGTCACCCCTCACACCCATGTGTCACCAGCCTGGAGCCCAGGATGTGGTGTGGGACAGTGTCGAAGGCTGTGCTCAGCTGCAGGCAAACGACAGCAGCTGCTCACCCCTCAGCTATTGATGTTGTCACCTGCTCACAGAAGGCCACCAAGTTGGTCAGACAGGATTTGCCCTTGGTGAAGCCCTGCTGACTGTTCCCAATCACCTCTTCACTATTCTTCTGAGTCAGCAGTGCCTCCAGGAGGATCTGCTCCATGATCTTTCCGGGCACAGAGGTGAGACTGACTGGCCTGGAGTTCCCTGGTTCCTCCTTCTTACCCCTTTTGAAGATGGGAGCAATGTTTCCCCTGTTCCAGTCTGTGGGGACTGCCCCAGACTGCCATGACTTTTGGAACAGAACAGAGAGGGGTTTAGCAACCTCCTCTGCCAGTTCTCTCAGCACCCGTGGGTGTATCCCGTCGGGTCCCATGGACTTGAACACTTTCAGGTTCTTCAGGTGATCACCAACCTGCTCTTCACTTACCATGGGCAGTTCTTCCCCCCCTTCCTACAACCCTGCCCCCACAACCCTGTGTGAAGACATTTGATGAGCTCTTTCGTTTCCCTGCACCTGGAGGCTCCCCCCTGCCTCCGGGGCTCCCCCTCCCTGCCACCAGCAAGGAGGCTGCAGGCCCAGAGCTCTGCCAACCACTATTCCCTTAGTTATTCCTGGGAGCATGTGCAGATTGTGCCTCAATCTTAACATTTTCCCTAGAGGCTTTTGGGGGAGTATCCCAAGATCCTCATCGTGGCCTGGCTTCTGCCCTCCCTGGGCATCGTTTCCATTTGTACCTCCCTCCCTGGGGGTCTTTCCCTTTTGACTCCCCGAGATTCCCTTAGCACTCCCCGGGGAGACCTTCCTGTGGTCCTTTGCTCTGGACCTTTTTAACAGACCCCCTTGGTCGGTCCTGCAGCCGCCCCGTGGAACCCCCTGCTCCCTTGCTCCTCTGTCTCCTGTCTCGGCTCTCCAATGCAGCCCTCAGTGCCGGCAGCCACAGCAGGGAATCGATCACCCAAATGCGGTGAGGCTGCCGGCAATTCCCTTCCCCAGCTGCCGCCCCTGAGCGCTGGGGCAGACCCCGGCCGAAGCCCCCAGCTGGAAGGAAAAAGTCTCTCTCTACTTAGAAGTTCCTGTTCCCAAGGGAGACAGAGGAGTTGAGTGAGGCGTTATTGGAATGAAGGGAGAGCCCACAGGACAAGCAGCCCCTGCTCAGCACCCTGAGACCCTCCCTGCTCTGCTCACCTCCCCCTACCCTCTGGGTGGCCCTGCCAGCACCCCCAGCCCAGCACCCCCAGCCCAGCACCCCACAGCAAGTGGCAACCACCAGCGGGCAACCCCCCCCGCCAGGGCCCAAAGGAAAGGCAAGGATGAGACAGAGCCTGAGGTTGTGACACAGAAACAAATCTCTTGCTGGCAAAAGAGAAACAAAGGGATGGAGAGAAACACAGAAACAGATTGCTGCTCAGCCTGGAGAAAAGAAGGCTGCGGGGAGAGCTCCCAGCAGCCTCCCAGGGCCTGAAAGGGCCTGCAGGGAAGCCAGGAAGGGGCTTTGGACAAGGGCTGGGAGGGACAGGACGAGAGGCAACCAACTGAAGCTTGAGGAGGGCAGCTTGAGGCTGGAGAGGAGGAGGAAGTTCTTTACAGTCAGGCTGGGCAGGCGCTGGCACAGGTTGCCCAGGGAGCTGACGGAAGCCTCCTCCCGGAGGGGTTGAAGGCCAGGCTGGAGCAGGCCTTGGGCAGCCTGGGCTGGTGGGAGGTGTCCCTGCCCATGGCAGGGGCTTGGCACTGGAGGAGCTTTGAGCTCCCTTCCAACCCTAACTGTTCTATGAATCTATGAATCTGTGAATGGATAAAGCCTAAGAATCTGTGACCCTGGCCAGCAGGAGCAGGGAAGTCCTTGTGCCCTGTGCTGAGCACTGCTTAGGGGACACCTTGAGTCCTGCGTCCTGTTCTGGGCCCTTCAGGTTAGGAAGGTGTCCAGAAAAGGGCAACAAGGCTGGGGAGGGGTCTGGTGCACAAGGCTGGGGAGGGGTCTGGTGCACAAGGCTGGGGAGGGGTCTGGAGCACAGCCCTGTGAGGAGAGGCTGTGGGAGCTGGGGCTGCTTAGCCTGGAGAAGAGGAGGCTCAGGGGAGACCTTCTTGCTTTTTCGCTTTGGTCTTTTCCAACCTGGTTAATTCTATTCTACTCTACTCTACTCTACTGTACTCTACTCTACTGTACTCTACTCTACTCTACTCTACTCTACTCTATTCTATTAAAACTATGAAATCTATGAACCTATGAAGTATAAAATCTATGAGCCTATGACCTATGCAATCTATGAACCTATGAACTATGGAATCTATGCACTATGAAATCTATAAACCTATGAAATATGAAATCTATAAACCTATGAACTATGGAATCTATGAACCTATGAACTATGAAACCTATGAACCTATGACCTATGGAATCTATGAACCTATGGACTATGGAATCTATAAACCTATGAACTATGGAATCTATGAACCTATGGACTATGGAATCTATGAACCTATGGACTATGAAACCTATGAACCTATGAGAGACTTCACCAAACATATCTACAGGAGCTCTAAGCAAACACTCTGAAGGCAGATCTAAGCAAACATATTTACAGCAGTGCTCAGTCAATGTCTGCACCGAGCCAGCAGACAGAAGCCAACAGCAGCTCTGCCTAAAACAACCTCCTTCGGCAGTGGCTTCCAACTCTCCACTGACCCTGGAAGCAAAGGCAGGAGGAGAGCTGTTAGGCCAAGGAGCAGCCCCTGCCCAGCAGAGCTGGGGGCTCCTGAATGGCTCAGCTGCAGGCTGGGCTCTGTCCTGACAGGCACTGGAGGTGCCACAGCCCTGGCACACACTGGGCAGAGCGGCACTCTGCTGCTGGCACTGAGCCGCTGGCCTTGGCTTACACTTGGGTTGCTGAGCCCCAAGGAATGGGTGGCTGCCCAAGGTGGGTGGGTGCCCAGGGCAGGGCAACGGTGGCAGTGGTGCCAGCAGGACAGTGGGGCAGGACAGGGGGACAGGACAGGTGCCCAGGGCAGGGCAATGGTGGCAGTGGTGCCAGCAGGACAGTGGGGCAGGACAGGGGGACAGGACAGGTGCCCAGGGCAGGGCAATGGTGGCAGTGGTGCCAGCAGGACAGGGGAGCAGGACGGGGGGACAGGACAGGTGCCCAGGGCAGGGCAATGGTGGCAGTGGTGCCAGCAGGACAGTGGGGCAGGACGGGGGGACAGGAGAGGTGCCCAGGGCAGGGCAACGGTGGCAGTGGTGCCAGCAGGACAAGGGGACAGGCTGCTGTGTCCTGCAGTGGGGACTACCCACCCCTGCCACACTCCCAGCCTGGCAGGGGGTGACCCAGCCCAGCTGTGGGCACAGGGTGGGCAATACTTGCCTGTTTGGGGGGGGAGCTCTGGTCTACCTCCATTGGCACCTCTCCATCCTGCTCTACTTTGATTGCCTCCTGCCAGCAGCCATCCACCTCCATCTCCTCTTCCTCCGTCACCTCTTTCATCTCTACGTCCTTCTCCTCCACACTTCTTAGGCACAGCCTAAGCCGAAAGTCAAGCAGGGAAGGTCATTGGCCCTGGCCTGGCAGCCAAGCAGACCTGTGGCACGGGGCTCTGGGCACCCCTGCCCCCTTTTGGTGCCTGGCCGGAGCCGTCGGGCCCCGGGGCCCCTGGGCACGCCCCCAGCAGCAGCTGGCTGCGGCTTGGGCGGCTCCTTGCCCAGCAGCACCCACCGGCAGTGACCGGTGCGTTTCTGCAGCCACCTTCTCCTCTTCATCTCCTTCCTCCTCTCCTTGGATGCCTTCCAGCTCCTCTGGATCTGCCAGAGCAGAGAGGGCAGGGCTGAGTGCTCCTGCTGACCGCCCCTGGGGGGCCCTGGGCACAGAGCCTGGCCCCGCGCCTGCCTCGGCACCCAGAAGCTCCTTACCCTGTGCTGGTGGCTCCTGCACTCTTTCTTGCACTGCGGGGAGGCCCGGGATGCCGAGGGGCCAGCCTGGCAAGGGGCAGCAAAGGCAGCAGCTCAGGCTGCGGGCAGGAGGCAGCTGCTGCCAGCCAGCAGCCCTGTGCCAGCAGCCCGGCACACTCAGGGCTCCCGCCCCCACCGTGTCCCCAGCGCAGGGTCCCCAGCCCATGCCACCCCCACGGGGCACGCTCAGGCCTGCCCAGCCAGCTGCATCCCGGGGTGCCCACCTCTCGCAGTGCAAGTTTCCTCTTCCTCCCTTTCTGCATCGCGGGCTGGGATGTGGGCAGGCAGTGGGGAAGGGGCTGGGACAGGTGAGAAGGGCTGGGGGGGGGCTTGGAGGCGCTGGGAGCAGAGGGCTGGGCCAGGAGCAGGGCTGAAGGGCTGCAGCGGGAACAGGGCAGAGGGGCTGTGTTGTGCCCGTTGCCAGGCGCCGGCAGGTGCAGCTGCCCGGGGGCCGTTACTGGCTGCCCGATGGGGATGGGCACGGGCACAGCACCTGAGGCACTTGCAGCTCGCTCGGGGAACTCTTCCCTGCCCCTGCAGAGGGATGCAGCAGACTTGTGGGCTTGCACGGATGTGCCGGGCTTGTGTCTGGCAGGGCTCTGGCAGCAGGGCAGGGACTGGGGCAGAGCTCACGCCAGAAGCTGCCAGCAGCTTCCTTCCTGCCCTCCAGACTGCAGCTGCCTGTGGCCAAGGCCGAGCCAGTCAGCACCTCGGAGAGGACAGCACCGCTGCAGCGCTGCGGGGCTGAGAGCACTGCAGCCCAGGGCCTGCTGTGCCAGGGACGCAGCCCTTGCTGCAGGCCAGCACCCTGAGGAGCTTTCCTCTGAGGAGGAAACAACATGCAGTGGCTTGGCACTGAGCACGACCTCCCTTGCCTGCCTCTCTGTTCCACGGGTGGCAAGGAGAGAGCGGAGCTGGCCCCAGGAAGCAGGCAGGGGCTGGGAGGCCAGGTTGTATTCCAGCCCTCCAGCTCCTGCTGCGATTCGGCTGGGAAATCGGGGGTGCTTTGGTCTAAGTTGAGTTGATTTGGTTTCCCCAGATCGAGACTGTCTTTTCCCCAGCAGCAGATGTGGGGAGGGAGCTCTCCCTGCCCTTTGTCTCCAGCCTCTTGGGGTCTTTTCTCCTCCTCGTGGCACTGCAAGAGGCTGCTGGGGAGAGCGAGCAAGCAGCTCCCAGCCTGAGCCCAGCAGGCAGCCCTGCAGCCCAGGTGGGAGAGTTTCAGGCCCCCCTCCAGCTAGGCAGGGCAGAGGGCAGGTGTAGGCCAGAGAGCAGGCTGGGCAGAGAGGATCTGTCAGCAGCACAGCCACTCCTCGCAAGCTCAGCACCACGGCGCTGCAGACGCAGCAAGCAGGAGCGAGCTGCAGAAGGGCTGGGGGGGTAGGAGCAGCTCGAGGAGCTGAGGGCCATCTGCTTCCCTCTTCCCCGGGGCCACAAGCAGCCAGGAGGCCGAGCCCAGCACTGCCGATGTGCTGCAGCGTGGACTCGGCCCCCGGCGCACAATGGATCCCTGATGGCAAGGAGTCAGCACTGAGGCTGGGCAGCATCGCCAGGCTGGGCTCAGCAGCAGGGGGGAACGAGGCTGAGGAGCTGGATTGTGGCGGGACGGGGCCAGGGGCGGGGCGGCAGCTGCCCCGAGGGCTGGCGGCGAGGCTCGGGGAGCGCCGGCTTGGGTTCGTCCGGGCTCGGGGAGCGCCGGTTTGGGTTCGGCTGGACTCGGGGAGCTCCGGCTTGGGTTCGTCCAGGCTCGGGGAGCTCCGGCTTGGATTCGTCCAGGCTCGGGGAGCGCCGGCTTAGGTTCGTCCAGGCTCGGGGAGCGCCGGCTTGGGTACGTCCAGGTTCGGGGAGCGCCGGCTTGGGTTCGTCTGGGCTCGGGGAGCTCCGGCTTGGGTTCGTCCAGGCTCGGGGAGCTCCGGCTTGGGTTCGTCTGGGCTCGGGGAGCGCCGGCTTGGGTTCGGCTGGGCTCGGGGAGCTCCGGCTTGGGTTCGTCCGGGCTCGGGGAGCGCCGGCTTGGGTTCGTCCGGGCTCGGGGAGCTCCGGCTTGGGCTCGGCTGGGCTCGGGGAGCGTCAGCGTCGAACACCTGGAATCAACTCTGGTACCACTGTAGCTGGGCACAAGTCCCAGGCTGGGCTCAGCATCAGATGGGAACTGGGCTCAGGAGCTGGATTCTGCGCCTCCATTCAGGATCTGAAGGAGGCAGATGAAAGGCAGAGGGGACAGAGTGCTCCTCTGACAGCGGTCAGGGAAGAAGAGGCTTGGCCCTGGTGATCCCTCAGCTTTGTAAGGAAAAATTCTCTCTCTGCTTAGAAGTTCCTGTCCCCAAGGGAGACAGAGGAGCTTGGTAAGGCTTTCTTGGAATAAAGGGAGAGCCCCCAGGACAATTGCTGGTGGGATCTCTCCAATTGCTGGCAGACACAGCTCCCTTTTATCCTACTTTCCCGGCCGCACATTTCCCTCTCCCTTTCCCTACAGGCCAGGGACTCAGGATTGACAGTCTGTCCCCAGACGCCTGCCACACGTCCCCCTTCACATGCAGCCCCCCTGCTACACCCTTTGTGTGTGCATTTAAATTAGGTTCCTCAGGACTTTGGGCGGAGAAGTTCATGTTTAGAAGTCTGTGAAGCCTGGGCTCTGGCCTGAGAGTTCAAGAGTTGAGGCTGTGTTCAGTGTGTGCTCATCCTCTGACAGACTCCCACTGATTTACTTTGGATTGAAGAGAAAGGTCTTTGGCAGCTGCTGCTTCCTGCTTTATCCACCTAGAGAAGGGAAACTGTCTGGTTCCCCTCCCTTCTCCTTCTAGCCCCCTTCAGACACTTCTTCCTTTGTAAAGACACCAGCTACTTTTCATCCCATCAGCTTGCTCCTGGAGATGCCATCTGTGGGCTGCAATCCCTTCTTGGGCAGTTTGGGGTCCCCTGAGCTGTCTGCTGCTCCCCACAGGTGCCACCTCTGCCTTCCTGCAGCCCCAGGTGGCACCCAAGGTGGAGCCGTGCCCTTGGTCTGCAGGCCAGCCCTTGGCAGGAGCTCTGCCAGCAGGTTCTGAGTGCCAGCAGCAGCCCCTGGCTGTGCCAGCCTGCCCTGAGCTGCAGGAAGTGCCTCGGTGAGCAGAGCCTGAGCTGGGCACTGGCAAAGGCAGCACAGCTGATCCACCACCCCCCTGTGTGCCTCCTCCCATGCCTCCCCACAAGCCCCTGCAGTGCCAGCGTGGCCCTCAAGGCTGTTTTCTCCCGGCTCTCAGCGTGGCCCCAACCCGCTGCACGCCTGCTGCCCTCCGGCCAAGTCCCCAGGCATCCGGGGGCAAGCATCTGCACACAGCCCTGGCACCATGGGCACTGCAGCCCACACAGGCACTGCAGGGGAGCCTGCACAGAAAGAGAACACAGCTGCCTAGGAGCTGACAGGCAAGAAACTGCTCTGCAAGGGCAGCTCCACAGCCTCTTCCCTGGCAGCCCAAGGCTCCTCTTGAAATCGGCCCTGGGAAGCAGCCAGCCTGCCCCGGGAGCAGTGCAGGAGTACTGGGCTCGGGGAGCGCCGGCTTGGGCTCGGCTGGGCTCGGGGAGCGCCGGCTTGGGTTCGTCCGGGCTCGGGGAGCGCCGGCTTGGGTTCGTCCGGGCTCGGGGAGCTCCGGCTTGGGTTCGTCTGGGCTCGGGGAGCGCCGGCTTGGGTTCGTCCGGGCTCGGCTAGTGCCGGCTTGGGTTCGTCCGGGCTCGGGGAGCTCCGGCTTGGGTTCGTCTGGGCTCGGGGAGCTCCGGATTGGGTTCGTCCGGGCTCGGGGAGCGCCGGCTTGGGTTCGTCCGGGCTCGGGGAGCGCCGGCTTGGGTTCGTCCGGGCTCGGGGAGCGCCGGCTTGGACTCCGTTTTGGGCTGCTGACTACTAGGAGGACATTGAGGAGCTGGAGCAGTGCCAGAGAGGGCAAGAAAGGTGGGGAAGGGTCTGGAGAAGAGGGCTGGGCAGGAGCAGCTGAGGGAGCCTGGGGGTGTTGAGTGTGGAGCTGAGGAGGCTGAGAGAGACCTCCTTGGAGCCGGGGGTGGTTGGGCTCTTCTCACAAGCACAACTGATAGGAGGAGAGGAAAAAGCTTCAGATTGTCCCACGGGAGGTTTAGGTTGGAGATGAGAAGAAACTTCTTCCCTGAAAGGAAGAGGAGAAGGCTCCCAGGAGGCCTTCTGGTGGCCTTCCAGGATCTGCAGGGAGCTCCCAGAAAGCTGGGGAGGAACTTTTGAGGGTGCCAGGGAGCCATAGGCCTGGGGGGTATTGAGCAAAACTGGAAGTGGGGAGATTGAGATTGGATGTGAGGAAGAAGTTGGTCGCCATGAGAGTGGTGAGAGACTGGCACAGGTTGCCCAGTAAGGCTGCCATGCTTTCAGGCAGGGGGGGTGAGGTGCTGGGCATGTCCCTGCATGGTTGCCCCAAGCCTGCTCCCTTCCCTGCAGCCAGGCAGGAGGCTTCCCAGCAAAGGGCTGAGTTCCCCTCCCCTGCTGTGATGCCCAGGGGAGGGATGGTCACAGAATCAACAAGGTTGGAAAAGACCTCAAAGATCATCCAGTCCAACCTGTCACCCATGACCTCCTGACAACTAAACCATGACACCAAGTGCCACATCCAATCCCCTCTTGAACACCTCCAGGGACGGTGACTCCACCACCTCCCTGGGCAGCACATCCCAGTGGCCAATTACTCTCTCTGGGAAGAACTTTCTCCTCACCTCCAGCTTAAACCTCCCCTGGCACAGCTTGAGACTGTGTTCTCTTGTTCTGGTGCTGGGTGCCTGGGAGAAGAGACCAACCTCCACCTTGCTACACCCTCCCTTCAGGGAGTTGGTCCTGTGGGAAGCCATCCTGGCAGGCCCTGCAGGCAGCAGGCACCAGCTCCCTGCCCTTTGGGCAGCAGGCAGGCAGTGGGAGGCCAGGCTCAGGCACTGCTGGTGGGGAAGGTGTGCCATCTGCAGCACCTCCCTGGGCAGGCAGGGGGGCTCAGCTGGATATCCCTCCCCCCAGCACAGCCTGCAGGAGGAGTACCTCTCACAGCCCGCTGGAAGAGCTGCCCTAGCAGGAGTGCTCCCACCAGCACCTCCAGCAGTGTCCTGTTCTGTGTGCCAGCACCTGCAGCCCTCTGCTCTGGGGAGAACTCTGTCTCTTCTGTGATGGGATCCTGCACAACCACCTCTGACCGAGGCTTCCATCAGGGAACCTCAGATCTGGACAGCTCAGCACCAAGTGCCTGAACACCTCTGCTCCTGGGGCGCTCAGGGTGCCTAAAGGAGCCAATTCTGAGTTATGTTCTGTGCAATGAATCCCGTTTGGAAGGAACAAAGAGCTTCAAGCAATGACTTCGAGGGTTGCATTCACTCTTACTGGCTTAAATGTGTCAGTGACTCTCTTTGGAGGAGATGCTGAGGCACCTTGAGCCTGGAGAAGAGCAGCCCCAGAAGGAACCAGAGCAATGCTCAACAAGAGCTAAAGGAGCTGTGGGGAGCAAGAGGCTGGTGCCCAGGGACAGGCCAAGGGGCAGTGGGCACAAAGTGGAACCCAGGAGGTTCCACCTGAGCAGGAGGAGAAACTTTTCCTCATCTGTCTGGTGAGGAAAGGCTGAGAGCCCTGGGGCTGTTGAGCCTGGAGAGGAGCAGCCCCAGAGGGCAGCTGAGCAATGCTCAGCGAGAGACAAAGGAGCTGTGGGGGGCAAGAGGCTGGGGCCAGGCTCTCTTTAGTAGTTTTCTGTATTAGACAAGGGACAATGGATACAAACTGGAACCCAGGAAGTTCCACCTCAACATCTGGAGAAGCTTCTTTGTGGTGAGGGTGCTGGAGGCCTGGAGCAGGCTGCCCAGAGAGGTTGTGGAGTCTCCTGGTGTGGAGAGCTTCCAACCCCCCCTGGGCATTGTGCTGCTGGGCAAGCTGCTGTGGGTGCCCTGCTGGAGCAGGGGGTTGGACTGGGTGAGCTCCAGAGGTCCTCTCCAGCCCTCACCATGCTGGGATTCTAGGATTCAAACATGAACTCCTTTCAGTGGAGTTCTGGGGTAAAAATTCAGTCCCTTGCAGTCTCAGCCGTGCACTACAGAGAGGCAGGGATGAACAAAGAGCCACATTACTAACAAAGGGGCTGACCAGAGGGGCTACAGCCAAGGCAGGCAGCAGGCTCAGCATGCTCTCATACATAGCCTGGCCAAACCACTGACAGCTCAAGCAGAATTGCTTCACTTCTGAAGCTGCAGCTTCAAGTTACCCCCAAACACTTCTCTTTCTTTCCCATTCTCCTTTGTTTTTCTTCACACAGCTGAGATCCTGACAGGGTCCCCCAGGACTGGGGGGATGGAGCAAAACTAGAAGTGGGGAGATTCAGCTTGGCTGTGAGGAAGAAGTTGGTGCCCATGAGGGTGGTGAGAGCCTGGCACAGGTTGCCCAGGGAGGTGGTGGAAGCCTCCTGCCTGGAGGTGTTTGCAGCCAGGCTGGCTGTGGCTGTGAGCAACCTGCTGTGGTGTGAGGTGTCCTTGGCCATGGCAGGGGGCTTGGAACTGGCTGAGCCTTGAGGCCCCTCCCAACCCTGACAGTTCTGTGATTGTATGATTCACCTTCTGTTCCTTGTGTCTGAACCAGGTTCCATCCTAAGCTTATGAGGAGGCACAAAAAGAGCTTGTGAGTTCTGGAGGCAGCAGGTAATTCTCTCTCTTATACAACGACATTCTAGAGCAAAGATTGCCAAAACCCCTCTGGAAGCCACCACCTGAGTCTCACCCCTCCCTTGAACTCTTCTGGAGTAAGCAGCCAAAAGAAGTGGCCTTGGCAAGGCCTCAGCAGAGACTCTGCAGGCAGGAGGAGCAGACTGCTGGGAATGAGTCCTTCACCATCACCATGCCTGTGGGTTTTGTCTCGAGTGTTCCTTAGGTTGATGCTAGGCTGCACTGAGGTGAAAATGGGATTGGTGCAAGAGTTTCTCAGAGCTCACAACCCCTTCTCCTTAGAGCAGCTGTGCTTTGGGGCCAGCAAGATGAGGCAACAGTGACATCAGGTGGCCTACACCACACTAATCCCTGGGACAGCACACAGCAGGGCTCCGCCAGGTGAGCAGAGGCTGGAGCACCTCTGCTGGGAAAGCACACTGAGAGCTGGGGTTGTCCAGCCTGGAGAAGGCTCCAGGGAGACCCTAGAGCAGCCTGCCAGGGTTTGAAGGGGGCTGTAGGAGAGCTGGGGAGGGACTTGTGTCCAAGGCATGGAGTGACAGGAGAGGTGATGGCTTCAAACTGGCAGAAGCTGGATTTAGTCCTGCATGTTCTGTCTCTTTTCTTCTTCACTGAGTGGTGAAAAAAGTGGGGCTGGAGTAGCTTAAGTACTTCAGCAAACCTGCAGTGAGGCCAAGCTGAAGGGGGTGGTTGGTAAGACTGAAGCAATGGGCACTGGCAGCTCAGAAGGCCAATGGCAGCCTGGGCTGCATCCAAACTGTGTGGCCAGAGATGGAGAGAGGGATCCTGCCCCTCTGCTCTGGGGAGACCTCACCTGCTGTGCTGTGTCCAGCTCTGGGGCCCCAACACAAGGACACAGACCTGAGGGAGAGGGTCTAGAGGAGACCCTAAAGATGATGGGGGGGCTGGAGCAGCTCTGCCATAGGGACAGGCTGAGGGAGCTGGGGTTGCTCCACCTTATGTGTTGCAGAAAGACCAACCCCCACCTGGCTCCAACCTCCTTTCAGGGAGCTGTAGAGAGCCAGCTCTCCCCTCAGCCTCCTCCTATCATAGTATCATAGTGTCAGTCAGGGTTGGAAGGGACCACAAGGATCATCTAGTTCCAACCCCCCTGCCATGGGCAGGGACACCCCACACTAGATCAGGCTGCCCAGAGCCTCATCCAGCCTGGGCTTAAACACCTCCAGGGACAGGGCCCCAACCACCTCCCTGGACAACCCATCCCAGGGCCTCACCACTCTCATGGGGAAGAACTTCCTCCTCACCTCCAGCCTCAATCTCCCCACCTCCAGCTTCATTCCATTCCCCCTAGTCCTATCACTGCCTGAGATCCTGAGCAGTCCCTCCCCAGCCTTCCTGTAGGCCCCCTTCAGATCCTGGAAGGCCACAATGAGGTCACCTGGGAGCCTTCTCTTCTCCAGACTGAACAGCCCCAACTCCTTCAGTCTGTCCTCACAGGAGAGGTGCTCCAGCCCTCTGCTCATCCTCCTGGCCCATCTCTGGACACCTTCCAGCACCTCCAGATCCCTCTTGGAATAGGGGCTCCAGAACTGGAGGCAGTACTTCAGGTGGGGTCTCAGCAGAGCTGAGTAGAGGGGGAGAATCACCTCCCTTGACCTGCTGGCCACACTTCTCCTGATGCAGCCCAGGATCTGATTGGCTTTCTGGACTGAAAGTGCACACTGAGAGCTCCTGTTGAGCTTCTCCTCCCCCAGCACCCCCAAGTCTCTCTCCTCAGGGCTGCTTTCCAGCCAGTCCCTGCCCAGCCTGGATTTGTGCCTGGGATTGCCTCGACCCAGATGCAGGACCCTGCCCTTGGTCTTGTTGAGCCTCCTGAGGTTGGCTTGTGCCCACCTCTCCAGCCTGTCCAGGTCCCTCTGGATGGATCCCTTCCCTCCACCTGTCTGCTGCACCACACAGCTTGGTGTCATCAGCAAACTTGCTGAGGGTGCACTCAGTGCCACTGTCCATGGCATCAGCAGAGATGTTGAACAAGCCTGGTCCCAGGACTGACCCCTGAGGGACTCTGCTTGTCCCTGGCCTCCACTGGGACATGGAGCCATGGACAGCCACCCTTAGGGTGCAGGCCTCAAGCCAGTTCCTTATCCATCTAGTGGTCACCCCTCACACCCATGTGTCACCAGCCTGGAGCCCAGGATGTGGTGTGGGACAGTGTCGAAGGCTGTGCTCAGCTGCAGGCAAACGACAGCAGCTGCTCACCCCTCAGCTATTGATGTTGTCACCTGCTCACAGAAGGCCACCAAGTTGGTCAGACAGGATTTGCCCTTGGTGAAGCCCTGCTGACTGTTCCCAATCACCTCTTCACTATTCTTCTGAGTCAGCAGTGCCTCCAGGAGGATCTGCTCCATGATCTTTCCGGGCACAGAGGTGAGACTGACTGGCCTGGAGTTCCCTGGTTCCTCCTTCTTACCCCTTTTGAAGATGGGAGCAATGTTTCCCCTGTTCCAGTCTGTGGGGACTGCCCCAGACTGCCATGACTTTTGGAACAGAACAGAGAGGGGTTTAGCAACCTCCTCTGCCAGTTCTCTCAGCACCCGTGGGTGTATCCCGTCGGGTCCCATGGACTTGAACACTTTCAGGTTCTTCAGGTGATCACCAACCTGCTCTTCACTTACCATGGGCAGTTCTTCCCCCCCTTCCTACAACCCTGCCCCCACAACCCTGTGTGAAGACATTTGATGAGCTCTTTCGTTTCCCTGCACCTGGAGGCTCCCCCCTGCCTCCGGGGCTCCCCCTCCCTGCCACCAGCAAGGAGGCTGCAGGCCCAGAGCTCTGCCAACCACTATTCCCTTAGTTATTCCTGGGAGCATGTGCAGATTGTGCCTCAATCTTAACATTTTCCCTAGAGGCTTTTGGGGGAGTATCCCAAGATCCTCATCGTGGCCTGGCTTCTGCCCTCCCTGGGCATCGTTTCCATTTGTACCTCCCTCCCTGGGGGTCTTTCCCTTTTGACTCCCCCAGATTCCCTTAGCACTCCCCGGGGAGACCTTCCTGTGGTCCTTTGCTCTGGACCTTTTTAACAGACCCCCTTGGTCGGTCCTGCAGCCGCCCCGTGGAACCCCCTGCTCCCTTGCTCCTCTGTCTCCTGTCTCGGCTCTCCAATGCAGCCCTCAGTGCCGGCAGCCACAGCAGGGAATCGATCACCCAAATGCGGTGAGGCTGCCGGCAATTCCCTTCCCCAGCTGCCGCCCCTGAGCGCTGGGGCAGACCCCGGCCGAAGCCCCCAGCTGGAAGGAAAAAGTCTCTCTCTACTTAGAAGTTCCTGTTCCCAAGGGAGACAGAGGAGTTGAGTGAGGCGTTATTGGAATGAAGGGAGAGCCCACAGGACAAGCAGCCCCTGCTCAGCACCCTGAGACCCTCCCTGCTCTGCTCACCTCCCCCTACCCTCTGGGTGGCCCTGCCAGCACCCCCAGCCCAGCACCCCCAGCCCAGCACCCCCAGCCCAGCACCCCACAGCAAGTGGCAACCACCAGCGGGCAACCCCCCCCGCCAGGGCCCAAAGGAAAGGCAAGGATGAGACAGAGCCTGAGGTTGTGACACAGAAACAAATCTCTTGCTGGCAAAAGAGAAACAAAGGGATGGAGAGAAACACAGAAACAGATTGCTGCTCAGCCTGGAGAAAAGAAGGCTGCGGGGAGAGCTCCCAGCAGCCTCCCAGGGCCTGAAAGGGCCTGCAGGGAAGCCAGGAAGGGGCTTTGGACAAGGGCTGGGAGGGACAGGACGAGAGGCAACCAACTGAAGCTTGAGGAGGGCAGCTTGAGGCTGGAGAGGAGGAGGAAGTTCTTTACAGTCAGGCTGGGCAGGCGCTGGCACAGGTTGCCCAGGGAGCTGACGGAAGCCTCCTCCCGGAGGGGTTGAAGGCCAGGCTGGAGCAGGCCTTGGGCAGCCTGGGCTGGTGGGAGGTGTCCCTGCCCATGGCAGGGGCTTGGCACTGGAGGAGCTTTGAGCTCCCTTCCAACCCTAACTGTTCTATGAATCTATGAATCTGTGAATGGATAAAGCCTAAGAATCTGTGACCCTGGCCAGCAGGAGCAGGGAAGTCCTTGTGCCCTGTGCTGAGCACTGCTTAGGGGACACCTTGAGTCCTGCGTCCTGTTCTGGGCCCTTCAGGTTAGGAAGGTGTCCAGAAAAGGGCAACAAGGCTGGGGAGGGGTCTGGTGCACAAGGCTGGGGAGGGGTCTGGTGCACAAGGCTGGGGAGGGGTCTGGAGCACAGCCCTGTGAGGAGAGGCTGTGGGAGCTGGGGCTGCTTAGCCTGGAGAAGAGGAGGCTCAGGGGAGACCTTCTTGCTTGTTTGCTTTGGTCTTTTCCAACCTGGTTAATTCTATTCTACTCTACTCTACTCTACTCTACTCTACTCTACTCTATTCTATTAAAACTATGAAATCTATGAACCTATGAAGTATAAAATCTATGAGCCTATGACCTATGCAATCTATGAACCTATGAACTATGGAATCTATGCACTATGAAATCTATAAACCTATGAAATATGAAATCTATAAACCTATGAACTATGGAATCTATGAACCTATGAACTATGAAATCTATGAACCTATGAACTATGGAATCTATGAGCCTATGAACTATGGAATCTATAAACCTATGAACTATGCAATCTATGAACCTATGAACTATGAAATCTATGAACCTATGGACTATGAAACCTATGAACCTATGAGAGACTTCACCAAACATATCTACAGGAGCTCTAAGCCAACACTCTGAAGGCAGATCTAAGCAAACATATTTACAGCAGTGCTCAGTCAATGTCTGCACCGAGCCAGCAGACAGAAGCCAACAGCAGCTCTGCCTAAAACAACCTCCTTCGGCAGTGGCTTCCAACTCTCCACTGACCCTGGAAGCAAAGGCAGGAGGAGAGCTGTTAGGCCAAGGAGCAGCCCCTGCCCAGCAGAGCTGGGGGCTCCTGAATGGCTCAGCTGCAGGCTGGGCTCTGTCCTGACAGGCACTGGAGGTGCCACAGCCCTGGCACACGCTGGGCAGAGCGGCACTCTGCTGCTGGCACTGAGCCGCTGGCCTTGGCTTACACTTGGGTTGCTGAGCCCCAAGGAATGGGTGGCTGCCCAAGGCGGGTGGGTGCCCAGGGCAGGGCAACGGTGGCAGTGGTGCCAGCAGGACAGTGGGGCAGGACAGGGGGACAGGACAGGTGCCCAGGGCAGGGCAATGGTGGCAGTGGTGCCAGCAGGACAGTGGGGCAGGACAGGGGGACAGGACAGGTGCCCAGGGCAGGGCAACGGTGGCAGTGGTGCCAGCAGGACAGTGGGGCAGGACAGGGGGACAGGACAGGTGCCCAGGGCAGGGCAATGGTGGCAGTGGTGCCAGCAGGACAGTGGGGCAGGACAGGGGGACAGGACAGGTGCCCAGGGCAGGGCAACGGTGGCAGTGGTGCCAGCAGGACAGTGGGGCAGGACAGGGGGACAGGACAGGTGCCCAGGGCAGGGCAATGGTGGCAGTGGTGCCAGCAGGACAGTGGGGCAGGAGAGGTGCCCAGGGCAGGGCAATGGTGGCAGTGGTGCCAGCAGGACAGGGGGGCAGGACAGGGGGACAGGACAGGTGCCCAGGGCAGGGCAACGGTGGCAGTGGTGCCAGCAGGACAAGGGGACAGGCTGCTGTGTCCTGCAGTGGGGACTACCCACCCCTGCCACACTCCCAGCCTGGCAGGGGGTGACCCAGCCCAGCTGTGGGCACAGGGTGGGCAATACTTGCCTGTTTGGGGGGGGAGCTCTGGTCTACCTCCATTGGCACCTCTCCATCCTGCTCTACTTTGATTGCCTCCTGCCAGCAGCCATCCACCTCCATCTCCTCTTCCTCCGTCACCTCTTTCATCTCTACGTCCTTCTCCTCCACACTTCTTAGGCACAGCCTAAGCCGAAAGTCAAGCAGGGAAGGTCATTGGCCCTGGCCTGGCAGCCAAGCAGACCTGTGGCACGGGGCTCTGGGCACCCCTGCCCCCTTTTGGTGCCTGGCCAGAGCCGTCGGGCCCCGGGGCCCCTGGGCACGCCCCCAGCAGCAGCTGGCTGCGGCTTGGGCGGCTCCTTGCCCAGCAGCACCCACCGGCAGTGACCGGTGCGTTTCTGCAGCCACCTTCTCCTCTTCATCTCCTTCCTCCTCTCCTTGGATGCCTTCCAGCTCCTCTGGATCTGCCAGAGCAGAGAGGGCAGGGCTGAGTGCTCCTGCTGACCGCCCCTGGGGGGCCCTGGGCACAGAGCCTGGCCCCGCGCCTGCCTCGGCACCCAGAAGCTCCTTACCCTGTGCTGGTGGCTCCTGCACTCTTTCTTGCACTGCGGGGAGGCCCGGGATGCCGAGGGACCAGCCTGGCAAGGGGCAGCAAAGGCAGCAGCTCAGGCTGCGGGCAGGAGGCAGCTGCTGCCAGCCAGCAGCCCTGTGCCAGCAGCCCGGCACACTCAGGGCTCCCGCCCCCACCGTGTCCCCAGCGCAGGGTCCCCAGCCCATGCCACCCCCACGGGGCACGCTCAGGCCTGCCCAGCCAGCTGCATCCCGGGGTGCCCACCTCTCGCAGTGCAAGTTTCCTCTTCCTCCCTTTCTGCATCGCGGGCTGGGATGTGGGCAGGCAGTGGGGAAGGGGCTGGGACAGGTGAGAAGGGCTGGGGGGGGGCTTGGAGGCGCTGGGAGCAGAGGGCTGGGCCAGGAGCAGGGCTGAAGGGCTGCAGCGGGAACAGGGCAGAGGGGCTGTGTTGTGCCCGTTGCCAGGCGCCGGCAGGTGCAGCTGCCCGGGGGCCGTTACTGGCTGCCCGATGGGGATGGGCACGGGCACAGCACCTGAGGCACTTGCAGCTCGCTCGGGGAACTCTTCCCTGCCCCTGCAGAGGGATGCAGCAGACTTGTGGGCTTGCACGGATGTGCCGGGCTTGTGTCTGGCAGGGCTCTGGCAGCAGGGCAGGGACTGGGGCAGAGCTCACGCCAGAAGCTGCCAGCAGCTTCCTTCCTGCCCTCCAGACTGCAGCTGCCTGTGGCCAAGGCCGAGCCAGTCAGCACCTCGGAGAGGACAGCACCGCTGCAGCGCTGCGGGGCTGAGAGCACTGCAGCCCAGGGCCTGCTGTGCCAGGGACGCAGCCCTTGCTGCAGGCCAGCACCCTGAGGAGCTTTCCTCTGAGGAGGAAACAACATGCAGTGGCTTGGCACTGAGCACGACCTCCCTTGCCTGCCTCTCTGTTCCACGGGTGGCAAGGAGAGAGCGGAGCTGGCCCCAGGAAGCAGGCAGGGGCTGGGAGGCCAGGTTGTATTCCAGCCCTCCAGCTCCTGCTGCGATTCGGCTGGGAAATCGGGGGTGCTTTGGTCTAAGTTGAGTTGATTTGGTTTCCCCAGATCGAGACTGTCTTTTCCCCAGCAGCAGATGTGGGGAGGGAGCTCTCCCTGCCCTTTGTCTCCAGCCTCTTGGGGTCTTTTCTCCTCCTCGTGGCACTGCAAGAGGCTGCTGGGGAGAGCGAGCAAGCAGCTCCCAGCCTGAGCCCAGCAGGCAGCCCTGCAGCCCAGGTGGGAGAGTTTCAGGCCCCCCTCCAGCTAGGCAGGGCAGAGGGCAGGTGTAGGCCAGAGAGCAGGCTGGGCAGAGAGGATCTGTCAGCAGCACAGCCACTCCTCGCAAGCTCAGCACCACGGCGCTGCAGACGCAGCAAGCAGGAGCGAGCTGCAGAAGGGCTGGGGGGGTAGGAGCAGCTCGAGGAGCTGAGGGCCATCTGCTTCCCTCTTCCCCGGGGCCACAAGCAGCCAGGAGGCCGAGCCCAGCACTGCCGATGTGCTGCAGCGTGGACACGGCCCCCGGCGCACAATGGATCCCTGATGGCAAGGAGTCAGCACTGAGGCTGGGCAGCATCGCCAGGCTGGGCTCAGCAGCAGGGGGGAACGAGGCTGAGCAGCTGGATTGTGGCGGGACGGGGCCAGGGGCGGGGCGGCAGCTGCCCCGAGGGCTGGCGGCGAGGCTCGGGGAGCGCCGGCTTGGGTTCGTCCGGGCTCGGGGAGCTCCGGCTTGGGTTCGTCCGGGCTCGGGGAGCTCCGGCTTGGGTTCGTCCAGGCTCGGGGAGCTCCGGCTTGGGTACGTCCAGGCTCGGGGAGCTCCGGCTTGGGTACGTCCAGGCTCGGGGAGCGCCGGCTTGGGCTCGTCTGGGCTCGGCTAGTGCCGGCTTGGGTTCGTCCGGGCTCGGGGAGCGCCGGCTTGGGCTCGTCTGGGCTCGGCTAGTGCCGGCTTGGGTTCGGCTGGGCTCGGGGAGCGCCGGCTTGGGTTCGTCTGGGCTCGGGGAGCGCCGGCTTGGGCTCGTCTGGGCTCGGGGAGCTCCGGCTTGGGTTCGTCCGGGCTCGGGGAGCGCCGGCTTGGGCTCGTCTGGGCTCGGCTAGTGCCGGCTTGGGTTCGTCCGGGCTCGGGGAGCGCCGGCTTGGGTTCGGCTGGGCTCGGGGAGCGCCGGCTTGGGTTCGTCTGGGCTCGGGGAGCGCCGGCTTGGGTTCGGCTGGGCTCGGGGAGCGCCGGCTTGGACTCCGTTTTGGGCTGCTGACTACTAGGAGGACATTGAGGAGCTGGAGCAGTGCCAGAGAGGGCAAGAAAGGTGGGGAAGGGTCTGGAGAAGAGGGCTGGGCAGGAGCAGCTGAGGGAGCCTGGGGGTGTTGAGTGTGGAGCTGAGGAGGCTGAGAGAGACCTCCTTGGAGCCGGGGGTGGTTGGGCTCTTCTCACAAGCACAACTGATAGGAGGAGAGGAAAAAGCTTCAGATTGTCCCACGGGAGGTTTAGGTTGGAGATGAGAAGAAACTTCTTCCCTGAAAGGAAGAGGAGAAGGCTCCCAGGAGGCCTTCTGGTGGCCTTCCAGGATCTGCAGGGAGCTCCCAGAAAGCTGGGGAGGAACTTTTGAGGGTGCCAGGGAGCCATAGGCCTGGGGGGTATTGAGCAAAACTGGAAGTGGGGAGATTGAGATTGGATGTGAGGAAGAAGTTGGTTGCCATGAGAGTGGTGAGAGACTGGCACAGTTTGCCCAGTAAGGCTGCCATGCTTTCAGGCAGGGGGGGTGAGGTGCTGGGCATGTCCCTGCATGGTTGCCCCAAGCCTGCTCTCTTCCCTGCAGCCAGGCAGGAGGCTTCCCAGCAAAGGGCTGAGTTCCCCTCCCCTGCTGTGATGCCCAGGGGAGGGATGGTCACAGAATCAACAAGGTTGGAAAAGACCTCAAAGATCATCCAGTCCAACCTGTCACCCATGACCTCCTGACAACTAAACCATGACACCAAGTGCCACATCCAATCCCCTCTTGAACACCTCCAGGGACGGTGACTCCACCACCTCCCTGGGCAGCACATCCCAGTGGCCAATTACTCTCTCTGGGAAGAACTTTCTCCTCACCTCCAGCTTAAACCTCCCCTGGCACAGCTTGAGACTGTGTTCTCTTGTTCTGGTGCTGGGTGCCTGGGAGAAGAGACCAACCTCCACCTGGCTACACCCTCCCTTCAGGGAGTTGGTCCTGTGGGAAGCCATCCTGGCAGGCCCTGCAGGCAGCAGGCACCAGCTCCCTGCCCTTTGGGCAGCAGGCAGGCAGTGGGAGGCCAGGCTCAGGCACTGCTGGTGGGGAAGGTGTGCCATCTGCAGCACCTCCCTGGGCAGGCAGGGGGGCTCAGCTGGATATCCCTCCCCCCAGCACAGCCTGCAGGGCAGGTGCTGCACACCGTGTTGATGAGGCACTCAGCCCTCCCTCTCAAATTAAGGCCAAACCCACCCAGTTTTAGTCTCTGCATGCCTCAAGAGGAGCAGCAGGGCTTGCCATCCCATTTTGAGCTGGCATGGAGTTGAGCATGCTCCCTCTCCAGCTGTGCACTGCAAGATGCCAGCCCCAGCAGGATGAGGATGGGCAGAGGATCACACAGAGTCTGGAAAGAGAAGTTTCATGGCTCCTGTTTTATGCCACCCTTCCAATGTCTTGGCCATGCTGCTCATGGGCTTGGGGGGGTGGGCACTTCTGGAGGGGTATTTATCAACATCTATAAACATGTGAAGGGTGGGAGGCAAGGTGAAGGTGCCAGGCTCTTGTCAGTGGTGCCCAGTGATAGGACAAGGAACAGGAGGCACAAGCTGGAGCCCAGGAGGTTCCAAGGAGAAACTTCTTCCAGGGTGAGACCACAGCTGGAGCTGTGCGTCCAGTTCTGGAGCCTCTCTGACAGGAAGGCTCTGGAGGGGCTGGAAGGTGTCCAGAGAAGGGCCACGAGGAGGAGCAGAGGGCTGGAGCTGCTCTGCTCTGGAGACAGCCTGAGAGAGTTGGGGTTCTAACACTGCACACTCTGCTCACTGCACATGTGGGCATATTCCCCATAACTAGGGGTGCCCTGCCTCCTGCCAGGGGGAGGAGAGGGATAACAGAGAGAATAGAATCTATTGGGATGTGTACATCCAGTGGCCTGGCACTTCAACATTGCAGAAGTACAGGGCCTTGGTTGACACAGGAGCTCAGTGCACCATAATGCCATCAAATTATCAGGGATCAGAGCCTGTAACTGTTCTGGGAGTCACTGGGGGATCTCAAGAGTTAAGTAGGGTGGAGGTTGATGTAAGTTTAACTGGTGAAGAGGGGAAGAAGCATCCTGTGATGACAGGACCTGAGGCACCTTGTATTCTGGGAATGGATTTGCTGAGAGAAGGGCCTTTCAAAGACCCTAAGGGTTACAAATGGGCTCTTGGAGTGGCAGCTGTGGAAGTTGATGGACAAAAACTGAAGCTGTCAGACCTGAGCTTTCTGATGAATCTGCAGTTGTGGGACAATGTGAGATAGAGGACATTATGTTGCACGTTGCCTCTCAGCCTGTGCATCACAGAGAGTACAGAACCAGCCCTGACTCTTTGGTGCCCATTCAGAATCTGATTTGTCAGTTGGAGAGTCAGAAAGTGGTCAGCAAAACTCCTTCCCCTCTCACCAGCCCAGTGTGGCCAGACCTGAGGTTTCCTGAGCTCGAGATGAGCCCAGAGAGTGGTGGTGAATGGTGCCACAGCCAGCTGGCAGCCAGGCACAGTGGTGTCCCCTAGGGCCCCAGCCTGTTCAATATCTTCACTGATGATCTGGAGGAGGAGATTGAGTCCAGCATCAGCAAATTTGAAGGGGACACCAAGTTGGGAGCAGGAGTTGATCTGTTAGAGGGCAGAAGGGCGCTGCAGAGGGAACTTGCCAGGCTGGACAGATGGACAGAGTCCAACAGGATAGTATTGAACAAATCCAAGTGCATCCCTTCCCTCCAGCTGTCTGCTGCACCACACAGCTTGGTGTCATCAGCAAACTTGCTGAGGGTGCACTCAGTGCCACTGCCCATGGCAGCCACAGAGATGTTGAACAAGCCTGGTCCCAGGACTGATCCCTGAGGGACTCTGCTTGTCCCTGGCCTCCACTGGGACATGGAGCCATGGACAGCCACTCCTTGGGTGCAGGCCTCAGGCCAGTTCCTTATCCATCTAGTGGTCACCCCTCACACCCATGTGTCACCAGCCTGGAGCCCAGGATGTGCTGTGGGAGTGTCGAAGGCTGTGCTCAGCTCCAGGCAAACGACAGCAGCTGCTCACCCCTCAGCTATTGATGTTGTCACCTGTGCAGAGAAGGCCACCAGGTTGGTCAGGCAGGATTTGCCCTTGGTGAAGCCCTGCTGACTGTTCCCAATCACCTCTTCACTATTCTTCTGAGCCAGCAGTGCCTCCAGGAGGATCTGCTCCATGATCTTTCCGGGCACAGAGGTGAGACTGACTGGCCTGGAGTTCCCTGGTTCCTCCTTCTTACCCCTTTTGAAGATGGGAGCAATGTTTCCCCTGTTCCAGTCTGTGGGGACTGCCCCAGACTGCCATGACTTTTGGAACAGAACAGAGAGGGGTTTAGCAACCTCCTCTGCCAGTTCTCTCAGCACCCGTGGGTGTATCCCGTCGGGTCCCATGGACTTGAACACTTTCAGGTTCTTCAGGTGATCACCAACCTGCTCTTCACTTACCATGGGCAGTTCTTCCTCCCTGTCTCTGCCATTATCTTCCATGCCCACAGTTCAACCACACTTCCCTCAGCTGCTCCTCCCCAGCCCTGTTCTCCAGACCCTTCTCCAGCTTTGTTGCCTTACTCTGTACTTGCTCCAGTCCCCCCATGCCCTTGGAGTGAGGGCCCCAAAACTGAACCCAGGCTTCAAGGTGTGGGCAATCCCTGCCCTGCTCCTGCTGGCCACACCATTGCTGATCCAGGCCAGGATGCTGGTGACCTTCTTGGCCACCTGGGCACCCCTGCTTCAGCTGCTGTCAACCAACCCCACTCAGGTCCTTTTCCACCAGACAGTTGCCACCCTCTGCCCCAAGCCTGGAGTGTTCAATGTTGCTGTGCCCCACAACAGCATGGTCCAAAATGCTGCACCAAACCCCTGTCAAAAGGCCTCCAACTGGTCAGACCTGCTGTATTAATTAGACACTAAGCTTAATTGCTTTTAATCCATGGATACAGGCATGAAAGAAAAAGAGACCACCACAACCTGGCCAGGGGGGAAGTTTTCCAGCTTGCCCCTCCAGGGCTACATCTTCAAGCCAATCTCCAGGCAGGTTTCTGTGTGCAAGCATGGATAGTTGGAGTTCCTTGATAGTGGAAGAGGAAATCTGTTCTTGAGCCTCCCAGAACTCTGTTATTTGGAACAATCTATATCATAAAAGGCTCCAAACCACTGTGCCAAGAAGATTAAGACAGGGAAGAGCCTTCCCATGTGAAGAAATGAAAGCAACAATCAAGAGCAGGTATTTTTAGCTAAAAATCTAGCAAAGCAGAACAAAACCTCTGCCTCTGCCCAGCCTTGCAGCTGTCTTCAGCACAAGAGGAAGCTGGTCAGCTGGGCTTGGTGCTGCAGAAGGAGAAGGAGCTCTCAGGGCCAACACTGCAATGCCTGCCCCAGAATTGGAAGTGAAGTTGCTGATTCTCTCTAAAACACTAATTCAGGGCCGTGATTTTGGGTGGTGGTGGCATCCACCAGGTCCTTTTTCATGCCCATGCCAGCAGCTGGTAGTGTTGACTTCTGCCCTGGGTGGCTTAGCCTCATTAAGAGGGGAACATTCCTGGCCTGGCTTACTGCGCTGCTCTTATTCTGTCATCATATTTGCTCCCTCCCCGCCGGTGGCATCCTGGGAGATGTGGAGATCCTCCAGCATTTCAGCCAGGCTGATCCTTGGAGGACCATCATCATCTGTGTCACTCTCCACCGGAATGTCTGCATCTGAAAGAGTGGCAGCAAAGAAACAACAAACAGCTAAGCAAAGCAGATGAGCCCCAGCCCCCCTGAGCAGCAGCCAGGCAGGAGGGGAACAACCCCTCCCAGAACTCCCAAACAAAGGACAAAACCAACCCCAACCAAACCCTGACCAAATCTCCCCCTGGCAACTCCCTCAGGGAAAATCACTCAATCACTAAGGCTGGAAGAGACCCAGCACTGCCAGCTCACCACCAAGCCATGGCCCTCAGCACCACAGCTACACAGCTGGGAAACCCCTCCAGGGATGGGGACTCCACCACTGCCTTGGGCAGCCTGGGCCAGGCCTTGACAATCCTTTTTTTGGGGAAAAATTGTTCCCCATGTCCAACCTAAACCTCTCCTGTGGCAACTTGAGGTCATTTCCTCTCATCCTCTCACTTGCCATGTGAGAGAAGAGACCAATTCCCACCTGGCTCCAGCCTCCTTTCAGGCAGTTGGAGAGAGCCAGCAGGTCTACCCTCAGCCTCCTCCAGGCTGAACCACCCCAGGTCCCTCAGCTGCTCCTTGTTAGGTCCTTTCCCACCAGGCAGTTTCCAGGCACTGTGTCTCAGGCATTGAATGTTCATGGAGCTGCTGTGACCCAAGTGCAGGGCCTGGCCCTTGGCCTTGTTGAACTTCCTCCCATTGGCCTTGCCCCTTCAATCCAGCCTGGCCAGGTCCCTCAGGAGACCCTCCCTACCCTCCAGCAGGCCAACACTGCTGCTCAACTTGGTGCCATCTGCAGTCTCACTGAGGGTGCCTGGATCCCCTCCCCTAGATCATTGCTGCAGACATTAAAGAGCACTGGCCCCAGTGCTGAGCCCTGGGGAACACCACAGTGACTGGCCACTAGCTGGAGTTAGCTCCATTCCACACCACACTCTGGCCTCTGCCACCCAGCAAACAGTAGAGCTGCCCAAGCCATGAGTACCCAAGAGGCTGAACTCTGAACCCAACCCTTCACCAGCTGAGCTTCTGGGGGGCTGGAGACAACACACTTCTCTCCCTCGTGTTAAAGGCAAGCAAAGAAAAGCCATCAACATCTGCTCAGTGCATGTGAGCTGCAGTGAAGAGCTGCTGCTGCTGCTCTGCAGCCCTTCTCCAGCCACAAGCTGTTCACAGAACCCAAACCCAGAGGTTTTCAGCCCAACAGGGAGGATCCAGTGGCACGCCAGGAGCTGGGCAAAGGCCTTACTGCGGTAGATGTTGACGTTCTTCCTGATGGCTTCATCTTCTTCCAGATCCTCAAGGAAGTCCTGGTATTGCCTGTCAAAACAATTCCTGCATTTACTCACTTGGCCTTTGGCTTCCTGGAAGTTCCTAAACCCAACAATGAAACCAAAGGAACAAAGCCTCATGGCTCTGCAGTCCTCAGCCCTTCAGATCTGCCTCCTGGCAGCATTCCTGCATTTCACAGGTTGGAAAAGACCTCAGAGCTCATCAAGTCCAACCTGTCACCCAACACCTCCTGAAAACTAAACCTCTGTGCTCCAGACCCCTCCCCAGCTTTCCTGCCCTTCTCTGGACACCTTCCAGCAGCTCAACATCTTTCCTAACCTGAGGAGCCCAGAACTGGACACAGGACTCAAGGTGTGGCCTCAGCAGTGCTGAGCACAGGGCACAATGACCTCCCTGCTCCTGCTGGCCACACTCTTCCTGATGCAGGCCAGGATGCCCTTGGCCTTCTTGGCCCCCTGGGCACACTGCAGGCTCATGTTCAGGCAGCTGTCAATCAGCACCCCCAGGTGCCTCTCTGCCTGGCAGCTCTCAGCCACTCTGACCCCAGCCTGTAGCTCTGCATGGGGTTGCTGTGGCCAGTGTGTAGAACCTGGCACTTGGACTTGTTGAATGCCATGCTGTTGGACTCTGCCCATCTGCCCAGCCTGGCAAGGTCCCTCTGCAGAACTCTCCTACCCTCTAACAGATCAACTCCTGCCCCCAGCTTGGTGTCAGCTGCAAATGTGCTGATGCCTGACTCAATCCCCTCCTCCAGATCATCAATGAAGATGTTAAAGAGGATGGGGCCCAGCACTGCTCCCTGGGGCACACCACTGGTGCCTGGCTGCCAGCTGGCTGTGGCACCATTCACCACCACTCTCTGGGCTCAGCCTCCAGCCAGTTCCTAACCCAGCTCAGAGTGCTGCTGTCCAACTCCTTTTCCCTGTCTTTTTGCCTTTTCACTAGTTCCCAAGTGATGTTATTCTTCTGCCCTGATTGAACTCTACTTGCCTGATTCTTTCCTACTCAGTTGTTACTCAGAAGCAGCTTTGTCAGTGGCCAAACCTGTGCCAAGCATGACCTCCCAGCTTATGATTATATTCAATATGATGATTATTCAGCCCATTTCAGATGTCCCTTGAGCTAGACACTGACTGTAAGCTACAGACCCAGTGCTTCTGGGATTATTTCATGACTTAAGCTTTTCCTGGAAAGAAAAATAGGGAGCTTTTGATATTTTGCACCAGTGAACCTGAAAAACCTGCAGTGTTGTCTTCAGGATATACAGAACAAAGAATGCACCAGGCTGGAAAAGACCTTGGAGATCACCAGGTCCAACCTATCACCCAGCACCATCCAATCAACTCAACCATGGCACCAAGGGCCTCATCCAGGCTCTTTTTGAACACTTCCAGTGAGGGTGACTCCACCACCTCCCTGGGCAGTTGGTTTCCACATTCCCCTGGCCTCAGTATCCTTGTTCCCTGAATATTTAGGAGTAAGGATGAGCATAAATAAAGGTGCAAGAGATCAGCCTGTCCTGGGAGCCAGCACCATGCTGAGACAGATCCAGCAGCCTCTCCTCATGCACCCCAGTGCAGGTGTGCCACTGGCTTTGCCCTCAGCTGAAGCTGACACATGGCTACAGTTATAGATAAATTAAGGTTGGAAAAGACATCTAAGTTCATCATGTCCAACCTTCTGCCCAACACCTGTATCACCTAGAGCACCCCAGACTCCTAAGACCTGCAGAAGGCTGCAGAGAGACTTTTGCTGAGGGGGTCTGAGGCAGGCCAAGGGGGAATGGTTTGAAGCTGAGGCAGAGCAGGGTGAGAGTGGAGCTGAGGCAGAAGTTGTTGCTTGTGAGGGTGGTGAGAGTGTGGCCCAGGCTGGCCAGGGAGGCTGTGGCTGCCTCCTTGCTGGGGGTGTTTGAGGCCAGGCTGGCTGAGGCCTTGAGCAGCTGAGTGTAGCTGAGAGGTGTCCCTGGGGAGCTTGGAGCAGATGAGCTCTGAGCTCCCTTCCAACCTGAGCCATTCTATGACTCATAGAATGGTGTTGGTTGGAAAAGAACCTAAACATCACCTAGTTCAAAAGCCCCTGCCATGGACAGGGACACCGTGCTGCTGCCCAGGCTGCTCCAGGGGGAGGCATCCACAGCCTCGCCAGGCAACCTGTTGCAGTGTCTCACCCCCCCCCTCTATAAAGAATTTCTTCCTAATCCACTCATTGACCCAGTGTCCTAGGCAGGAGGGACTGAAAAGCTCCACAGCAGATACTGAACCTTTCATCATCTGATTCCATGCCTTCTCTGTCCCTTTCCAGCTCCTTCAGCTTCCAGTTCCTGCGGCGCTGGCGCTTGCTGCGGTCATAGCTCTTCTTTATTAACACCTGGAGCAAAGAGCAAGGGCAGCAGATGTTTACACACACCTCCAAAGGCACTCTCAAGATCCAAAACAACACCCATGCCTAGACTTGGAGCACTGTAAGTTCAGCTGAACAAATGCTGGAGGCAGCTGGTATTGAGAAGTCCTAGAGAGAGTTGCTGCCTCCTTGCTGGGGGTGTTTGAGGCCAGGCTGGCTGAGGCCTTGAGCAGCTGAGTGGAGCTGAGAGATGTCCCTGGGCATGGTGGGGAGCTTGGAGCAGATGAGCTCTGAGCTCCCTTCCAACCTGAGCCATTCTAGGATGCTATGAATTTCAAAGCTTCCAGACCCTTTGGGTTGTGTCCTGAATCACAGTCACAGAGACATTCAGGTTGGAACAGAGCCTCAGCATCACCAGGTCTAACCCACAACCCTGCTCTCCAGGGGTCACCCCTAAACCATATCATCCCCAAGCACCACAGCCAAACCACCCTGAAACACAGCCAGGCTTGGGGACTCCACCACCTCCCTGGGCAGCACATTCCAATCCTTGACCACTCTTGATGGGAAAAGATTCTTCCTACTGTCCTGTCTGAATCTCCCCAGTGGCAGCTTGAGGCCATTGCCTCTTGTTCTGTCACTAATTAGCTGTGAGCAGAGACCAGCAGCAGCCTCTCCACAACCTCCTTTCAGGGAGCTGTGGACAGCCAGGAGGTCTCCCCTCAGCCTCCTCTCTTTCACACTAACCATCCCCAGCTCCTTCAGTTGCTCTCCATCAGATTTCTTCTCCAGGCCCTTCCCAGCTTCCTTGCCCTGCTCTGCACTGAAGAGGCTCACAGATGCTGGAGGTGCAACACACCTCACTGGTGTGTGCTGGAAGCTAAGTGAATGCATTCCTTAGCCACCCCTCACAAGTGTAAAGCAGGGAGGAAACAGTTCTCAGTGCCAGCTGCTTTTCAGGGTTCAACATCCCTCTCTCCTCACGCTTTAGGCACTACAAAGGAAGGGAGTCTCTAACTCACCTACCCCAACGCCCCAGGGTGAGGCAGAACTCTTTGGAGAGAGACAGAAAATGGCCTTACCACATCAGGAATGCTGTGGGGGTTCATCTTGTTGGCAAACTCATCATTTAAGTTGCAGTTTGCCAGGTCGAACCTGAAACAGAGACAGGAGACAGGAAGTGAAAATGGGCAACAGGAATTTCACCCTGCCTCCAACAGAAGCCACCAAAACTACACCCAGGGAATCAGCTTTGAATCAAAGAGCAGCAGTCACAGCTCTCCTCAGGCAGAGAAAGGTTTCCAGCTGAAGCAGAGAGCTGCTGTCGCAGTTGTGCCCAACTCCCAGGGCCTGCTGTCCCAGCAGCACTCCCCAGCCTCTGACCCCCAAGAGCAAGAGCCAGGGAGGTGCTACTGGGCTCATAACAGCTACAGCAATATCCATGTTTAAGAATCCCCTCATCTGCCTGAGAAACTGTCCTGTTTGTCACCCCTCAGCAAACAAAAAGGTCCTGCCTGGGACTTGGAAAATCCTTCCCAACCATTTGGGTCTAAGCTGCTATTCCAAGCTCCACTATGGAGGCTGGAAGGGAGCTCCAAAGCTCATCCAGTCCAACCCCCTGCACTCAGCAGGGACAGCCCCACCTAGCTCCGGTTGCCCAGAGCCCTGTCCAGCCTCACCTGGAATATCTCCAGGGATGGAGCCTCAACCACCTCCCTGGGCAACCTGTTGCAGTGTTCCAGCAGCCTCCTGGTGCAGAACTTGTTCCTCACATCCAATCTCAATCTGCTCTGCTCTGGTTTGAAGCCATTGCCCCTGTCCCTGTCCCTGCAGGCCTTCACAGTCTCTCTGCAGCCTTCCTGCAGCCCCCTTCAGGTCCTGGCAGCTGCTCTGAGGTCTCCCTGGAGCCTTCTCTTCTCCAGGCTGAACACCCCCAGCTCCCACAGCCTGTACTCACAGCAGAGCTGCTCCAACCCCCTGAGCATTTTTGTGTCCCTCCTCTGGAGCCTCTCCATGAGGTCCAGGTCCTTCCTGTGCTGAGGGCTCCAGAGCTGCACTCAGCACTGCAGGTGAGGTCTCAGCAGAGCAGAGCCAAGTGTCAGAATCACCTCTCTGGATCTCTGGCAATGCTGCTTTGGATGCAGCCCAGGCTGCCCCTGGCCTTCTGTGCTGCAAGCTCCCACTGCCTGCTCCTGCCCAGCTTCTGCCCCACCAGCACCCCCTATAACCCCCAGCTCTCTGCTTACTAACAGCCCTTGTCTCTGCTACAATAGAAGATTTGGTGTGTTGGGAACCTCTCCTCATGGCTAAGGTGAACAATTTGATCTAGGCTTTATGCTGAGCTCCTTTAGAAACCACAACAGTTCAAAACCTCCTGTTGAGAGCACAGAGAATTGAGCCATTCAAGAATCATTTCATAAACCCCAACAAACAAAACAGACCCCAAGACCAGGTCACCAGGATTCAGAATGTGGCCCAAGTGAGTGGAGCAGAAGTACTGATGATCTGTGTTCAGCTCTGAGGTTTTCTGTACCCAGGCTTCAGCCAGAGTGTGCTGGAAGAAGGGAGAAAGAAACAAACAGTCTCATAATGAAATGGATCTTAACTGGGATCAACTCAGTGGGCAGCAAAGCATCTGCACTGGCTCTCTGTCCCCCAGGGCAGCTACACTGGCTCTCTGTCCCCCAGGGCAGCTACACTGGCTCTCTGTACTCAATCACACTGCCATTGAAACTCTGATTGCTGCACCAAGCATCCAGTGTACCACCTGCACCTCCTCCCTCCTTAACCGTGTGAAGGGAGACACAACAACCACTACTCACAAGAGCCCCTCCAAGGCTGTCCCCACAACTTTTAGGCAGCTGTTGGGCATTGGGTTTGTTAACAGAAGGAATTGGAAGTGCATGTGCTGCTTTGGTGAAGTGAGTTTGCAGCTCTGGGGCTGCAATCCATAAAGGGCAGGGACAGCCCTTTGCCAAAGGCACAGGACACTGGGCAAGGGCTGAATGAAACCTTCACAGGGGGCAGGGAGGAATCTGGGGCTGCAAATGCAAAGCTGCATGGGAGAAGCGGCAGAGAATCTCAGCATGGTACAGACTGGCAGGGACCTCTGGAGATCACAGGATGGTAGGGGTTGGAAAGGACCTCTGGGGATCATCAGTCCAAGCCCCTGCTCCAGCAGGGCACCCACAGCAGCTTGCCCAGCAGCACAGTGCCCAGGGGGGGTTGGAAGCTCTCCACACCAGGAGACTCCACAACCTCTCTGGGCAGCCTGCTCCAGGCCTCCAGCACCCTCACAACAAACAACTTTCTCCTCCTCTTCACATGGAACTTCCTGGGGTCCACTCTGTGCCCACTGCCCCTTGTCCTGTCCCTGGGCACCACTGAGCAGAGCCTGGCCCCAGCCTCTTGCTCCCCACAGCTCCTTTGTCTCTTGCTGAGCATTGCTCAGCTGCCCTCTGGGGCTGCTCTTCTTCAGGCTCTCAGCCCCAGGGCTCTCAGCCTTTGCTCCTCCCAGAGCTGCTCCAGGCCCCTCAGCAGCTTTGCAGCCCCCCCTGGACTCTCTCCAGCAGTTCCCTGACTCTTGAACTGGGCAGCCCAGACCTGCACCCAATATTTCACCTGTGGCCTAACCAGGGCACAGTAGAGGGTGAGGAGAACCTGCTGGCCACACTCTTCTCCATGTACCCAGGACACCATTGGTCTTCATGGCCCTGAGGGCACACCAGTGGCTCAGGGTGAACTTCTTGTCCTCCAGCACTCTCAGTGTGTTCTCTGCAGAGCTGCTTCCCAGCAGGTCTCCCCTCACCTGTACTGCTGCAGGGGCCTCTGTTCCTTTCCAGGTGCAGGACCCTACCCCTGCCCTTGCTGAACTTCATCTTTGCTTCCTAACATTGAAGCACAGACAGAGGAGACAACATTTAGCACTGAGCCTTTAATCCTGAGGAAGAGGAAATGCTTCTGCACTCCCACAAGAGCAGTTTGGGAGACCTTCTTGCTCTCTACCTGAAGGGAGGTTGTAGCCAGGTGGGGGTTGGGCTCTTCTCCCAGGCACCCAGCAGCAGAACAAGAGGACACAATCTCAGGCTGTGCCAGGGGAGGTTAAGGCTGAAGGTGAGGAGAAAGTTCTTCCCAGAGAGAGTAATTGGCCACTGGGATGTGCTGCCCAGGGAGGTGGTGAAGTCCCCATCCCTGGAGGTGCTCACGAAAGGCTTGGATGTGGCACTTGGAGCCATGGTTTAGTTGTCAGGAGGTGTTAGGGATTAGGAAATAGGTTGGACTTGATAATCTCTGAAGTCTCTTCCAACCTGGCTGATTCTATGAATTTAATAACTGCAGAGCTGGAAAGCTAACAGAAGACAACTTCAAATCACAGCAACAAGTGGAGTTGAAACTCTTAGAGAAGAATTTTGGAGGGTGGAATTCAGAGAACCCCTGGGCAGGCTCCTAAGCACTGCTCACACCTCTCCTGGGCAGGGTATGATGGGTTAGGCCCGTCCTGCAAGCAGGGTGGGGGAGGGCTTGTGAGAGCCTTGCTCTCCCTGGAGGGGTTTTTCCTCCCTGGGGAACTGAGTCAGTCTGTTCCACTCCCCCTCCCTGTCCAGCAAGCCTATAAAAAGGAGGACACTGCAGCCATTAGCTCTCTCTTTGGCTTCTGCCTTTCCTGGACAGCAGGCCTGGTCCTCTCCCTGCTACATCCATGCCTCTGCAAAGACTCCAAAGGACTGGGTTTGTATTCCTATTTTCCCTATCCATCCTTGTTCCTCACCCTTGTGAGCCCTTCCTGTTGTTATACATACATACATGGTTTGAAGAAACTTTTACCTCTCCACTTCCAAACCAACTCCAAAAGATTTCTCAGTGGATTTGCTCCTTGCCTTTTTTTTCCTTCCTTCCCTCTCAATCAGGAAAGAGGAGGGGGGAAGCAGGGGAGGGATTGTCAGCCTTGGCCCCCATCTGAGCTCTTAAATCCCAGTTAAGGCTCCAACCACCACAGGAGAGCTTTTGCCAGAGGCAAGTGTCAAAGCATTCACCTGCCTCTGCTAGGCAGAAGGACCCAGAAGAGAGGTTCAGCTGAGAAGGGGAAGCAAGGGGGAGCAGAGCCCAAAGCTCTAAAGCGAAGCAAGAGGAACTCTTACCTTGTTTGACCTGGCCCCTGCACCTGCCCCTTTCTTCTTCTCCTGAACCCTGTTGATATCCACAATGATGAACTCCTCCAGCTGCCTGGGGTGGAACAGGCTGTTGAAAGGGTGGCGCCAGTAGGTGCTGCCATCAACTTCAGCAACTGCAAGAAGACAACAGCATCAGCTGTGAGAGGAGCAGGGCTTCCTGGGGAGAGGCTGAACGCAACAGGAAGCAGCCAAACCCTGGGCAACCACCAAACTCATTGGGGTGAAGTCAGTCATTCCACAGTCCCAGCATGGAGGGGTTGGAATGGACCTCTGGGCATCATCAGTCCAAGCCCCTGCTCCAGCAGGGCACCCACAGCAGCTTGCCCAGCAGCACAATGCCCAGGGGGGGTTGGAAGCTCTCCACACCAGGAGACTCCACAACCTCTCTGGGCAGCCTGCTCCAGGCCTCCAGCACCCTCACACCAAACAACTTTCTCCTCCTCTTCACATGGAACCTCCTGGGCTCCACTTTGTGCCCACTGCCCCTTCTCCTGTCCCTGGGCACCACTGAGCAGAGCCTGGCCCCAGCCTCTTGCCCCCCACAGCTCCTTTGTCTCTTGCTGAGCATTGCTCAGCTGCCCTCTGGGGCTGCTCTTCTGCAGGCTCTCAGCCTTTGCTGGTTTCCTACTGTACCACAAGCATTTAGGACATGACCTATGCAGCAAACTTGTGCTACAAGAGCAGCTGATGTGTGAAAGCCCAGCCCCATATCACATTTAGGAGGCTCAGGGGAGACCTTCTTGCTCTCTCCAACTCCCTGAAGGGAGGTTGTAGCCAGGTGGGGGTTGGTCTCTTCTCCCAGGCAGCCAGCACCAGAACAAGAGGACACAGTCTCAAGCTGTGCCAGGGGAGGTTCAGGCTGGAGGTTAGGAAGAAGTTCACAGACAGAGAGAGTGATTGCCCATTGGGATGTGCTGCCCAGGGAGGTGGTGGAGTCCCCATCCCTGGAGGTGTTCAGGAGGAGACTTGACAGGGTGCTGGGTGCCATGGGTTAGTTGTTTAGGTGGTGTTGGGTGATAGGTTGGACTCGATGACATTGAAGGTCTCTTCCAACTTGGTTTATTCCATTCTATGTCTGTAGCACAAACCTGTTCAGCTGCAGGAATCATTCTTCTGGATTTGTCCTAACTTCTGAGAGGCAGCTGGCTGCCATTTCACCAGCAAATGCCAACACAAGCAGCGTGCTGCTGGTACCCAAGTGGCCAGACTTGTCATTCACAGCAAAACTTGATGCAAACTCATTTTAGAGGAATACACCTGACCCATGGGAAAACATGGCCTAAGCTTCCATCACACTCCCTCTCTGGAGGCACCCAAAACCTGCCTGGATGTGTTCCTGGGTGATTTATAGAATCAGGGAACTGTCAGGGATAGAAGGGACCTCAAGGCTCAGCCAGTCCCAACCCCCTGCCATGGCCAGGGACACCTCACACCACAGCAGCAGGTTGCTCACAGCCACAGCCAGCCTGGCTGCAAACACCTCCAGGCAGGAGGCTTCCACCACCTCCCTGGGCAACCTGTGCCAGGCTCTCACCACCCTCATGGCCAACAACTTCTTCCTCACAGCCAATCTCAATCTCCCCACTTCTAGTTCTGCTCCATCCCCCCCAGTCCTATCCCTCCCTGACACCCTCACAAGTCCCTCCCCAGCTTTCTTGGAGCCCCCTGCAGATCCTGGAAGGCCACCAGAAGGTCTCCTGGGAGCCTTCTCCTCTCCAGCCTGCACAACCCCAACTCTCTCAGGCTGTCTCCAGAGCAGAGCAGCTCCAGCCCTCTGCTCCTCCTCGTGGCCCTTCTCTGGACACCTTCCAGCCCCTCCAGAGCCTTCCTGGCACAGAGGCTCCAGAAGTGGCCCCAGAGCTGCAGCTGTGGTCTCAGCAGAGTGGAGCAGAGGGGCAGAATGCCCTCCCTGGCCCTGCTGGGCACACTTCTCTTGCTGCAGCCCAGGCTCTGCTTGGCTCTCTGGGCTGCAAGTGCTCCCTGCTGGCTCCTGTGGAGCTTCTCCTCCCCCAGCACCCCCAAGGCCTTTCCTTGAGAGCTGCTCTCCAGCTGCTCCCTGCCTGGAATTACCCTGCCCCAGCTGCAAGGCCTTTACATTACAAGACACTGTTTTAGCAAGGGGGTTGGACTAAAAGATTGTGATGGGTTACAGCCATCCTGCATGGGGGCTGAAAGAACCTGATCCAGGTGGGCAGAGAGAGACCTGGATTTCCCCCTCCCAGGAGGAGGGGTCCCCTGGGTCAGAGGTGGTCTATTCTACTCCCCCTTCCTGTCCAGCAAGCCTGTAACAAGGGCAGACATCTTTCACTGCTTTCTTTCCCTGCCTTGCCTGCTCAACAGAGGTCATCTGCTGCTGCTGCTTCCTGCACTGACCACGTGCTGGGGGCCTACTTTCCAGGCTGCATCCACACTCTCTGAAGAACTGACTCCACTTGCATACAGGCTCACAGGATGTCAGGAGTTGGAAGTGACCCAGAGAGATCATCCAGTCCAAGGCCCCTGCCAGGGCAGGAGCAGAAAACCCAGCACAGGTCACACAGGAACACATCCAGACAGGGCTGGGAAGGCTCCAGAGAAGGAGACTCCACAACCTCTCTGGGCAGCCTGCTCCAGGCCTCTGGGACCCTCACAGGGAAGAAGTTCCTCCTCATGTTGAGGTGGAACCTCCTGTGCTGCAGTTTCCATCCATTGCTCCTTGTCCTATCCCAGGGCACAACTGAGCAGAGCCTGTCCCTGTCCCTGTCCCCTCCTTCCTGACCCCCAGCCCTCAGATATTTGTGAACATTGATTGAATCCCCTCTCAGTCTTCTCTTCTGCAGACTAAACAGCCCCAGGGCTCTCAGCCTCTCCTCTCCAGACAGTGCTCAGTCCCCTAATCATCCTTGGAGCCCCCCCTTGGACTCTCTCCAGCAGATCCCTGTCCCTCCTGACCTGGGGAGCCCAAAACTGAACACAGTACTCAAGATGAGATCTCAGCAGGGACATGCCACTGGGATGTGCTGCCCAGGGAGGTGGTGGAGTCACCAAACCTGGAGGTGTTTAAGAAGAGCCTGGATGAGGCCCTTGGTGCCATGGTTTAGTTGATCAGATGGTGCTGGGTGATAGGTTGGATTTGACGACCTCAAAGGTCTTTTCCAACCTGGTTAATTCAGTTCTATTCTACAGCTAAATTGACAACATTAAGGTCTAAGCCCACAGGACTTCATGAGAACCCAACCAAGCCAAGGACAGATTGGGGCAGCAGACAGAGCAGGTGGTGTCAGAGAGCAGAGGAGCAGCTGCAGCTTACTCTGGAGAGTGCTGGGGTCGATGAGGTGGATGGTGCTGGTCACGCGGATGCACACGCAGATCTGGCTCATGTTGCCAAGGCTCTGGGCCAGCTTGGGTGAGAGGCACACAACATTGTCCTGCACACAAACACAGAACCATTCACATCATTGTGACCTACTCTGTCAGTTAAGACAGCAGAGAATCTGAAATCTAGAATGGCTGAGGCTGGAAGGGAGCTCAGAGCTCATCTGCTCCAAGCTCCCCACCATGCCCAGGGACACCTCTCAGCTACACTCAGCTGCTCAAGGCCTCAGCCAGCCTGGCCTCAAACACCCCCAGCAAGGAGGCAGCCACAGCCTCCCTGGCCAGCCTGGGCCACACTCTCACCACCCTCACAAGCAACAACTTCTGCCTCAGCTCCACTCTCACCCTGCTCTGCCTCAGCTTCAAACCATTCCCCCTTGGCCTGGCTCCAGACCCCCTCAGCAAAAGTCTCCATCAGAAAAAGAAGGAAAGGCCTTGAGAGTGCTGGGGGAGGAGAAGCTCAACAGGAGCCAGCAGTCAGCACTTGCAGCCCAGAGAGCCAAGCAGAGCCTGGGCTGCAGCAAGAGAAGTGTGGCCAGCAGGGCCAGGGAGGGCATTCTGCCCCTCTGCTCCACTCTGCTGAGACCACAGCTGCAGCTCTGGGGCCAGTGCTGGAGCCTCTGTGCCAGGAAGGATCTGGAGGGGCTGGAAGGTGTCCAGAGCAGGGCCAGGAGGAGGAGCAGAGGGCTGGAGCTGCTCTGCTCTGGAGACAGCCTGAGAGAGTTGGGGTTGTGCAGGCTGGAGAGGAGAAGGCTCTCAGGAGACCTTCTGATGGCCTTCCAGGATCTGCAGGGGGCTCCAAGAAAGCTGGGGAGGGACTTGTGAGGGTGTCAGGGAGGGATAGGACTGGGGGGGGTGGAACAAAACTAGATGTGGGGAGATTCAGCTTGGATGTCAGGAAGAAGTTGTTGGCCATGAGGGAGGTGAGAGCCTGGCACAGGTTGCCCAGGGAAGTGGTGGAAGCCTCCTGCCTGGAGGTGTTTGCAGCCAGGCTGGAGGTGGCTGTGAGCAACCTGCTGTGGTGTGAGGTGTCCCTGCCCATGGCAGGGGGCTTGGAACTGGCTGAGCCTCGAGGTCCCTTCCAAGCCTGACAGTTGTGTGCTTCTACAAAAGCTCTACCCAGTGGAAGCAACACCCTGGAGGTGGGGCAGGAAGCAGCTACCTTGCATATGGGCACAATCTCCACAGAGAAGGTGCTCTTGTAGTTGTAGACATTGCTGTGGATGTCGTGGGAGATCAAGCGCTGCGAGGACTTTGCCCTACAAAACACAGAAGGAAGAGAGCCTGCAGGCACCAGGGAGGACACTCCTTGGAGCAGGGGCTGCTCAGCACAAAGCACAGCACTGAACAACACAGCCCTGGGCACTGCAAGTATTAAGCAAGTACAGAGACGCTTGGGGGCTGGTTTTACAATGGCTAAGTGGAAAACATGGGACTCAGGCAGCAGGGGTGTTGGTCTGGTTTAACCAGACTGCAGGATCCTTCCCCTTCCACAATACTTTGCAAGTGAAGGATAAAAGAGTTCCCAAAAGCTTTTCATTATCCAAGGACATACCTAGATGGAACTGTACACTGAAGAAAATCTACCATCTTCTGGGCCTGCTGCTTGGAAGAATAATAGAAGTCCAGGCCATCTGGAAGAGGAGAAAGCTTGATGAACACATCTGCTGCCAGGGCGAGGTGTGACTGCCACCTGAGAGACACAGCCCAAGTGACCTGCTGCTTAGCTCAGCTCAGGCAGCCCAGAAGGCAAATTGTATCATGGCAGCCCAAGATACTCCATCAAGAGGAGTGAGGCCAGCAGCACAAGAGAGGGGATCAATCTGAGATACAAATCCAGGCTGAGCGCAGCATGGGTTAGAGTAGAGCTGAAGAAAGAGAGCTTCCCATCACCCAACACCCCCCAGGAGCCAAGAGTGTCCTCCTGCAGCCCAGCAGGCAGCTGGGTGCTGGGCTGCAGCCAGAGCAGTGTGGGCAGCAGGGCAGGAGAGGGGATTCTGCCCCTGGAACTCTGCTCAGACCTCACCTCCAATCCTGCCTCCAGGTCTGGTGAAGGAGGACACAGAGCTGCTGGAGAGAGGCCAGAGGAGGCCACAAAGATGATCCAAGGGCTGGAGCAGCTCTGCTGGGAGCACAGGCTGAGGGAGCTGGGGGTGTGCAGCCTGCAGAGGAGGAGGCTCCAGGGGCACCTCAGAGCTGCCTGCCAGGACCTGAAGGCAGCCTGCAGGAAGGCTGCAGAGAGACTTTTGCTGAGGGGGTCTGGAGCCAGGCCAAGGGGGAATGGTTTGAAGCTGAGGCAGAGCAGGGTCAGAGTGGAGCTGAGGCAGAAGTTGTTGCTTGTGAGGGTGGTGAGAGTGTGGCCCAGGCTGGCCAGGGAGGCTGTGGCTGCCTCCTTGCTGGGGGTGTTTGAGGCCAGGCTGGCTGAGGCCTTGAGCAGCTGAGTGTAGCTGAGAGGTGTCCCTGGGCATGGTGGGGAGCTCGGAGCAGATTGGCTCAGGTTGGAAGGGAGCTCAGAGATCTTCTGTGATGCTATGACTCTGCTCACACAAGCACCCTTCCAGCACAAGCAGGTTGGTCTGCTGTCCCTCCAGACTTCAAACCCTCCCCACTCACCATGGATCTCTTTGATACGAAGAGTGTTCTGATGCAGCCTGTGCTTCAAAATCAGCTGCTCCAAGTAGTAGAAAGTCTTCTTGTGCAGAGTCTGGAAACCCAACAAAGGTTACAGGATGAAGGTTAAGCACAAGACACCACCCCCCCTGCCATCATTTAAGAAGGATGAGCTAACAATACTGGGACAGCAGAGACAAAAGCTGTTCCTCCCAAGATCTGTGCACCAGATTGCTGGGCCAGGAGGAACTAAACATTCAGATTCCTCTACCTTCTGCCTGACTTGCACCACAGCCTTCCAGAAATCCTTAGCTTCAATCCTGTGACAGTCTTCACACATCTGAGTCTGAACTATGTACTCCACCACAAAGACTTGCTGGAGGACTGCTCCATTCATCACCTGCAAGACAAAGGTTGGAGAGGGGAGTGCTGTGAGGTGAGGCACAAAGCCACTTTACAGCAGCATGCTGAAAAAGCTGTCTTGGGCTAGTAGAACTTCCCTGGAACAGCCAAAGACCACCTTCAGAATGGCACTTCAGTGACAGAAATGAAGCAGGCTGAAAGCAGTATTCAGGGAACCATGAAGGGTGGCCACACCCCAGCCTCTCAATGTCCTTCCTGGAGTGAAAGGCCCAAAACTGAATCCAGTATTCAGGGTGCAGCCTCACCAGTTCTTGGGACAGAGGAACAATCCCTGCCCTGCTCCTGCTGATCAAGCTACTTCAGATCCAGGCCAGGATGCTGTTGACACATTCTTGGCCACCTGGGCACATTAATGGGTCACAGATTCATAAAAGGGTTTAGATTGGAAGGGACATTCAAGATCATCCAGTTCCAACCCCCTGCCATGGGCAGGGACACCTCCTGCTAGCCCAGGTTGCTCAAGACCTCATCCAACCTGGCCTTGAACACCTCCAGGGAGAGTTCATCCACAGCCCCCTGAGCAATCTGTTCCAGTGTCTCCCCACCCTCACTGGAAAGAATTTCTTCTTAATATCCAGTCTAAATGTGCTCTCCTCAAGCTTCAGTCCATTCCTTCTCATCCTACTACTACAAGCCCCTGTCAAAAGTCCCTTCCTGGCTTTCCTGTAGCCCCCTTCAGGTACTGGAAGGCTGCTCTAAGGCCCTGGAGGAGCCTTTTCTTCTCCAGGCTGAAGAGCCCCAACTCCCCCAGCCTGCTCACACAGGGGAGGGTTCTCCAGCCCCCTGATCACTTTGTAGCCTCCACTGGACCTGCTCCAGCAGCACCATGCCCTTCTTGTGCTGAGGTCACCAGAACTAGAGGCAGAGCTGCAGGATGGGCCTCACCAGAGCAGAGGGCACCTTCAGGCAGCTGTTGACTGCCACCCCCCAGCTCCTTTTCTGCAGGACAGAGATCTTTACCCTGAAGACAATCCAGCTGACACGTGCTGGATTTGACCACAGACAATCACTTACCTAAAACACAGCCACACACAAAAAGAATCCAATCCAATCATGCTGTGTGCCACAAAAGCTTTCAAAAGTCCCCCACAGAACACTGTGCTTCAGTTACCTCTTTCTGAACAGTCAGCTTCAGCTTCAGCCTCTTGGAATGGGGCTCAGTCCAAATGAAGCCTGCATCAATCAGCCGGACCTGCCAGGGGCAAGGAACAAGAGCTCAGCTGCTCCCAGCACTGCCACCAGGAGCTGGTCACAAACACCCAGCCCCAGCCACAACACACAACCTCATGCTCTAGCTCCAGCAAGGCAGGGAATGATTAACATCCAATTAAAACTCAAACAGGTGATTTTTCAACTTGATCTCTATCCAGCCCTCTGCAACCATCTTCCAAGTGGCCAAGGGCTCAGGCCCAGCCAACATGGATTTAGGAGGGGCAGGTCCTGCCTGACCAACCTGATCTCCTTCTATGCCCAGGTGACTGCCTGGTGGATGTGTGGCAGGCTGTGGATGTGGTCTGCCTGGACTTCAGCAAGGCCTTTGACACCGTCCCCTACAGCAAACTGCTGGCCAAGCTGTCAGCCCCTGGCTTGGACAGCAGCTCTCTGAGCTGGGTTAGGAACTGGCTGGAGGCTGAGCCCAGAGAGTGGTGGTGAATGGTGCCACAGCCAGCTGGCAGCCAGGCCCCAGTGGTGTGCCCCAGGGATCAGTGCTGGGCCCTGTGCTCTTTAACATCTTCAGTGATGATCTGAATGAGGGCATTGAGTCAGGCATCAGCACATTTGCAGATGACACCAAGCTGGGGGCAGGAGTTGATCTGTTAGAGGATAGGAGAGCTCTGCAGAGGGACCTGGACAGGCTGGGCAGATGGGCAGAGACCAAGGGAATGAGATTGAACATATCCAAGTGCCAGGTTCTGCACATTGGCCACAGCAACCCCATGCAGTGCTACAGGCTGGGGTCAGAGTGGCTGAGAGCAGCCAGGCAGAGAGGGACCTGGAGGTAGAGGTGGACAGCAGCTGAACATGAGCCAGCAGTGTGCCCAGGGGGCCAAGAAGGCCAAGGGCATCCTGGCCTGCATCAGGAAGAGTGTGGCCAGCAGGAGCAGGGAGGTCATTGTGCCCTGTGCTCAGCACTGGATAGGCCACACCTTGAGTCCTGTGTCCAGTTCTGGGCTCCTCAGTTGAAGAAGGACATTGAGCTGCTGGAAGGTGTCCAGAGAAGGGCAAGAAAGCTGGGGAGGGGTCTGGAGCACAGCCCTGTGAGGAGAGGCTGAGGGAGCTGGGGTTGCTTAGCCTGGAGAAGAGGAGGCTCCGGGGGACCTCAGAGCTGCCTGCCAGCACCTGAAGGCATCCTGCAGGAAGGCTGCAGAGAGACTTTTGCTGAGGGGGTCTGGAGCCAGGCCAAGGGGGAATGGTTTGGAGCTGAGGCAGAGCAGGGTGAGAGTGGAGCTGAGGCAGAAGTTGTTGCTTGTGAGGGTGGTGAGAGTGTGGCCCAGGCTGGCCAGGGAGGCTGTGGCTGCCTCCTTGCTGGGGGTGTTTGAGGCCAGGCTGGCTGAGGCCTTGAGCAGCTGAGTGGAGCTGAGAGGTGTCCCAGGGCATGGTGGGGAGCTTGGAGCAGCTGAGCTCTGAGCTCCCTTCCAGCCTGAGCCATGCTGTGATACAGAGGGTTCAACCCCTCCATAAGGATCAAACCCTGGGGTGTGAGTTAGCTCAACTCCACTTTATGCAATGCCATGGACACACTGTGAAGTATGCACTCACCTTGCTCAGAGAAGCTTTGAGTTTCTTAAGACACAAAGCAAGAAGCTCTCTTGATTCTAAGGCACACTGAATCCAGGTTCCTGGAGGCTGAAGGTACCTATGATACAGGCAGCATTTTAAGGCACACTACAGCACCCAAAAGTTATTTCCCAGGCTTGCAGTTTTAATACCCATGTTTTGCCAGTGGGGTATGGACAGGCTAGAGAGGTGATTAGTGAAGTTTAACAAGGCCAAGTGTAAGGTCCTGCACCTGGGGAGGAATAACCTCCTGCACCAGTACAGGTGAGGGTTGACCTGCTGGGAAGCAGCTCTACAGAGAAGCAGCTTGGAGTTTTCTTTCCTCTGAGGGTGCTGGAGGCCTGAAGCAGGCTGCCCAGAGAGGTTGTGGAGTCTCCTGGTATGGAAAGCTTCCAAACCTCCCTGACCATTAGTGCTGCTGGGCAAGCTGCTGTGGGTGCCCTGCTTTAGCAGGTGGGTTGGAATGGATGATCTCCAGAGGTCTCTTTCAAGCCCCACCATGCTGGGATCCTGTGATCAGCCACACCTTCTGCCTCCCTAAACATTAGAACTCACACACTCCAGGAGCAGTCTGTCCTCATCAATCTGCCCACTTTTCTTCCAAGGACCAAAACCTCACTTCTTTAAATCTTTCAGCCTCTACACCCCAACACCTTTCTACTTCCACAAGGAAAGACATAAAAGAGATGTGCTGAAAAATCCCAAGAGGTGAGATGAAAACATGCAGAGCTTTCCAGCATGTCCAGCTTTCCAGCCACAGTCACCCCCAAGGGCCCCTGCCCCCAGCCCCAGGAGAGTAGATTCAGGTTAAATAGCAGAAGGGAATTCTTTGCAGTGAGGGTGGGGAGACCCTGGCACAGCCTGCCCAGCAAGGCTGTGGCTGTGCCCTCCCTGGAGGTGTTCAAGGCCAGGCTGGATGAGGCCTTGAGCAACCTGGGCTGGCGGGGGGTGGGAATTAGATGATCTTCAAGGTCCCTTCCAACCCAAAGCAGCCTGGGATTCTCTGAAGGTGCTGTGGCGGCTCACCTTTCGCACTGCTTGCAGAAGTGGACGGTGCCCTGCTTGGGGATGCCCTCGGTGATGTCCACCTGCGCCCGCAGGCAGCCCACGCACATGTTGGCCGGGTTGGGCGGGACGGGCACGCCGCACTGGCAGCACAGGCTGCAGCCGAGAGACGGAGGGAAAGTCAGGCGCCGGCGGCGGCTGCGCCCGCAGCACGCAAGCAAAGCTTCCCGCGGGCTTCGCGTTTCATTGCGGTGTTAACTCCGGCCCCGCAGCTCGGTCCTCACCCGCTCCCCCCGCACCAGCCCCGCCAGCCCGGCGAACGGCCGCCCGGGCGCCTTCCCCCCGCACCCTGCGGCCGCGCCCCGGCCGGCCGAGCCCCGCCACCCCCGCGCCCGGCGGCCGCTCACATGTTTCCCTGGGTGTGGGGGGCCGGCCCCGTCATGTACTCCATGGCGGCCGCTGCACGCCCGGCGCCGGCTTCCGGCGGGCAGGGGAAGGGGCGGAGCGGCGCGGCCCCGCGAGAGCCGGCGGCGGGGCGGGGCTGAGGGGCGGGGCGGGGCTGGGGGGCGGGGCTGGGACTAGAGCAGGGGCAGAGGCAGGGGCAGGGGGTGGAGCTGGAGCAGGGGCAGGGGGTGGAGCTGGAGCAGGGGCAGGGGGTGGAGCTGGAGCTGGGGCGGGGCAGGGGGTGGAGCTGGGGCAGGGCAGGGCAGGACGGGCCCGGCCCGGCCCGGGCTGTAGCAGGGGCAGGGGTAGGGCCGAGCTGGGGCAGGAGCTGGGGCAGAGGCAGGAGCTGGGGCAGAGGCAGGAGCTGGAGCCGGGGCAGGGGCTGGGGCGGGTCCGTGCGGGCTGCGCGGTGGTGTTGGGCGCTGTCCCGCTTGCGGAGCACGCTGTAATTAGCAGGCTGTAATTAGCGGCTCGTGGAAACGTTAAGAGGTTTGTTTGTTTGTTTGTTTGTTTGTTTGTTTTCATTTGAAAATCGCGGGAATTATGTCAGGAGCAGGGAGCTAAACCTTTTTAAGCAGAGTAACGACTTGGGTCCCAACTCCCCTCTGCAATGCTACAGGCTTGGGGCAGAGTGGCTGTAAAGTAACCATCAGAGCAGGATCGGAAGGTGACTGGAAAGTGACCCTCGGAGCAGTGGCTGAAGATGAATCATTAATGTGCCCAGGTGTCCAAGCATCCTTCCTGGCCAGCAGGAGCAGGGCAGGGATTGTGCCCCTGGACTCTGCACTGAGGAGGCTGCACCTTGAATCCCAGCTTCAGTTGTGGGCCCCTCACTCCTAGAAGGACATTGTGGGGCTGGAGCAGGTCCAGAGAAAGGCAACAAAGCTGGGGAAGGGTGTGGAGAACAGAAATGGTGGGGAGCAGCTGAGGGAGCTGGGGGTGTTCAGCCTGGAGAAGAAGAAGCTGAGGGGAGACCTCATCTCCCTGAAAGGAAATTTGAGCCAGGTGGGGCTTGGTCTCCCAGGTAGTAAACAATGAGAGGAAATGGCCTCAAGGTGCACCAAGGGAGGTTTTGGCTTAGACAGTGGGTTGGACTCTTCAGGCTCTCAGCCCCAGGCCTCTCAGCCTTTCCTCCTCACAGAGATGCTTCAGGCCCTTCAACAGCTTTGTAGTCTCCACTGGGCTGGGGGACAAGAAGTTCACCATCAGCCAGCCACATGCCCTCAGGCACTCCCAGGCCCTTCTCTGTGGAGCTGCCCTCCATCGTCAGGTCACTCCTCACTTGGGGGCTGTTGCTGCCCACCTGCTGGACTCTACACTTGCATGATACAAAACATTATCTGTCTTTTTGAAGTACAACTTCAAGCTTAAATAGCAAACATCCGACCGTGGCACCAAGATCCCAGCCCTGAACTACTCCTTTCTGCTTCACCCATCACCATGTCTGTAGGATTGTTCCTTTGACTCCCCCCAGGAGGGAACAGCAAGATGACAAACACCTTTATTTCTGGGCCTGTTTCTAATGCAACTTGCCCACAAGGCTGAGAAAAGACCCTTTACAGTGAGATTGTTGTCAGTACTGCTGTTCATCATGGATTAGTTAAGTGTTACATCATCCTTTGGCTTAGAAGGAGTTGGTTCACAGTCTCACAGGATGTTAGGAGTAGGAAGGCACCTCTGGAGATCTGCCAGTCCAATGTTGCTGCCAGAGCAGGAGCAGAGAACCCAGCACAGGTCACACAGGAACACATCCAGACAGGGCTGGGAAGGCTCCAGAGAAGGAGACTCCACAACCTCTCTGGGCAGCCTGCTCCAGGCCTCTGGGACCCTCACAGGGAAGAAGTTCCTCCTCATGTTGAGCTGGATCCTCCTGTGCTGCAGTTTCCATCCATTGCCCCTTGTCCTATCCCAGGGTGCAGCTGAGCAGAGCCTCTCTGTGTCCCCTCCCTCCTGACCCCCAGTCTTCAGCTATTGATAGACATTGATCAGATTCTCTCTCAGCTTTCTCCTCTCCAGACTGAACAGCCCCAGGGCTCTCAGCCTCTCCTCCCCAGGCAGTGCTGCAGTCCCTTCAGCATCCTTGGAGCCCTCCCATGGACTCTCCCCAGCAGGTCTCTGTCCCTCCTGAACTGGGGAGCCCAGAGCTGGATGCAATATTCCAGGTGAGGTCTCAGCAGGGCAGAGACCATCCAGTCCAAGCCCACTGCTAAAGCAGGGGCACCCACAGCAGCTTGCCCAGGATCCCAAGGGCAGCAAGAGCTTGCAGAGGCAATTTAAAGTACCTTGGTGACTACAAAGGGCATGGTTCTGCTACTAACTGGCAGCAGACGGTGGCCGTGCCTTCAGCTGAGGCAGGGTTTGGTATGCAAACACCAAAATAAGTGCAGCTGAAAATGAATCTGCTGTGGAAACATCACTAGGATCAATTCTCCTCCCAGTGACTTCACAGAAGACCTGGCTCCCATTGCTAGCAGGCCTGCAAGGTGAGACTCCCCAGGTGAGAGCCTGGCATGCAGAGGGATTGTCTGGGTTCAGAAACCAGAGGAATCAAAGATGGAGAGATTCAGCAGGGCTTGAAAGCATAAACCACTTCCCAGCCCCTGTGCAGCAGCAGGGCTTCTGGAGAGCAGGGACATGAAACTTCAGCGTGGGGAAATGCTCTTTAAACACAATGTTTTAGCTCTTGATGGTGTGGTGGGATTTTATTTTATTTTATTTTATTTTATTTTATTTTATTTTATTTTATTTTATTTTATTTTATTTTATTTATTTTTATATTATTATTACTGTTATTATTGTTATTATTTTGGAGATTTTTCCCTTTAAAAAAAGTTATTCTTTTTCCCCTTTTTGAAAATTAATTTTCCTTTTAAAATAAACTATGTGATCTTTGGGTTTTGGTTTGGGGTTTTTTTAATTTTTTTTATATATACTCTTTTAAGTACAGGAAAGCTCTGGAGGGGCTGGAAGGTGTCCAGAGAAGGGCCACGAGGAGGAGCAGAGGGCTGGAGCTGCTCTGCTCTGGAGACAGCCTGAGAGAGTTGGGGTTGTGCAGGCTGGAGAGGAGAAGGCTCCCAGGAGACCTTCTGGTGGCCTTCCAGGATCTGCAGGGGGCTCCAAGCAAGCTGGGGAGGGACTTGTGAGAGTGTCAGGGAGGGATAGGACTGGGGGGGATGGAGCAAAACTAGAAGTGGGGAGATTGAGATTGGCTGTGAGGAAGTTGTTGGCCATGAGGGTGGTGAGAGCCTGGCCCAGGTTGCCCAGGGAGGTGGTGGAAGCCTCCTGCCTGGAGGTGTTTGCAGCCAGGCTGGCTGTGGCTGTGAGCAACCTGCTGTGGTGTGAGGTGTCCCTGGCCATGGCAGGGGGCTTGGAACTGGCTGAGCCTTGAGGTCCCTCCCAGCCCTGACAATTCATAGTATCATAGCATCAGTCAGGGTTGGAAGGGAGCACAAGGATCATCTAGTTCCAACCCCCCTGCCATGGGCAGGGACACCCCACACTAGATCAGGCTGGCCACAGCCTCGTCCAGCCTGGGCTTAAACACCTCCAGGGACAGGGCCCCAACCACCTCCCTGGACAACCCATTCCAGGGCTTCACCACTCTCATGGGGAAGAACTTCCTCCCCACCTCCAGCTTCATTCCATTCCCCCTAGTCCTGTCACTACCGGATATCCTGAGCAGTCACTCCCCAGCCTTCTTGTAGGCCCCCTTCAGATACTGGAAGGCCACAATTAGGTTGTCTCAGAGCCTTTTCTTCTCCAAACTGAACAGCCCCAACTCCCTCAGTCTGTCCTCACAGGAGAGGTGCTCCAGCCCTCTGCTCATCCTCCTGGCCCTTCTCTGGACACCTTCCAGCACCTCCAGATCCCTCTTGGAATAGGGGCTCCAGAACTGGAGGCAATACTCTGTGATTGTGTGTTCCACAGTAAGACTCCAGAGAGGTCTGCAAAGAAACTCACTTCTGAAGGAGTGCTGAGTAACAGTCTGTGAACACACAAGCAGCCCACTAAAGGAAAATGTGCCAAAGAAGTGAAAACAAGGCATACAGTTTGACAGCCTGTGATTTCCACCCCCACTCCCCTCCAGTCCCCAAAGCAACCAAACCAACTCTTCCTTTCCACCAGGATATCACCACATAACGCAAACCACGCCGGATGCCTCGATGCAGTTCAGCTCTGCTCCCCTCCGTCATAACTGTGAGCCTGCAGATGACAAATACGGATGTGCAAGCACAGCTTCACCTCCTGGCAGCTCCTCTTGCTCATAGGGAATGGGTGGGTGTAGTACACCACAGACAGAATCTAACCCAAACAGATTCAACTATTCTACTCTGCCCTGCTGAGACCTCACCTGCAATATTGCATCCAGCTCTGGGCTCCCCAGTTCAGGAGGGACAGGGATCTGCTGGAGAGAGTCCAAGGGAGGGCTCCAAGGATGCTGAAGGGACTGCAGCACTGCCTGGGGAGGAGAGGCTGAGAGCCCTGGGGCTGTTCAGTCTGGAGAGGAGAAGACTGAGAGGGATCTGATCAATGTCTATCAATAGCTGAGGGCTGGGGGTCAGGAGGGGGGTGACAGGGACAGGCTCTGCTCAGTTGCTACCTGGGATAGGACAAGGAGCAATGGATGGAAACTGCAGCACAGGAAGTTCCACCTCAGCATGAGGAGGAACTTCTTCCCTGTGAGGGTCCCAGAGGCCTGGAGCAGGCTGCCCAGAGAGGTTGTGGAGTCTCCTTCTCTGGAGCCTTCCCAGCTCTGTCTGGATGTGTTCCTGTGAGACCTGTGCTGGATTCTCTGCTCCTGCTCTGGCAGGGGGCTTGGACTGGCAGATCTCCAGAGGTCCCTTCCTACTCCTAACATCCTGTGAGACTGTGATATGTGACTCTGTGATCTCCAGAGGTCCCTTCTGACCCCCACTGTGCTGTGATTTGCATTTGATGAGCGACACTGAGCTGGTGTGAATGTTTATCCTTAGATTTGCCATTGATCTTTAGAGGAACAACTTAGGCTCCAAGCTCCCAAAGAAGAGGAAAGTGCCAGCACTCAGGGGCTGTGTGTGCTCTGTGGGGGAAGCAAGCACCCCATTTCAAACCACTTTGAACACAGGCTTGCTCGCTCTCTTACATGCAGACGAGTGGGCCCTTGAGTAAGTCGCTGCAGGAAAGCTCAAGTGCCGAGGCAAGGAAGGGCAGGAGGGGCTTTGTGCCAGCCACAGCACACAGAGCGACTGCGTTTGCAGTACACACCTGCAGAAACAGAAGCAGCTCACAGTGATGAATTGATGGCAAAGATGTTGCTGTGGTTAATGGAGCAGACACCTGAGGTCACTATTCCCTCACGGAAACTGGAGCCAGGAAAGGAGGTGACAAAGCTACCAGGGGACCTCCTGGGACCTCTCACCCACTTAGAGCTGCTCTGACCTTCCAACAAAGAGGTTTTGTTCTGCTCTGGGCTGCTGATTTCATTAGCTGTGCTGGTTTAAATGTAAACCCCTCAAGAGTTTAAGAGCAGAAGCCAGCAGGATGCTTTTCACTTGGTTTGCTTAACAGTCAGTGTAAAATAAATGTGGGATGTGGGCAGCACTGTGCACAGCTTCAGGGCCACTCACCAGCAGCCCAGAAATGCTCTCATTTAACTGTAGGAGCATTTGAACACCATTCAGCTGGATGGGAAGAGTTGTGCACTCACACTGAAGCACCTCCACGGGCTTGACTGGTGTCAGATTTAGTTTTTAACTCACAGCTTCCAAATTTGGGTCAGGATCCAGCTCCCAGCAGGGACCAGCCAACTGCTTTGCTGGCCAGGAGGTGTCTTCCCCAGTACGCATCAGGGACTCCTGCCTGCCCATTGGGTACCACTGTTGCTGGGTTGTGAGGCCCAGGAGGGAGGTCCACACATCCCCTCCGTGGGTGATTGCTCCTCCTGATGATACAGAACTGGGAGGAGTGGCTGACAGCCTGACAGGCTGTGCTACTGCTCAGGGAGAACTGGGCAGGCTGGAGAGCTGGGGAAGAGGAACCTCATGAAGCTCAGCAAGGGCAGGGGTAGGGTCCTGCACCTGGAGAGGAACAGCCTCCTCCTGTCCTGCAGCAGTACAGGTGACCTGCTGGGAAGCAGCTCCTTAGAGAAGGACCTGGGAGTGCTGGGCATCAAGAAGTTCACCATCAGCCAGCAGTGGTATCCAAGAAGACCAATGGTGTCCTGAAGAAGAGTGTGGCCAGCAGGCTGAGGGAGGTTCTTCTCTAACTGTACTCTGCCCTAGGGAAGCCAGAGTCCTAGGTGCACTTCTGGGCTCCCCAGTTCAAGAAAGACAGGGAACTGCTGGGGAGAGTCCAGGGGAGGCTGCAAAGCTGCTGAGGGGCCTGGAGCAGCTGTGGGAGGAGCAAAGGCTGAGAGCCCTGGGGCTGAGAGCCTGCAGAAGAGCAGCCCCAGAGGGCAGCTGAGCAATGCTCAGCAAGAGACAAAGGAGCTGTGGGGGGCAAGAGGCTGGGGCCAGGCTCTGCTCAGTGGTGCCTAGGGACAGGCCAAGGGGCAGTGGGCACAAAGTGGACCCCAGGAGGTTCCATGTGAAGAGGAGGAGAAAGTTGTTTGGTATGAGGGTGCTGGAGGCCTGGAGCAGGCTGCCCAGAGAGGTTGTGGAGTCTCCTGGTGTGGAGAGCTTCCAACCCCCCCTGGGCACTGTGCTGCTGGGCAAGCTGCTGTGGGTGCCCTGCTGGAGCAGGGGCTTGGACTGATGATCCCCAGAGGTCCTTTCCAACCCCTACCATCCTGTGATCTCCAGAGGTCCCTCCCAATCTGTACCATGCTGAGATTCTCTGCTGCTTCTCCCATGCAGCTTTGCATTTGCAGCCCCAGATTCCTCCCTGCCCCCTGTGAAGGTTTCATTCAGCCCTTGCCCAGTGTCCTGTGCCTTTGGCAAAGGGCTGTCCCTGCCCTTTATGGATTGCAGCCCCAGAGCTGCAAACTCACTTCACCAAAGCAGCACATGCTGAGCTGTGCTCCAGCGGAGGTACTGCTGTCTGCTGTGGTCTCAAGGTGTGATAACAATGGGAGGAACACCAATAGGTCGTTCCCCTGGGGCATGCCACACCGAGGGGCTGCTTTCTCTGAGATAATCTACCCTAAATTTACTGGGATAATGCTCCAGTTCTTTTCCAGCTCTTCAGTTCCTTGTGAGGAATCCAATTAGTAATCCAATTTATAGTACAAGCCACAAACATTATTACTGCTGAACCTCAGAGGCAGAAACAAAGGGAGCTGGGGAAAAAAAAACCACAACAAAACCCTTCCTTAAAGTAGCTTTGCAGCAGAGCCCAGCATGCTGGGGCACCTCTTGCAGCTGGTCAATGGATCCAACCTGGGCTCTGCACCAGCTGTGAGCTACAGCACAGGGCTCTGACCCAGAGAAAGGCCACGAGGAGGAGCAGAGGGCTGGAGCTGCTCTGCTCTGGAGACAGCCTGAGAGAGTTGGGGTTGTGCAGGCTGGAGAGGAGAAGGCTCCCAGGAGACCTTCTGGTGGCCTTCCAGGATCTGCAGGGGACTCCAAGAAAGCTGGGGAGGGACTTTTGAGGGTGTCAGGGAGGGATAGGACTGGGTGGGATGGAGCAAAACTAGAAGTGGGGAGATTCAGCTTGGATGTCAGGAAGAAGTTGTTGCCCGTGAGGGTGGTGAGAGCCTGGCACAGGTTGCCCAGGGAGGTGGTGGAAGCCTCCTGCCTGGAGGTGTTTGCAGCCAGGCTGGCTGTGGCTGTGAGCAACCTGCTGTGGTGTGAGGTGTCCCTGCCCATGGCAGGGGGCTTGGAACTGGCTGAGCCTTGAGGTCCCTTCCAGCCCTGACAATTCTGTGACTCTATGACTTGGGTTTCCTTTCAGCTGTGAAATACACCTGATGCTCTGCTGGTCTCCCTTCCTGAAGGAACAGCAGCTGGCAGGCAGGCTGTGCACACTGCTCAGCCTGGCAGTGTCAAAGCAGCTGGCAGTAACTGGGTGCTCAGTGTGCCAGAGATGGAGGTGCTGGTCTGGTTGTGGTGGGTTGAAATTTCCCCTCCAACATTAACTTTGCCAGAGCTGCTCAGCTGGAAGCAAGTGAAGCTGTATTTACAGGCAGAGCTGCACTCTACAGTGGAATGCAATGGATATATGCAAAATATCCAGGGGTTACAATAGCTACAGGGATTTACAAGTGATAAACAGCACAAGAACACCACTGGCCAAGGACCAGGGGAAGCTACCAGCTTCTCCCTCTCTGCCCTCCCCTTACCCCCTGTACAAAAGGGAGAAGAGACAGAAGCAGAGATGTTAACACCAAAACATAGAATCATAGAGTCATAGAATCAATAAGGTTGGAAAAGACCTCAGGGATCATCAAGTCCAACCTGTCACCCAGCACCTCATGACTACTAAACCATGGCTCCAAGTGCCACATCCAAGGCTTTTCTGAACACTTCCAGTGATGGGGACTCCACCACCTCCCTGGGCAGCACATCCCAGTGGCCAATCTCTCTTGCTGGGAGGAACTTTCTCCTCACCTCCAGCCTAAACCTCCCCTGGCACAGCTTGAGACTGTGTCCTCTTGTTCTGGGGCTGCGTGCCTGGGAGAAGAGACCAACCTCCACCTGGCTACAACCTCCCTTCAGGGAGTTGGAGAGAGCAAGAAGGTCTCCCCTGAGCCTCCTCTTCTCCAGGCTAAGCAACCCCAGCTCCCTCAGCCTCTCCTCACAGGGCTGTGCTCAAGGCCTCTCCCCAGCCTTGTTGCCCTTCTCTGGACACCTTCAAGTCTCTCAATGTCCTTCCTAACCTGAGGAGCCCAGAACTGGACACAGGACTCAAGGTGTGGCCTCAGCAGTGCTGAGCACAGGGCACAATGACCTCCCTGCTCCTGCTGGCCACACTCTTCCTGATGCAGGCCAGGATGCCCTTGGCCTTCTTGGCTCCCAGGGCACACTGCTGGCTCCTGTTCAGCTGGCTGTGCAACGCAAACAATGCAGAAGCAAGTTAGGACCTCTCCAGAGCCAAGAAGGGAGAAGAGAAGAAGAATTGCTTTGGGAACAAGAACATGTGATAGATATGTCTCCAAAGGGATTGTTTAGAATGATCTTTGTTTTCCCTTTCACACTCAAGGGTGATTTGGTTACATTTTACTACTTTTCTGCTCAAGATCTGTGAAAAAAATTTAAAGGCATAGCCCAAACCTACCACACTGGTGCAAACCCAGCCCTGCTGCTGCAGCTGCAGCCAGAGGATTCATGGTGTCATACAGGGGCTTAGGTTGGAAAAGAACCTTAGAGATCATCTGCTCCAAACCACTGCCACGGGCAGGGACACCTTCCACTAGCCCAATGCCTCCTCCAGCCTGATTCATGCAGCAGTTTGGCACTGAAAGGTCACCTCTGCTGTGGAGATTCCTGCAGCCTTTCACAAAGCACAGCTGGGGCTGTCCTGGGGGGACCAACAGGGGGACCAACAGATGATTTTTTTTCTGAGCAGCCTTTTCAAACCAAAATACCCCAAAGCACAGAGTTACTTGAACTGAGCTACTTGAACAAGGAGCCATCCTAGATTCAGGAATTAGGATCTTCTGGGGGGAGTGGCTGGCACCCCACCAGGCTGCTCAGGGAGATCTGGACAGGCTGCAGAGCTGGGCAGAGAGAGCCTCATGAAGTTCAACAAGGGCAGGGGTTGGGTCCTGCTCCTTGGGAGGAGCAACCTCAGGCACCAGTAAAGGTGAGGGGTGACCTCCTGGGAAGCAGCTGTGGGGAGAAGAACCTGGGAGGGCTGGGGGACAAGAAGTTCACCATGTGTCCTTGGGGTCAAAATGGCCAATAATGTCCTGGGTGCATGAAGAAGAGTGTGGTCAGCAGGTGGAGAGAGGTTCTTTTCCCCCTCTTCCCTGCCCTGGTAAAGCCACAGCTGGAGGACTGGGTCCAGGTCTGGGCTCCCCAGTCCAAGAGAGTCAGGGAACTGCTGGAGAGAGTCCAGGGGAGGCTGCAAAGCTGCTGAGGGGCCTGGAGCAGCTCTGTGAGGAGCAAAGGCTGAGAGCCCTGGGATTCCCTCTGAACAGGAGGAGAAATGTTTTTGGTGTGAGGGTGCTGAAGCCCTGGAGCAGGCCTCTCAGAGAGGTTGTGGAGTCTCCTTCTCTGGAGGGATTCCCTGGAGCACTTTCTGCAAACAGACCTGCTGAGCCTGCAGAAGAGCAGCCCCAGAGGGGAGCTGAGCAATGCTCAGCAAGAGACAAAGGTGTTGTGGGGGGCAAGAGGCTGGGGCCAGGCTCTGCTCAGTGGTGCCCAGGGACAGGCCAAGGGGCAGTGGGCACAAAGTGGAGCCCAGGAGGTTCCATGTGAAGAGGAGGAGAAAGTTGATTGGTGTGAGGGTGCTGGAGGCCTGGAGCAGGCTGCCCAGAGAGGTTGTGGAGTCTCCTGGTGTGGAGAGCTTCCAACCCCCCCTGGGCACTGTGCTGCTGGGCAAGCTGCTGTGGGTGCCCTACTTTGGCAGGGGCTTGGGACTGGGTGATCTCCAGAGGTCCCTTCAGCCCCCACCATGCTGAGATTTATTTATTCTGAATTACAAGGGAAGATCCTCTTCATGTCAGCTTCTGTCCTTCAGCAGCTCCTATCACCCATCCCATCTTTATCAGGCATCACAGCTTCTTGTTTCCTGATAACCACAGAAACCAAAGCTTTTACTTTCTCATCAGGGCTGCTTCAGCACCACAGCCTTTACCCTGCCTTATCAAAATGATATATTGGCAGAGAAACCCTTTGCTAATTGCTCCTCCCTTGCTTCATGATAGTTTGGGGTTCTGAGGTTGCAGATTTCTTCTCTCGGTGCTTTTCTTCTTTAAAGAGGGCTGGCAGATTTGGAATGGGATGGAATGGAATGGAATGGAATGGAATGGAATGGAATGGAATGGAATGGAATGGAATAGACCAGGTTGGAAGAGACCTTTGAGATCATCGAGTCCAACCTATCACCCAGCACCACCTAATCAACTCAACCATGGCACCAAGGGCCTCATCCAGGCTCTTCTCAAACACCTCCAGGGATGGGGACTCCACCACCTCCCTGGGCAGCACATCCCAGTGGCCAATTACTCTTTCTGGGAAGAACTTTCTCCTCACCTCCAGCCTAAACCTCCCCTGGCACAGCTTGAGACTGTGTCCTCTTGTTCTGATGCTGGCTGCCTGGGAGAAGAGACCAACCCCCACCTGGCTCCAACCTCCCTTCAGGGAGTTGGAGAGAGCAAGAAGGTCTCCCCTGAGCCTCCTCTTCTCCAGGCTAAGCAACCCCAGCTCCCTCAGCCTCTCCTCACAGGGCTGTGCTCCAGACCCCTCCCCAGCTTTCTTGCCCTTCTCTGGACACCTTCCAGCAGCTCAACATCTTTCCTAACCTGTGTCACCAGCACTTACCTGTCCCCCCTGTGCATGAAGCTCCCCCAGTTCCCACACACCCACTCACCCTGGCAGTTGATTTTACTGCATCTTTTCCTTTTTCAGTGTAAAAGATCAGGATGGGTCTTGCTATTCACTTCCTCCTTCTGCACCTGGGTTGAGGAACAGCTGTGTCAAAGATCTAATTTTAACCCAAGGCATGGCCTGGAGCCAGGAGGTGTTGGTTTGGTGCTGGTATGTTTGGTACCTGTACTGGGATGCACTGAACCTCAGCCTAAGAAATCATTCTTCTCTGAAGGTAAATATTTGCTCATCAGAACACGATAGGGATCTCAGAGGCCACTGCACAGGAGCTGTTTGCTTCCCACTTGCCTTTTGTACCCTTCCATGTCTGAGCTATAAACCTCTCATCACATTAGCTGAGACCTAGTGAGAGTGAACCAATACATGAAGACTGCATCAATGGGAAAGGCAAAGGTGGAAGGAGGAGGACAGGGAAGCCCTCCCACCCCAGGGCCCCACCAGACCACACTCCAATTGGTAGATGCCTAATGCTGGAGTGCTGAATCATAGACTCACAGAACTGCTGTGGCCAGAGAAGCCCTCTAAGATCATCCAGTCCAACCAGCAGCCCAACACCCCCATGGCCACTAAACCCTGTCCCCAAGTGCCATGGCCACAGGTTTCTGGAACACCTCCAGGGCTGGGGACTCCACCACCTCCCTGGGCAGCCTCTGCCAATCCCTGACCACTCCTGCAGGAAAGAAGTTTTTCCTAATCTCCAACCTGAACCTCTCCAGGCACAATTTCAGGCCATTTCCTCTGCTTCTATCACCTGATACGAGGGACAAGAGCCCAACTCCCACCTGCCTCCAGCCTTGTTTCAGGAAGCTGTAGAGAGCAGTGAGGTCTCCCCTCAGCCTCACAGAATCAGCCAGGTTGGAAAAGACCTCAGAGATCATCAAGTCCAACCTATGAGCTAATCCCTAACACCTCCTGACAACTAAACCATGGCTCCAAGTGCCACATCCAAGCCTTCTTTGAACACCTCCAGGGATGGGGACGCCAACACCTCCCTGGGCAGCACATCCCAGTGGCCAATCTCTCTCTCTGGGAAGAACTTTCTCCTCACCTCCAGCCTGAACTTCCTCTCCTGTTCTCCAGGCTGAACAACCCCAGGTCCCTCAGCTGCTCCTGGGAACTCCTGTTCTCTGCAAGTAGCAGGTTGGATAAATACAAGGGCAGTTGGATCTCTGCTCTCCTGTGGCTTGCATCAGCCCTTTCTGATGTTGCCTGCCTTTCCTAATTGCTCTCCCAGATGAATTCTCAGCAAGAGGTGTTGCAATGGTAGTGGGTTGAAGTTTGCCTTCCACCACTCCCATCCTGCTGGCACAGGCATGAGAGGGAGATCTGACACATGGCTATTAAAAGATGTCCCTGCAGGTGTTGCTCAGCTAGGAAGTTGCAAAAGCCTACTCTTCTCCAGGCTGCACAACCCCAGCTCCCTCAGCCTGGCCTCACAGCAGAGGGCTCCCAGCCTTCCCAGCATTGCTGTGTGACAGGCTTTAAATACCAAGGTCCTGGCTGCAGACAGCTCATTGCAAGTGGAAACTTCCAATGCTTGCAGCTCATCATTTATTTAAGAGCAGAGGCATTGCTGTAAAGGCCAACCTCAGTCATTTGAGTTTTGCTGGTGAAGGTTTCCTGGACAAACCCAGGCCAGGTGCCCAGGGCTGCTGCACTGAGATCCTTATGGCTGTGCCCAAGTCCTCAGCTCTTAGAACAGCCTACAGATGGATTTTAAAGACCACAATAATGCTGAGCAGAAAGCTGGCACTCAACTGGGTCTAGGGCTCTGAGGTGTTCTGGTGCCACCAAAATGGATCCTTGATCAGAGAATCACAGAATCTCAGAAGGGTTTGGGGCTCTGAGTTGTTTTGGTGTCACAAAAAGATACCTGGGATCAGAGAATCAGAGAATGGTTTGGGTGGGAAGGGACCGCTCAAGCTCCTCAATCCCAACCCCCCTGCAGCCAGCAGGGAGAGCTGCAGCTAGAGCAGGTTGCTCAGAGCCCCCAGCCAACCTCACCTGGGATGGTTCCAGCCAGGGGGCATCCCCCACCTCTCTGGGCACCCTGGGACAGGGTTTTACCATCCTCACTGAAAAAAACTTCTCTCATCTTCCCAGACCAAATCTCCCTCTCCCAGTTCAAACCATCCCCCCTTGTCCTGTCACATCAGGCCCTGCTCAAAAGTCTGTCCCCAGCTTTCTGCTCAGCTCCTTTCAGCACTGCAACACCACCAGAAGCTCTCCCTGGAGCCTTCTCTTCTCCAGGCTGCACAACCCCAACTCTCAGCCTGGCCTCACAGCAGAGGGCTTCCAGCCCTGCCAACATTGCTGTGGCCTCCTCTGGCCCTGCTCCACCAGGTCCCTGTCTGTGCTGAGGACTCCAGAGCTGCCCCAGCACTGCAGGGGAGGTCTCAGCAGAGGGGCAGAATCCCCTCCCTGCCCCTGCTGCCCACACTGCTCCTGAGAAAGAAGAACCTTTCAGATACCCAAATCCCCAGATTATTGGATGGCAAATGGGATGTGAAAGGCTTCTGTACAGCAAGCACTCAGCAGTTGCTGATGTTTCTCCACACCAAGCTGAGGCAGCATGGAGAGCTGGCCACAGTGCCAGCTCCCTGAGAGGAGGCTGCAGTTAGGTGGGGGTTGGTCTCCTCTCCCTAGTCTCAGGTGATAGGATGAGAGGAAATGGCCTGGAACTGTGCCAGGGGAGGCTTAGTTTGGAGATGAGGAAAAATGTCTTTGCTGGAAGAGTGGTCAGGGACTGGCAGATGCTGCCCAGGGAGGTGGTGGAGTCCCCAGCCCTGGAGGTGTTCAAGAAACCTGTGGCCATAGCACTTGGGGACAGGGTTTGGTGGCCATGGGAGTGCTGGGCTGCTGGTTGGACTGGATGATCTTAGAGGCCTTTTCCATCCAAAGCAGCTCTATGATTCCACCTAGGTGCACCTCAGCAGTGATCTAATGCTACATGAGTTCATCAAACTGTGCCTTCTGTTGTCACATGAGGAGAAATATTGGATGGGGAAGTAAAAAGTTTTCATCTGTGATGTGCAGCAGGCTTCTGGGAATCTGAGCATTCCTTACCCTGAGTGAAACACCTGGCATGGGCTGCACTTCCTCTGGGCAAGGCAGCAGGAAATGCAGAGCTGGCTGAGTCTGCTTGCTTTGCAGCATCTCTTTCCCCAGCTGTTACTCCATAGCTCAGCCTCCCTGCAGTCGGCAGCTAATTAGTGTGTGTGAGCTCGCAGGCTCCTCTCCTTGTGCAAGGGGTGGCTGTGCAGGATGCAAGGAACTGATAGAAGCTGCTTCCTCTGCCAGCCTGCTGGGTGAGGCTGTGCCTTGTCACCTTTTAATTACACTGCTGCAATCCCTTGCTGCTGTTACAGTGCCTGACTCCGAGCCTGGCCCCAGTTTGTTCTCCCATGCTCCAGGATGGACATTGCACCGCCATTCCCTGTTCCTCCTCATTTCTACTCTGACTATCCCCAGCTGAGAAGGATTCGTGGCATGTAAGTCATGCTGGAAGATGACCTTGAAATAATGAGAGATTTCTGATCCACCCCACCCTGATGAAGCAAAGAGAGGAGCAGTCAGGAAAAATAAGTGATCCAGCACCTCAGCTGATAGTGTCTGCTCCTGACACTGCCACAATTTGCCTTCCTCCCCTCCTCCCTCTTTGCTCAGTCAGGACATGACCATTTCCATGCAGATTTACTTTGCCCCACACAGTGTGGGTGGTTCCACTCTCCTCTCTGTCCTGCTGCTTGGCTTTTTTTTTCTCTCTAGCTTTAGCAGGTCTCAGCAGTAGGATCCATGTTTTCATGCAGAGCCTACTCCTGCATCTCTTTGCACTTTTAAACCTAGGCTAATGTGTCTGCTGCCCTGCTCTGAGCTGGCCCAGCAGCAGCTCTGCTCAGGCTGGGAGTGCCCAGCTCAGGCTCTGCTCACTCAGGTACTTGCTGAAGCTCAGGGCAGCTTGGCACAGCCAGGGGCTGCTGCTAGCAGGGAGAAGCTGAGGGGCAGAGCTCCTGCCAAGGCCTGGGGGGCACAGAGCCTCTGCCTCAGGCTTGCTGCTCTGCACACCAAGGGCACTGCCACAGCTCTGCCCCACCTTGGGGGACAGGAAGGCAGAGGGGGCAGCTGTGGGCAGGAGCAGACAGCAGAGGGGAGCCTCAAGTGCCCCCCAAGGCATTGCAGCCCCTGGATGGCATCTTCAGCAGCAAGCTGAGGGCTGCCCAGGCTCAAGCCTCTTCTTCCCTGGCTGCTGTCCCAGCAGGACTCTCTCCCTTCTGCCTTCCATCCCCATCCCTGTCTTCCTCACTCCAGCTCCAGAATCCAGCTCCTGAATCCGCTTCCCATCTGCTGCTGAGCCCAGGCTGGGACTTGCCCAGGGCCTGCCCCCAGCAGCAGTGGTGCCAGTGGTGCCATCCTTGCCCTCAGGGCTTGGCTTCCATCTTGCTTTGTGTCTCTGTGTCTCTATCCCATGGCATTGTTCTTCTTCCCATCCCAGCTGGGTTAGTTTCTTCCCCAGCCCATCAGCCTCTCTCCCTTCTTCCCTTTCTCTTCCCTTAGGGAAGGCAGAGGGGCTCCTGCAGAGCCTCTGGCACTCAGCTGGTGCCCAGCCCAGCCATGCTCCCTGACACAGTTGGTAATGGAAGGAGGCTATAGCTTATAGCAGGTCACATGAAGCACTTTCCACTGCCTGTTTCTCACTCAGAGCTTCTCCTTCTAGCCTAAAGGATGCCCCACTTTGGGGCTGCCTGTCCTGAAACAGCAGCATCAGCAGAGTTTATCTGCTCTTAGCTGTCCTGATGTAGCAACTACTGGAAGCAGCCTCTGAAATAAGGGTGGAGGAGAGACCATTTCTGAGTGTGAACTCTGAGAGTTAATTTTTACCTCCACCTCTGAATCACTGCCTCCCAGCTAGGGAGGTTCCTTGGCAGTCGCCTGGAGATGTTTGCATAACTTGGGCTCCTCAAATTGAAGTGAGTGTTGCTTACTCTGAGGAATAAATACCAATAAGGACAGAACTGATCAGGTCTTTATTCAGGCTGACTTTTCCTTCCTCTCTGTGAGAGCAGGGAGGAAAGAGGAGCCCATTTAATTTCATCATTTCATTTCATAATTTCATTTCATTTCATTTCATTTCATTTCATTTCATTTCATTTCATTTCATTTCATTGTTTCATTTCATTTCTCTCATCCCTCACACTTGGGATGAGCTCTGTGCTGTCACCGTGCACACAGCTTCAGCCTTTGGAGCTCAGGAGCTGTGACAGGCATCTGAGCTGCTTTGTCAGCTGACAAACACTGAGAGCTCACTGCACTGCCAATTCCCTGTCTAAGGAGGTTTATTCTACCACATTTTGGTGATTTCAACTCCCTTGAGTCCCTGGACTGCAACAGAGCTGCGTCCCCAGCCTGTGTTGATAGCAGGGAATCCCCAGACCTGCCTGTGGGGCCTTGCATTTGGACTTGTTGAACCCTGTGAGGCTGACACAGGTCTGCTTCTCAAGCTTGTCCAGATCCCTCTGAATGTTATCTCGTCCCTCAGGCTTGGCAGCTGCACCACTCAGCTTGGTGTCATTTGAGGTCTTGTGACAGAAAGAGTGAACCAGAAGAACCCAGAAACAACCCTGCTGGAGACGGAGCAGCTCATCCTGGAGGTCATCTCTATAGAATAGAATAGAATTAACCAGGTTGGAAAAGACCTCTGGATCACCAAGTCCAACCTATCACCCAGCATCATCCAATCAACTCAACCATGGCACCAAGGGCCTCATCCAGGCTCTTCTTAAACACCTCCAGGGATGGTGACTCCACCACATCCCTGGGCAGCACATCCCAGTGGCCAATCTCTCTTGCTGGGAAGAATTTCTTCCTAATAAGCAGCCTAAACCTCCCCTGGCACAGCTTGAGACTGTGTCCTCTTGTTCTGCTGCTGGCTGCCTGGGAGAAGAGACCAACCCCCACATGGCTACAACCTCTCTTCAGGGAGTTGTAGACAGCAAGAAGGTCTCCCCTGAGCCTCCTCTTCTCCAGGCTAAGCAACCCCAGCTCCCTCAGCCTCTCCTCACAGGGCTGTGCTCCAGACCCCTCCCCAGCTTTCTTGCCCTTCTCTGGACACCTTCCAGCAGCTCAACCTCCTTCCTAACCTGAGGAGCCCAGAACTGGACACAGGACTCAAGGTGTGGCCTCAGCAGTGCTGAGCACAGGGCACAAGGACTTCCCTGCTCCTGCTGGCCACCCTCTTCCTGATGCAGGCCAGGATGCCATTGGCCCTCTTGGCCTCCTGGGCACACTGCAGGCTCATGTTCAGCCTACTATCAAGCAGTACCCCCAGATGTGGTGGCCAGGCTGATCCCTACATTTCCTGTGCAAGCCAAGGGCCCTGGGAAGCTTTCTTTCCTAGTTTTGGAGGAAGGCTGCCTGCGGGGACTGCAGGGAGCACCTCTGGAGGTTCATGGTCTGGTCATGTGCATGTGCAGTCGCCCTGGGTAATGGATGTGGGAGCTGATCCATGAAATTGGGCAGCAAACCTCTGTGGCAGGAGAAATTGCTGGCTTTGATTAAAGGAAATTAAGAAAATGAATTTTTAACAGTGGAGGTATGTTGCTGGCCAGCTGAGCCCCCAGATGTCTCCATGCTTCATTAAATGATGCATTTGTACTTTCAGGGTGAATGCAGCTGGCACTGGGTCATCTCCCTTTCTGATTTGGCTTCATTTCTCACCCCTGGATTATTGCTGCCCTTTTATCACCATCCTTTCATTGAGATTTTGGGGTTTTTAGGTGTAAAAATTTCCAGCTGCTGTGCTCAGACTGAGCTACAATTAGCTTAGGGTAATAATGGAGCAATTAACTCCACTTACCCTGGAGTGATAGCGAGCTTGCCCTGCCAAGGTGGTGCATAAAGACTCATTTTGGTTGGAAAAGACCTGTTGGAGTGAGGCCAGAGGAGGCCACAGAGGTGATCCAAGGGCTGGAGCAGCTCTGCTGGGAGCACAGGCTGAGGGAGCTGGGGGTGTTCAGCCTGCAGAGGAGAAGGCTCCAGGGGCACCTCAGAGCTGCCTGCCAGGACCTGAAGGCATCCTGCAGGAAGGCTGCAGAGAGACTTTTGCTGAGGGGGTCTGGAGCCAGGCCAAGGGGCAATGGTTTGAAGCTGAGGCAGAGCAGGGTGAGAGTGGAGCTGAGGCAGAAGTTGTTGCTTGTGAGGGTGGTGAGAGTGTGGCCCAGGCTGGCCAGGGAGGCTGTGGCTGCCTCCTTGCTGGGGGTGTTTGAGGCCAGGCTGGCTGAGGCCTTGAGCAGCTGAGTGTAGCTGAGAGGTGTCCCTGGGCATGGTGGGGAGCTTGGAGCAGCTGAGCTCTGAGCTCCCTTCCAGCCTGAGCCATTCTAGGAGTCTATGATTAAAGATCATGGAGTCTAGATCATAAAGATCACACTACACCCTTCACCATGAGGTTGTTGCCCGTGTGCTCTGTGTACCAAGCTGGCTGCTGGTGGTTCTGGCAGCTCTCTCCCATGCGACCTTCCTCCTGAGGCTGGTTGCTGTTACAGCAAATGGTGCTGCCACATCAGAGTGCCAAACCCCCTCTTTCTGTCATGTGTGAACAGCTTCATCCTCAGGCAAAAGGATTTCAAGAGCTGGAGCAGAGCTCTCCTAAGCACTGGTGTGGTCTCAAGTTGCTAAATGTGGCACCCCACCTCCTCTCCCTTCCACCTCCATCTCTCCCTGATCTCCTCTGCTATGTGCCAACACTGCTGTGGACTCTCCTGCTGGAGCCCACGGATGTTGAGTATTAATTAGCTAGAGTTATCACAGCTTCTCTGCTAGGAAAAAGTGAAAAAGGTGGAAAAAATAATCAAAAAGGCTTTTTTAGCAACCAAGTCTAGATGAGAGGTGTCCCTGCCCATGGCAGGTTGGTTGGAGTAGATGATCTCTGAGGTGCCTTCCAACCTGAGCCATTCACAGACTCACATCTGGTTGGAAGAGACTTCCAAGCTCATCCAGTCCAACCATTGGCTCAGTTTAGGGTCAATCCTAAACCATGTCCCCAAGTGCCAGCTCCACAGCTGCTGGAACACCCCCAGGGATGGGGACTGCAGCACTGCCCTGGGCAGAGCATTCCAATGGCTGAGAGCCCTCTCTGGGAAGAAGTATTTCCTAGCATCCAGCCTGAACCTGCCCTGCTGCAGCCTGGAACCATTGCCTCTGCTCCTGTCCCTTGCCACCAAGGAGCAGAGGCTGTCCCCTCCTCACTCCAACCTCCTTGCAGGGAGCTGTAGAGAACAATGAGGTCTCCCTCAGCATCTTCTTCTCCAGCCTGAACACCCCCAGCTCCCTCAGCCCCTCCTCTAGCCCAGGGGCTCCGGGCCCTCCTCCAGCCTGGCTGCCCTGCTCTGGACAGGCTCCAGCCCCTCAATGTCCTTCCTGCAGGGAGGGCCCAGAGCTGAGCACAGCGCTCCAGGTGTGGCCTCCCCAGTGCTGAGCACAGGGGGATGGTCACCTCCTGGCCCTGCTGCCCACCCTGGTTCTAACACTGTGATTTCCAGCTCTCTCTTTCCCCCTGGTGAACACCTCTTGCACCAAAACTTTAACATTTAGTAGGAGCTGAAAACTGCACCACCACCACCACCACAAAGTGTTTTCATTGAAAGCAAGCTGCAGTGACCCTCCCAAAGAGAAACTAATGCTGTTTTCCTCCTTCCAAGCACCTCCCATGGAGATAAGAGGACTAATAAGGAAGGGAAGTGCTGTACAGGAATCCCACCATCAGATCCACCACTAAGAGTGGAAATTCCCTCTTCCTGGACAGAGCTGTTTGCTTGTGCTGTTTGCTTTAAAGTGAAATGTTTAAATAGCATTATCCTGGGGTGTGTGCTCCTCCAGATAGGAGACTTGCTCTTTACAGACTTCTAAGAAAGTACTTTTCCTCCTGCTCCTAAAGGCCAGCTGTGTCTGCTGCCATTGTCTGGCCCAGGCTGCCCAGGGAGGCTGTGGCTGCCTCCTTGCTGGGGGTGTTTGAGGCCAGGCTGGCTGAGGCCTTGAGCAGCTGAGTGGAGCTGAGAGGTGTCCCTGGGCATGGTGGGGAGCTTGGAGAAGATGAACTCTGAGCTCCCTTCCAGCCTCAGCCATTCTGTGATGCTATGACTCTGTTCACACAAGCACCCTTCCAAGACAAGTCTGTTGTCCCTCCAGACTAAACACCTGGACTCCGGCACAGGCTGCCCAGGGAGGCTGTGGCTGCTTCCTCCCTGGAGGTGCTCAGGGCCAGGCTGGATGAGGCCTTGAGCAACCTGGGCTGGGGGGAGGTGTCCCATGGCAGGGGGGTGGAGCTGGATGACCTTTAAGGTGTGTTCCAATCCCAAACCCTTCTATGACTCTCTGAAAACACAGGAAGAGCAGAGACAGGCACCAAAAATGTTGCTTCTGAAGAATAAAACTTTATTTTCTCTGCCCCCCCCCCCCTCCCTGCACCTCCCCCCCCCATGCACGTTCAGATCTCTTCAACCTTCAATACGTGCTGCTGCTTCCAAACAGTCTCCCTCTAAGCATGCAGGACCCCACTGCAGCTTGACAAAGAAGTTTGAATTCCTATCCCTGTGCAAACATCATGGGGAAGCTATTTACATTTTTGCACCCCTGCCTCCTAACAGCAGCAACAGCAGCTTTAAGGTTCATGCACTGGAGAGCTGTGCTTCGTGCCTTGGCTTTGGCCTCTGCTCCAGGAGCAGAGGGAAAAACCAAAGCCTGGTCCAAGAAGCTCCCCACAGGTGATTAAACCTAATTTCTGGGTTATAAAGGAGCTCTCTTCAAGCATGCTGACCTCCCTGCAGCCAGTCAGATGTCGCTTCCCCTCTGTATTCTGCGTCTTCAGCCCCTGGTGCAGATGTGCTCTGTGCTTGCCTTGGTGAGTGGGAGCAGACAGAAGCAGATGTCTTGGGTTTTATCAGGAGTGGCACTGAAGCAGAGCCAGGGCTGTTTCTGTCAGCTTCAGTGAACTGCCAGATTGCTTCCAGAATGGGTCTTTATCTTAGGTCATCTTAAAGAATACAGAAGAGAATTAACCAGGTTGGAAAAGACTTCCAAGATCACCAAGTCCAACCTATCACCCAGCACCACCCAATCAACTCAACTATGGCACTAAGGGCCTCATCCAGGCTCTTCTTAAACACCTCCAGTGATGGGGACTCTACCACCTCCCTGGGCAGCACATCCCAGTGGCCAATCTCTCTGTCTGTGAACTTCTTCCTAACATCCAGACTGAACCTCCCCTGGCACAGCTTGAGACTGTGTCCTCTTGTTCTGGTGCTGGTTGCCTGGGAGAAGAGACCAACCCCCACCTGGCTACAACCTCCTTTCAGGGAGTTGGAGAGAGCAAGAAGGTCTCCCCTGAGCCTCCTCTTCTCCAGGCTAAGCAACCCCAGCTCCCTCAGCCTCTCCTCACAGGGCTGTGCTCCAGACCCCTCCCCAGCTTTCTTGCCCTTCTCTGGACACCTTCAAGTGTCTCAATGTCCTTCTTGAACTGAGGAGCCCAGAGCTGGACACAGGACTCAAGGTGTGGCCTGAGCAGTGCTGAGCACAGGGCACAATGACCTCCCTGCTCCTGCTGGCCATCTTGGATGGACCACCTTTGGTAGGGACAATCTTTTGAGCAGGGCCTCTTGGGACAGGACAAGAGTGATTGGTTTAAACTAAACAAGGGAGATCCAGACTAGAGTGAAGAAAGAATGGTTTTATGCTGGGGGGTGGTGGCTCTGAATGAGGGACCTGGGGTTGTTCAGCCTGGAAGAAAGGAGACTGAGGGGAGTCCTTCTGGCTCTTTACAACTCCCTGAAAGGTGGGTGCAGCAGGTGGAGGTTGGTCTCTTGTCCCAAGCAACAAGTGACAGGGTGAGAGGACATGGCCTCAAGTTGTGAGAGGTTTAGGTTGGACATGTGGAACAATTTCTTCCCTCAAAGGGTTGTCAAGCCTTGGCCCAAGACCCTGGCCCAGGTTGAACACAGAGGTGGTAGAAGCCTCTTTCCTGGAACCATTTCAGGTCAGGATGGATGGGGCTGTGAGGAACCTGATGTCCCTGCTGACTACAGGGCAGTTGGACTGTATGACTTGGAAGGTCCCTTCCAACCCAAAGCATTCTGTGATTCTATGATCTAAGCTCAGATGGAGCAATCTGGATGCCGAAGACTGGCTTCAAGTTCACACTGCTGTTACTTTTGCTTCCAGTTTCTTTCCCCATCCATGAAGAGCCAGAAGTCAGTAAGAACTAGAAGTCAATAAGCAGAAGTCAATAAGCAACCAGCTACCAGCACTCAAAGCATGCTGCAATTTACTCATCTCCTTATCTTCTCTAACCTGAGTTGAAGCCATGATGCCACAGCACCCTCTGGGCAGAGCTTCTTTGTGTGTCATGAGCGTGGGACCTCTCCTCACAGCCGTCACACAAAGCCTTTGCTGTTTCATACATGCCAGTGGGATTCAATGAGGGTGCTGAAAGCAGGAGGTGGTTGAATATTAGATAAGTAGGTGGCATTCCAGGTGATGTGTTCCATTGTCAGACAGCAAAAGCTGGGCTGTGCTGAGCAGGGACTGCACAGCCAGCCGTCAGTGCTCAGCCATGGTGCAGAAGCAAGCCTGGTGCTGCAAGAGAGGATGGAGCCTCCAACCAGCTTCAGAATAAACACACCAAGCTGGAGGAGATGTTGCATTTCACAAGCTGCAAGAGCTGCTGGTGACTGCTGGGGAGAGTTCAGTCCACAATGGACCCTGTGCTCTCGGGCTGGCCTCCAAAGATCTGGGAGAAGAACTCAAAGGCCAGGCGGACGTGGATGGGGACGAAGACGTAAGCTGTGTACAGCACCATGGCGAAGACAGTCACGGTGATGGTGTGGAACATGGACCTCTCCCAGGGCTCCAGCACATAGCTGCAGGTGATCAGCAGGTACTGGAAGTACAGCCAATAGATATAGTCCTTCACACGCTTCACATCCATCGTCAGCTGCCAGGGGTGCTGAGGAGAGGACCTGTAGGGACAGAGACATCTGGGTTACAGCTGCAGTGGAAGGAGAGAATTGGAACTAAAATATGATGTGGTGGCCTTCATTTGGCAGAACCCCAGCATGGTGGGGGCTGAAGGGATCTCTGGAGATCATCCAGTCTAAGCCCCTGCTAAAGCAGGGCACCCACAGCAGCTTGCCCAGCAGCACAGTGCCTAGGGGGGGTTGGAAGCTCTCCACACCAGGAGACTCCACAACCTCTCTGGGCAGCCTGCTCCAGGCCTCTGGGACCCTCACACCAAACAACTTTCTCCTCCTCCTCACCTGGAACCTCCTGGGTTCCACTTTGTGCCCACTGCCCCTTGTCCTGTCCCTGGGGGCACCACTGAGCAGAGCCTGGCCCCAGCCTCTTGCCCCCCACAGCTCCTTTGTCTTTTGCTGAGCATTGCTCAGCTCCCCTCTGGGGCTGCTCTTCTGCAGGCTCTCAGCCCCAGGGCTCTCAGCCTTTGCTCCTCACAGAGCTGCTCCAGGCCCCTCAGCATCTCTGTAGCCTCCCCTGGACTCTCTCCAGCAGTTCCCTGTCTCTCTGGAACTGGGGAGCCCAGAAGTGAACCCAGTCATCCAACTGTGCCCTCACAGAGTAGAGGTGGGGGAGAACCTCCCTTCACCTGCTGGCCGCACTCTTCTAAGCACACTCCAAAACGACCTGGAAGGTCAGCTCACAGTACAAGGCACTACAGCAGGCTTTAGTCCTGCTGGAAAACCTTCCACCAGGTCATTTGGCTCTCCTCTTGCCCAAGATGCCAGGAACAGAGATGCTTGGGCATGTCACGTCCCTGCAGCCTTTGCTTCCCAGAGAGTTTAGGGCAAGAAATGTTTTGCCTCGAGCAACCAATACTGAAGGTAGCAGTGGAACATTTGCAGCCTGTGATTAAAATAATGAGGGGCCACTGCCCTAGGACAAATCTATTACAGGAGGCAGTGGTTTACTGCCTCTGGAGCCTGCCCAGCATCAGTCTGGAGGCATCTGGGTATGCACTGGAAGGAAGACAAATTACCAGCATAAAGGATCCCTGCTTTGCTTTGCCACAGCTTGGCTTGGCTTACTGAGGTGTACAATTCTTGCCCTGTGGATGCACTGTTAAGCACTCACACCATGGATCCTCTTTCTCCTTCTTGTTTCCTTCAGGTCACCAGAAGCAGCAGTTCAGCGTGCTGCAAATGGAGCATCCTGCCAGGGAAGATGCAGGCACTAAAAGGTGAGGCTTTGCCCCTTCTTCTTTGCAAGGCCAACCACTGCAGGGTGCCACAACTCAAGGCTCAGCAAGAGACAAAGGAGCTGTGGGGGGCAGGAGGCTGGGGCCAGGCTCTGCTCAGTGGTGCCCAGGGACAGGACAAGCGGCAGTGGGCACAAACTGGAACCCAGGAGGTTCCATGTGAAGAGGAGGAGAAAGTTGTTTGTTGTGAGGGTGCTGGAGGCCTGGAGCAGGCTGCCCAGAGAGGTTGTGGAGTCTCCTTGTGTGGAGAGCTTCCAACCCCACTTGGATGTGCTCCTGTGTGCCCTGCCCTGGGTACTCCTCCTCTGGCAGGTGGGTTGGACTGGGTGATCTCTGGAGGTCTCTTCCAACCCCTACCATTTTGTGATTCTGTGGTTGTTGAGAAGATGGCTGACTGCCTTTGCTCCCCACCTTCCTCATGCTTCTCTCCTCTGCTGCTGTTTCTCCTCCCATCCCTCAGGTTCCCCATCCAGACCTCTTTAACATCTGTTCCCCAGTAGCTCCTCAACTCTCAAGAACCCTGTGAATGCAACCTCACTCCTGGAAACCAGAGCAGTGAAACTACAGACAAAAATTGCTCTACTTGCCCCATCTTCCTCCCAGCCTTTCCTTTTCACCAGCCCCCCTGCTTCCTCCAACCATCAATACCTTCCCTAATACTTTTTCCACATTGTCCAACCATCAGTATTTTCCCTAAATACATTTCACCCCTCCTTCTCCCAAAGCTGTCTGTTTCCCTCACTTCCATCATCTCCCCAATCTACTACACCACACTTTGTAGGCCCTGCCATGGTTTTGAGGGGTGGATCATTATCATTTAACTTCTATCACAGCATGGCTCAGGCAGGAAGGGAGCTCAGAGCTCATCTGCTCCAAGCTCCCCACCATGCCCAGGGACACCTCTCAGCTACACTCAGCTGCTCAAGGCCTCAGCCAGCCTGGCCTCAAACACCCCCAGCAAGGAGGCAGCCACAGCCTCCCTGGCCAGCTTGGGCCACACTCTCACCACCCTCACAAGCAACAACTTCTGCCTCAGCTCCACTCTCACCCTGCTCTGCCTCAGCTTCAAACCATTCCCCCTTGGCCTGGCTCCAGACCCCCTCAGCAAAAGTCTCTCTGCAGCCTTCCTGCAGGATGCCTTCAGGTGCTGGCAGGCAGCTCTGAGGTGCCCCTGGAGCCTTCTCCTCTGCAGGCTGCACACCCCCAGCTCCCTCAGCCTGTGCTCCCAGCAGAGCTGCTCCAGCCCTTCGATCATCTCCGTGGCCTCCTCTGGCCTCTCTCCAGCAGCTCTGTGTCCTCCTTCTGCTGGGGACACCAGACCTGGAGGCAGGATTGGAGGTGAGGTCTGAGCAGAGCAGAGCCCAGGGGCAGAATCCCCTCCCCTGCCCTGCTGCCCACACTGCTCTGGCTGCAGCCCAGCACCCAGCTGCCTGCTGGGCTGTCAGTGACTGTCTTTACCGTAACAACTTCATTTGCAAGGCTACAGGTTGGGGACAAAGGTCCCACTGCTTTCTGTCCTGGTATGAATGGAAGTCAATTCCTTTCAGATCATTTATTTTAAGCCAGAACTGAAGGGAGGCCTTAGAGCCTTGTAAATAGTGCAAAGCCTGTAATAAAAGTGGCACAGCTGGCAATCTGTGACTCATGGGCAGCCAGAAGTGCCTCTGTCTCTGCCTGCTGCAGACAGAGCTGCATCTTTCAATGGAGAGGTTAAGCCTTTTGCTGTGCAAAGGCAAACAAGAAGGGCCCTCTCAGACTCTCCAGGATGATGGTGTTGGCACTGGGGTTATTCCTGTGCTAGGTCATCTCCCACCTTTCTTGTGTCAATACCTGCCAAGCCTGCCTGCCACATGGGGAAGTGCCAAGCTGCAGTGTTTAAGCTGCTTTGCTGCAGCTGTTTAAGGCCCCGAGGTTACCAGATGGGTGCTGCAGAGGTTTGGATGGAGAGATACAGAATACAGAATTAACCAGGTTGGAAAAGACCTCAAAGATCACCAAGTCCAACCTATCACCCAGCACCATCCAATCAACCAAACCACGGCACCAAGGGCCTCAACCAGGCTCTCCTTAAACACCTCCAGCAAAGGTGATTCCACCACCTCCCTGGGCAGCACATCCCAGTGGCCAATTACTCTTTCTGGGAAGAACTTTCTCCTCACCTCCAGCCTAAACCTCCCCTGGCACAGCCTGAGACTGTGTCCTCTTGTTCTGCTGCTGGCTGCCTGGGAGAAGAGACCAACCCCCACCTGGCTACAACCTCCCTTCAGGCAGTTGGAGAGAGCAAGAAGGTCTCCCCTGAGCCTCCACTTCTCCAGGCTAAGCAACCCCAGCTCCCTCAGCCTCTCCTCACAGGGCTGTGCTCCAGACCCCTCCCCAGCTTTCTTGCCCTTCTCTGGACACCTTCAAGTCTCTCAATGTCCTTCTTCAACTGAGGGGCCCAGAAGTGGACACAGGACTCAAGGTGTGGCCTAAGCAGTGCTGAGCACAGGGCACAATGACTTCCCTGCTCCTGCTGGCCACACTCTTCCTGATGCAGGCCAGGATGCCCTTGGCCTTCTTGGCCCCCTGGGCACACTGCTGGCTCCTGTTCAGCTGCTGTCCACCACTACCCCCAGGTCCCTCTCTGCCTGGCTGCTCTCAGCCACTCTGACCCCAGCCTGTAGCACTGCCTGGGGTTGCTGTGGCCAATGTGCAGAACTTGGCACTTGGATGTGTTCAATCTCATGCCATTGGGACCTGCCCATCTGTCCAGCCTGTCCAGGTCCCTCTGCAGAGCTCTCCTAGCCTCTAACAGATCAACTCCTGCCCCCAGCTTGGTGTCATCTGCAAACTTACTGATGATGGACTCCATCCCCTCCTCCAGATCATCAATAGATATTGAACAGGATGTGGCCCAGCACTGATCCCCAAGCCAATGTGCTAATGCTGCCCACAGTGGCACAGACACTTATGCCAATGCAGAGCTGGTTTAAAGGTAAGGAAAACGTACCCCAGGATGATTTTCCTGCTAGCAGAGCAGCCTGCCAAGCTGCAGACTCACCACTATCACTTACTAACCACTGCTGGCCTGGAGGGACACATGAATAAAGTATGAAGTAATTAAGACAAGTAGCAGACCTATTGAGGCACACCCAAGACTGTTCCCCTTGCCACCCAGCTCTGGCACCAGCAGCCAGCCTGTGCCTCCCGGGCTCTCCCAGAGGATGGCACAGGGGATAACCCCAGCCCCAGGCTCTCCACACCTCTCATGGGATGCAGGATCTCTTGGTGCAGAGGCTGTGTGGTCTCCAAATGAATAATAAAGACTGAGATAAGTAAAAGAGAGGCAAATGACAACCTCTGCCCTCATCACTAACACACTCCCAGTGCATTTAGCCTGGAGAAGAGGAGGCTCAGGGGAGATCTTACTGCTCTCTACAACTTCCTGAAAGGAGGCTGCAGCCAGGTGGGGGTTGGTCTCTTCTCCCAGGCACCCAGCAGCAGAACAAGAGGACACAGTCTCAAGCTGTGCCAGGGAAGGTTTAGAAGTGATCTGACCAGGACAGAGCAGAGGGAAAGAGAACCTCCCTCAACCTGCTGGCCACACTCTTCTCCATGCACCCAGGACACCATTGGCTTTCTTGGCCCTGAGAGCACACCAGTGGCTCAGGGTGAACTTCTTGTCCTCCAGCACTCTCAGTGTGTTCTCTGCAGAGCTGCTTCCCAGCAGGTCTCCCCTCACCTGTACTGCTGCAGGGGGCTCTGTTCCTTTCCAGGTGCAGGACCCTACCCCTGCCCTTGCTGAACTTCATCTTTGCTTCCTAACATTGAAGCACAGACAGAGGAGACAACATTTAGCACTGAGCCTTTAATCCTGAGGAAGAGGAAATGCTTCTGCACTTCCACAAGAGCAGTTTGGGAGACCTTCTTGCTCTCTACCTGAAGGGAGGTTGTAGCCAGGTGGGGGTTGGGCTCTTCTCCCAGGCACCCAGCACCAGAACAAGAGGACACAGTCTCAAGCTGTGCCAGGGGAGGTTTAGGCTGGAGGTGAGGAGAAAGTTCTTCCCAGAGAGAGTAATTGGCCACTGGGATGTGCTGCCCAGGGAGGTGGTGAAGTCATCATCCCTGGAGGTGCTCAAGAGGGGATTGGATGTGGCACTTGGAGCCATGGTTTAGTTGTCAGGAGGTGTTAGGTATTAGCTCATAGGTTGGACTTGATGATCTCTGAGGTCTTTCCCAACCTGGTTGATTCTGTGATTCCCATCTACCCAGAGGCTTCCCTTGGGAGCAGGACTGCCTTGGACATGCAGCAGAGACAGCGTGGGGTAATGCAGTTCTAGATGCATAACTTATAAAGGGAAAACATAGGAGGGAAGGGAAAAGAAAAGCCATCTAAAGGCAGCTGCACAGCCAATGAGCCACCAGAACCCACTGTGATACACATCCCTCCTCTGAAGGCACTTCATCTGCATTCCTTTAGAGCTGGTCTGAGGCACAAGCGATGCCCAAAGCTCCACAGCCCCAGGGGTCTGGGGCAGCCTCACCACAAGGCTCACTAATAATCAGAGCAGTAGGCAGCAAAGCAGTGAAGAGAAACTTGTGAAGAGAAAAAGCCTGTGTATTAAACAGGACTTAGGGGCACAGAATGGTTTGGGTGGGAAGGGACCTCTCAAGCTCCTCAATTCCAACCCCCCTGCAGCCAGCAGGGAGAGCTGCAGCTAGAGCAGGTTGCTCAGAGCCCCCAACCAACCTCACCTGGGATGGTTCCAGCCAGGGGGCATCCCCCACCTCTCTGGGCACCGTGGGACAGGGTTTTACCATCCTTTAATGCAAAAAACCCCAGGAGTTAAATTCTCTACTGACTCCTCAGTTTTTCAGGTTTGATCAGTCTGATCAGGTTTGGCTGGGAGGGAGGTGCTGATATGATCTGAATGAGGCACCTCCAATCCTGCCTCCAGGTCTGGTGTCCCCAGCAGAAGGAGGACACAGAGCTGCTGGAGAGAGGCCAGAGGAGGCCACAAAGATGATCCAAGGGCTGGAGCAGCTCTGCTGGGAGCACAGGCTGAGGGAGCTGGGGGGTGTGCAGCCTGCAGGGGAGAAGGCTCCAGGGGCACCTCAGAGCTGCCTGCCAGGACCTGAAGGCATCCTGCAGGAAGGCTGCAGAGAGACTTTTGCTGAGGGGGTCTGGAGCCAGGCCAAGGGGCAATGGTTTGAAGCTGAGGCAGGGCAGGGTGAGAGTGGAGCTGAGGCAGAAGTTGTTGCTTGTGAGGGTGGTGAGAGTGTGGCCCAGGCTGGCCAGGGAGGCTGTGGCTGCCTCCTTGCTGGGGGTGTTTGAGGCCAGGCTGGCTGAGGCCTTGAGCAGCTGAGTGGAGCTGAGAGGTGTCCCTGGGCATGGTGGGGAGCTTGGAGCAGATGAGCTCTGAGCTCTCTTCCAGCCTAAACCATTCTGTGATGCTATGATTTGAATTGAGGTACTCAGCTGGGCTGTGGAAATGCCTTCCTGTGCAGAGGCCATGGGACAACTCCAAGCAGCTATGATTCAAATGAACACAATTCAGTTTCACAGCCATTAAGCCATATTCACATTATTTTCAGGACTTTCCCCTCCAAGCAAAAAGAAGACATAAAACACCCCCCACAAAACCCAACCAAACACAACCCCCCACATCCCCAAACAACCAAAACCAAACAAAAAACCCCAACAAAACAAACCAAAAAGCCAGGAGAGAAACCTGTAAAGCAGCTTTTGTGGTTTTAAGTGGCAACTTGATTTTCTTGCTTGTTGACACTTGGATCTGATTAGGGCAACTGAAAAGATCAATCATCATCCCCCCCCCCCCCCCCCCCCCCCCCCAAAAATAGGAATAAATCCCAGGTTTCATTTAAGAGCAGGCTTGATCTTATGAAAGAGTTAAAGAATCACAGACTCACAGAATTGTCAGGGCTGGAAGGGGCCTCAAGGCTCAGCCAGTCCCAACCCCCTGCCATGGGCAGGGACACCTCACACCACAGCAGGTTGCTCACAGCCACAGCCAGCCTGGCTGCAAACACCTCCAGGCAGGAGGCTTCCACCACCTCCCTGGGCAACCTGTGCCAGGCTCTCACCACCCTCATGGCCAACAACTTCTTCCTCACAGCCAATCTCAATCTCCCCACTTCTAGTTTTGCTCCATCCCCCCCAGTCCTATCCCTCCCTGACACCCTCACAAGTCCCTCCCCAGCTTTCCTGGAGCCCCCTGCAGATCCTGGAAGGCCACCAGAAGGTCTCCTGGGAGCCTTCTCCTCTCCAGCCTGCACAACCCCAACTCTCTCAGGCTGTCTCCAGAGCAGAGCAGCTCCAGCCCTCTGCTCCTCCTCGTGGCCCTTCTCTGGACACCTTCCAGCCCCTCCAGAGCCTTCCTGGCACAGAGGCTCCAGAACTGGCCCCAGAGCTGCAGCTGTGGTCTCAGCAGAGTGGAGCAGAGGGGCAGAATCCCCTCCCTGGCCCTGCTGGCCACACTTCTCTTGCTGCAGCCCAGGCTCTGCTTGGCTCTCTGGGCTGCAAGTGCTCCCTGCTGGCTCCTGAAGAGCTTCTCCTCCCCCAGCACCCCCAAGGCCTTTCCTTGAGGGCTGCTCTGCAGCCAGTCCCTGCCCAGCCTATAGCAGTGCCTGGGATTGCCCTGCCCCAGCTGCAAGACCTTGCCCTTGGTTTTGTTGAACCTCATGAGGTTGGCTTGGGCCGAGCTCTGCAGCCTGTCCAGGTCCCTCTGGATGGATCCCTTCCCTCCAGCTGTCTGCTGCACCACACAGCTTGGTGTCATCAGCAACCCTGCTGAGGGTGCACTCAGTGCCACTGTCCATGGCACCAGCAGAGATGTTGAACAAGCCTGGTCCCAGGACTGATCCCTGAGGGACTCCACTTGTCCCTGGCCTCCACCTGGCCATGGACCCATTGCCAGCCACCCTTTGGGTGCAGGCCTGAAGCCAGTTCTGTATGCACTGAATGCTCCATCCATGGAACCCCTCCTGCCCCAGCCTGGAGCCCAGGCTGTGGTGTGGGACAGTGCCGAAGGCTTTGCTCAGCTCCAGCTCAGTGACCTCAGTTGCTCAGCCTTCATCTCTTGATGTTGTGACCTTGTCACAGAAGGCCATCAGGTTTGTCAGGCAGGACTTGCCCTTGGGGAAGCTGTGCTGATTGTGCCCAGTCACCTTTTGTCATTCCTCTGCCTCAGCAGTGCCTCCAGGAAGATCTGCACAACAACTCCATGCCTGGGGTTGTTGTGGCCTGTGTGTAGAACCTGGCTCTTGGAAGTGTTAAATCTCATGCCACACTCACATGCCAGGTTCTACACATTGGCCACAACAGCCCCAGACAGTGCTACAGGCTGGGGTCAGAGTGGCTGAGAGCAGCCACATGGAAAGGGACCTGGGGGTAGTGGTGGACAGCAGCTGAACATGAGCCAGCAGTGTGCCCAAGGGGCCAAGAAAGCCAAGGGCATCCTGGCCTGCATCAGGAAGAGTGTGGCCAGCAGGAGCAGGGAAGTCCTTGTGCCCTGTGCTCAGCACTGCTGAGGCCACACCTTGAGTCCTCTGTCCAGCTCTGGGCTCCTCAGGTTAGGAAAGATGTTTAGCTGCTGGAAGGTGAAAGAGAGATTGGCCATGGGATGTGCTGCCCAGGGAGGTGGTGGAGTCATCATCCCTGCAAGTGTTTAAGAAGAGCCTGGATGAGGCCCTTGGTGCCATGGTTTGGTTGATTGGATGGTGCTGGGTGATAGGTTGGACTTGGTGATCTCTGAGGGCTTTCCCAACCTGGTTAACTCTGTATTCTGATCTTACCACACACAGAGGTGACACTGCCTGGCCTTTATTGATAGCCTTAATTCCCACTGTTGGAGCTACTGTGTGGAGCTATCACCTGGAGATGCCAGTGTCAGGGCCCTGGCTCTCATTTATCTCTCAGGAGCAAGGTTCTGGGGGCTTTGTTCCCCTCCAGCAGCCTGCAGGTCTGACTGGTGTCTTAAAATGCACTTACAAGGAATTCCCTCTGGATAGAAACGTGCCAGCAGGGCAGGAATTTCTCACACAGAGTAAAAGGACTTCCAGCCTGCATTCAGGTCTAGATAAGCTTAACTAGGGTGGAGGAAAGCAAACCCCAGCCCTGAGATAGCCCCATGAGCATTAAACAGGGGGGCTCTGGGGCTATGAATTAAAGTTGGGCCAGGTGTTATGAATGGGGGAGGAGGGAAAACAGCAACCAATCACTCAATCCAGCCCTAAAGTCCTGGGCTACAGCAAGAGCAGTGTGGCCAGCAGGACAGGGAGGGGATTCTGCCCCTCTGCTCCGACCCCACCTGCAGCACTGCCTCCAGTTCTGGTGCCCCCAGTGAAAGACAGAACGGAGCAGGTCCAGAGGATGCCATTAAGAGGATCAGAGGGCTGCAGAACCTCCCCGATGGGGCCAGGCTGGGAGAGTTGGGGCTGTGCAGCCTGGAAAAGAGAAGGCTCCAGGAAGACTTTAGAGCAACCTTCCAGTACCTGAAGGGGCTCCAGGAGAGCTGGGGAGGGACTTGTGACAAGGGCTGGGAGTGCCAGTAAAAGGGACAAATGGCTTTGAGCTGGGAGAGGGGAGATAAGGAAGAAATTGTTTCCAGGGAGGGTGGGGAGACACTGGCACAGGCTGCCCAGGGAGGCTGTGGCTGCCTCCTGCCTGGCAGTGTTGAAGGCCAGGCTGGATGAGGCCTTGAGCAACCTGGGCTGGTGGGAGGTGTCCCTGCCCATGGCAGGGGGTTGGAACTGGATGATCTTCAAGGCCCCTTCCAACCCAAACTCTTCTATGAACCTCTATTCCAGGAAGGCTCTGGAGGGGCTGGAAGGTGTCCAGAGAAGAGCCACGAGGAGGAGCAGAGGGCTGGAGCTGCTCTGCTCTGGAGACAGCCTGAGAGAGTTGGGGTTGTGCAGGCTGGAGAGGAGAAGGCTCCCAGGAGACCTTCTGGTGGCCTTCCAGGATCTGCAGGGGGCTCCAAGCAAGCTGGAGAGGGACTTGTGAGGGTGTCAGGGAGGGATAGGACCGGGGTGGATGGAGCAAAACTAGAAGTGGGGAGATTGAGATTGGCTGTGAGGAAGAAGTTGTTGGCCATGAGGGTGGTGAGAGCCTGGCACAGGTTGCCCAGGGAGGTGGTGGAAGCCTCCTGCCTGGAGGTGTTTGCAGCCAGGCTGGCTGTGGCTGTGAGCAACCTGCTGTGGTGTGAGGTGTCCCTGCCCATGGCAGGGGGCTTGGAACTGGCTGAGCCTTGAGGTCCCTTCCAGGGCTGACAATTCCATGAGTCTCCTCCCAGCTGAGCAAACCCAGCTCCCACTACAGGGAATCAGGCACCATTAAAAATGTCTTTACACAGAGATTTTAACAAGAATCTCCTTCCTCTCAACCTGGAGTAAAAGCCCCTAGCAGCAGCAAGGCCATCTCTGATTTCTCCTCCTCAGCATCCAGCCTGCTGACTCAGCACACACTTGGCCCTCCCCCAGTGTGCCAGAGGGACTGTAAGCTCTGGAGGTAGCTGCTCCTGCCACCATCTGTGCCACCCCAGCATGAGTTTGAGAGCTGGTGAGGCTTTATTGCTGTACATGACTCAGATAGCTGGCATGTGGGGGAATGTTGGCCTGGGGGGGTGGTGCTTTATTAGGAAAATGAATCTTCTAGGAGTGGAAAAATACTTGGAGTGAAGATCTCCCCTGATGAAAGGCTGAGGGACCTGGGGCTTTTCAGCCTAGAGAAGAGCAGGCTGAGGGGAAGCTTAGCTCTGCCCGTCAATACTTGAAGGGTAGGGGTCAGGAGGATAGGGCCAGGCTGATGGACACAGTCTCAAGCTGCTCCAGGGGAAGTTTAGGCTGGAGGTGAGGAGAAAGTTCTCCCCAGAGAGAGTTGTTAGCCATTGGAATGTCCTGCCCAGGGAGGTGGTGGAGTCCCCATCCCTGGAGATGTTCAAGAGGGGATTGGATGTGGCACTTGGTGCCATGGTCTAGTCATGAGGTCTGTGGTGACAGGTTGGACTTGATGATCCTTGATGGTCCTTCCAACCTTGCTGATACTGTTGTCAGTGGTGCCCAGAGACAGGACAAGGGGTAAGAGGCATACACTGGAACAGGGAAAGCTCCACCTAAACATGAGGAGCAACTTCTTTACTTTGAGGTTGGTGGAGCCCTGGAGCAGGCTGCCCAGACAGCTTGTGGAGTCTTCTTCACTGGAGTAATTCAAATCCCACCTGGACATCATCCTGTGCAACCTGTTTGTTACATCAGAATCAATATTACTCCAGAACACAGAACTAACCAGGCTGGAAAAGACCTCAGAGATCATCCAGTCCAACCTATCACCCAGCACCATCCAATCAACTAAACCATGGCACCAAGAGCCTCATCTAGTCCCTTCATAAACACCTCCAGTGATGGTGACTCCACCACCTCCCTGGGCAGCATATCCCATGGCCAATCTCTCTGTCTGTGAAGAATTTCTTCCTGACATCAGCCCAAACCTCCCCCGGCACAGCTTGAGACTGTGTCCTCTTGTTCTGCTCTTGGTGACCCTGCTCTGCCTTGAACTGGATGATTTCCAGATGTGAAGGTAGAGCCCAGGGTCTTGTCCCCCCAAACCAGTCTGGGCCCAGTAGGGTCAGAAAGTGCTTGATAAGGGAGAGACATGGAGTGGGAATAACCAGACCAAAACCAAGGGAATTCTGGAAAATGCAAAATAAAGCTGGAAGCTGCCCAGGGACATGGCACAGAGCAGGGCTGCCAGGGGCTGCTCTGCCCTGGGACTGCAGGGAGGATCAATGGGATTGGGATGGGGACAGGGACAAGGACGCAGTCCCTGCCTGCTCTCCCAGGGGAACAGCTTCCAGGGGCTGCAGAGAAACTGCTCTGCAGCTGGAGGTTGGTGGAGCACTGGAACAGGCTGCACAGAGGTTGTGGAGCCTCCTTCAGTGGAGTCATGCAAAAGCCACCTGAGCATCACCCTCTGCAACCTGCTCTAGGTAACCTTGCTCTGGCTTGAACTAGATTATCTCCAGGGGTCCCTCCCAACCACTCCCATTCTGTGACGGAGTGGCAACAACCAGGCAGCTTTAGAATAGAATTAACCAGGTTGGAAAAGAGATTTGAGATCAACTCCAACCTATCACCCAGCACCATCCAATCAACTAAATCATGGCACCAAGGGCCTCATACAGGCTCTTCTTAAACACCTCCAGCAATGGTGACCCCACCACCTCTCTGGGCAGCACATCCCAATGACCAATGACTCTTTCTGGGAAGAATTTCTTCCTCACCTCCAGCCTAAACCTCCCCTGGCACAGCTTGAGACTGTGTCCTCTTGTTCTGCTGCTGGCTGCCTGGGAGAAGAGACAAACCCCCACCTGGCTACAACCTCCCTTCAGGGAGTTGGAGACAGCAAGAAGGTCTCCCCTGAGCCTCCTCTTCTGCAGGCTAAGCAACCCCAGCTCCCTCAGCCTCTCCTCACAGGGCTGTGCTCCAGACCCCTCCCCAGCTTTCTTGCCCTTCTCTGGACACCTTCAAGTCTCTCAATGTCCTTCTTCAACTGAGGGGCCCAGAACTGGACACAGGACTCCAGGTGTGGCCTAACCAGTGATGGGCATAGTGCACAATGACTTCCCTGCTCCTGCTGGCCACACTCTTCCTGATGCAGGCCAGGATGCCCTTGGCCTTCTTGGCCCCCTGGGCACACTGCTGGCTCATGTTCAGCTGCTGTCTATCATTACCCCCAGGTCCCTTTCTGCCTGGCTGTTCTCAGCCACTCTGACCCCAGCCTGTAGCACTGCCTGGGGTTGTTGTGGCCAAAGTGCAGCCCCTGGCACTTGGATGTGTTCAATCTCCTGCCCTTGGACTCTGCCCATCTGCCCAGCCTGGCAAGGTCCCTCTGCAGAGCTCTCCTACCCTCTAACAGATCAACTCCTGCCCCCAGCTTGGTGTCATCTGCAAATGTGCTGATGATGGACTCCATCCCCTCCTCCAGATCATCAACAAAGATACTGAACAGGATGGGGCCCAGCACTGCTCCCTGGGGGACACCACTGGTGCCTGGCTGCCAGCTGGATGTGGCACCATTCACCACCACTCTTTGGGTTTTTCAGAAACTTTTCTGCTTTACCTTGCTCAGAAGGATGAACTCCATCAGCTTCTTCATTTGCCAACACTGAGCCTCCTTCCTGCTGACCTGAGTGCTGACAGAGGTCCTATTTTGTTTCCTTTTAATAGAAAAAGTCACCTGAGCCACAGGAGACCCTAGGAGTCTAGTGAAATCCTTTTGCTGTTGATGAAATGGCTTTGGAGGGTGTCAGGTAGTGATAGGCCTGGGGGGGGATGGAGCAAAACTAGAAGTGGGGAGATAGAGATTGGCTGTGAGGAAGAAGTTGATGCCCATGAGGGTGGTGAGAGCCTGGCACAGGTTGCCCAGGGAGGTGGTGGAAGCCTCCTGCCTGGAGGTGTTTGCAGCCAGGCTGGCTGTGGCTGTGAGCAACCTGCTGTGGTGTGAGGTGTCCCTGCCCATGGCAGGGGGCTTGGAACTGCATGGTCCTTGAGGCTCCCTTCTAACACTAACAATTCAGAGATTGTATTTTACCTCCAGCAGCTTCAAAGGAGGCATCAAGATCCTCACTGACTGGCACTGCAGGAGTGGCAGAGCTGCCTGCAGCTGACCCAACCTCCCACCTCTCCATCTCTGAACACAGACCCAGGCCCCATGTGCATGTCCCTTCAGTAGCTCTTCACTAACACCATGCTCCCCAGCCCTGGTTTGCTGCTATTTTAGCTTCAGCTGGAGCTAATGGCTTCATGTCTTCTCAAGGAAGAGAAGGGTGATCTGCAGCACCCACAGGGATCTCACACAGAGAGAGGCTCCCAACCATTCCAGCAGCAGCAGAACAGCAGCTGAAAGCAGTTAACGTTTAGACCCATTTCATGCCTTAACTACTCCCTGATACTTGGGTGCTGCTCCTAGCATCCTCCAAAATCCCCTCCATCTCTCCCTGCAGCCAGGCCCTCCTGCCACTCTTCTTTCTCTAATCACTCTTCAGTGGTGCCCAGGGACAGGACAAGGGGCAGTGGGCTCAAAGAGGAACCCCAGGAGGAGAAGGTTGTCTGGTGTGAGGGTGGTGGAGGCCTGGAGCAGGCTGCCCAGAGAGGTTGTGGAGTCTCCTTGTGTGGAGAGCTTCCAACCCCCCCTGGGCATTGTGCTGCTGGGCAAGCTGCTGTGGGTGCCCTGCTTTGGCAGGGGGTTGGAGTGGGTGATCTCCAGAGGTCCCTTCCAGCCCCCATGCCTGCTGGGACTCTGGGAAGGAGAAGGTACAGCTTGTCTATGACAGCATCCTTAGAGCAGCCCTGTCCCATTTTCTTCCAAGGCCAAATTAATTTTTCAGAGACTGTTCTGAAGTTTCCTCAGTCCCTTCCTTACATAAGCACCTGCTGGCAGATTATGACAAACCCTTTCCTTTCCAGCTCTCTCTGTGCTCCAAGCCCTCCCATTATGACAGGACTAGCACCTTGGAGTAGAACAAAGGGGATAAGCTCTGCCAGAGAGGACAAGTAAATGGGTGAGGTGAAACCCCAGGGCAAGCTCTCCCTGTGGTTTGAGGGTAAGCATAGCTCAGGTACATGTTCTGAGACACAGCTGTGGTGCCCCAAGGACCTCAAGTCTGTGACTGGAGATCAGCACCAGGTTTAAATTGCAAATACTTACAGATGGAGAGTTCCTGAGGAACTCTTCCAGGAGGTATCTTAGAGGGGTTTGAGCTTTTGCTTGGAAAAGGCCTCTGAGCTCATCCAGTCCAACCACCAGCCCAACACCACCATGGCCATCAAACCAGGTCCCCAGATGCCATGGCCACACATTTCTTGAGCACTCCAGGGATGATCACCACCTCCCTGGGCAACCTGTGCCAGGCTCTCACCACCCTCATGGGGAACAACTTCTTCCCAACAACCAAGCTGAATCTCCCCACTTCTAGTTTTGCTCCATCCCCCCCCCCAGTCCTATCACTCCCTGACACCCTCCAAAGTTGTGTTAGCAACTTATCACTCTTTCCACAACAAAATTATTCCTAATATCCAACCTATTCCTCCCCTGGCACAATTTCAGGCCATTTCCTCTCATCCTCACTTGATACTACAGAGAAGAGACCAACCTCCACCTCCCCCCAACCCCCTTTCAGGGAGTTACAGAGAGCAATGAGGCCTGCCCCCAGCCCCCTCTTCTCCATTGTTCCCTCAGCTGCTCCTCCCCAGCCCTGTTCCCCAGCCCCTTCCCCAGCTTTGTTGCCCTTCTCTGGCCCCACTTGAGCCCCTCAGTGCCCTTCCTGGAGCGAGAAGCCCAAACCTGAAGCCAGGATTCAAGGTGCAGCCTCCCCAGTGCCCAGGCCAGGGGTGCTAAGCCTCAGGACACCAGCCTGAGCTCCCAAGGGAGCTTCAGCCTTTAAAGTCAAGAAGGTTGTGTAAACATCACTCCATCAGCAGCATAGCTGGGATGTTTGGGCTAAAACATAAGATTTCCTTTCAGCTGTGGCTCTTACTTTAACCTGTCTTCTTTGGCTGGCTCCGAGTCACTTGTGAAGCAGCTGAAACTGCCAGCTGCTCTCAGGTGATGTGTAATCTGAGCAGAGTTACGACAGGCATGAGTGGGAAACAGGTACCAGACTCTTGTGCAAGGGCACCTCCTTGGAGCTCTCATGAAAGGCAGCAGCGTTGCACCATGCCAGCTATTGGTCTGGCAGAAGAAAGGAAAACTGAGGTGAGAGCCTTGCACCTAGATAAGGAATGAAAGAGATGGCAGATGGACATTCTTGACACACAACACTGCAACTGCCCTCACTTCATCCCTCTGAGCAAGCTTTGAGCACACAACAACCTTCAGAGGTGAGGAGAGCAAGGCCACCTGCACTGGTGGAGAGACCACAAGGAATGCTCCTGTGAGGCAGCAGGGCAAGACAAGGCTCTTCAAATCTGCACCATGCCACTGGGCTGATTTCTCCTGACAAGAGGTAGGGCCTGGGTTATGCTGGAGCAGATGGCTCAGAGATTCTCCTCTCCCTCTGCTCTGCCCTAGTGAGGCCACAGAAGGAGTATTTTGTGCAGTTCTGGGCTCCCCAGCTCAAGAGGGGCAGGGATATACTGGAGGGAGCCCAGCAGAGGCTACAAGGATGATGAAGAGCCTGGACCATCTCTGTGCTCCAAGTTAGCCTTATCATTACTGATAAAAGAAAGGCTGAGAGCCCTGGGGGTGAGAACCTGCAGAAGAGCAGCCCCAGAGGGCAGCTGAGCAATGCTCAGCAAGAGACAAAGGAGCTGTGGGGGGCAAGAGGCTGGGGCCAGGCTCTGCTCAGTGGTGCACAGGGACGGACAAGGGGCAGTGGGCACAAACTGGAACCCAGGAGGTTCTATTTGTCCAGGAGAAGAAACTTTTTCGGTGTGAGGGTGCTGGAGGCCTGGAGCAGGCTGCCCAGAGAGGTTGTGGAGTCTCCATCTCTGGACATGTTCCTGTGTGACCTGCCCTGGGTGACCCTGCTTTGGCAGGGAGGTTGGACTTGATCTCCAGAGGTCCCTTCCAACCTCCACCATTCTATGACTGTACGGCATGGGTGAGGAGAAAAGAGGTCTTCAGAATGACCTGCTGATACCTTATCTCAGCTGCTTTGCACATACCCTGTATGCACACACAGAGGAAGCAGAGAAGTGAGCATGGGGCAAGGTGGGTGGCTCCCTTCCATGGGGACCCAGCCAAGCATTGTGTCACAGCCCAGCTGTGTGGGGTTCTCTCCTCCTGGGGTGCTGGTTTGGGGAACATCCACTCAGCTCCACATCAGGAGCACAGCCAGGCTCCAGGAGCACAGCCACTACACAAACTAGAAGCTCAGTGAAACTGGCCTGGCAGAGCATGGCACAAAGCATCCAGTGCTCTGTGCTATCAGCCAGCTGGAGCACCTGAATCTCGGTGCCATTTGCCACATCCCATGGCCTGGAGACTTTTTGGGCACAGGGCTGGCGGAGCAAGGACTCCTGCAGCCCTCAGCTGCTCTCCAAGCACCTTTTTCTCCACATCTGCCGTTACTGCTGGATGAAGAACGTCCATGTCCTCTGCAGATCTTCTCTCCATCTCTCTGCCAAAACCACAGCAGCTCGAAACCAGTCCAAGAATTGCTTTCAAGACACAAGTCCTGATGCCTTACTCATGATAGTCATGAGCAGAAGAGAAAGACCACCCTGAGTTCAGGGATCTGCTGGAGAGGGTCCAGCAGAGGGCTACAAGGATGATTAGGGGACTGAGCACTGCCTGAGGAGGAGAGGCTGAGAGACCTGGGGCTGTTCAGTCTGGAAAAGCTAAGACTGAGAGGGGATTGAATAAATGTTTATCAATGGCTGAGGGCTGGGGGTCAGGATTGAGGGGACAGGGACAGGCTCTGCTCAGCTGCACCCTGGGATAGGACAAGGAGCAATGGATGTAAGCTGCAGCACAGGAGGTTCCACCTCAACATGAGGAGGAACTTCTTCCCTGTGAGGGTCCCAGAGGCCTGGAGCAGGCTGCCCAGAGAGGTTGTGGAGTCTCCTTCTCTGGAGCCTTTCCAGCCCTGTCTGGATGTGTTCCTGTGTGACCTGTGCTGGGTTCTCTGCTCCTGCTCTGGCAGGGGGCTGGACTGGAAGATCTCCAGGGGTCCCTTCCAACCCCTGACATCCTGTGAGTTCCTAAAGCACATTAAAATACCCTAAAGCACTATGCACACTGACTAAGTGGAGGAGCAGCAGTTATCACAGAGCTTCTCCTCTCCGCTGTCTCAGCTCCATAACATGGAGGTCCTCTTGCACCTACTTCACACTAAAGAGCATCTGAAGCAACCAACAACTCTAAGATGAGCCAAACAGCAGAAATCTGCAACCAATGACCACTGCCACCACACTGCTATGAGTAGCACCTTCACCTTGCCTCTTCCTCCACTTCTCAACTATTTCAGCTTTTTAACTTGGGTTTGGTGAAGCCTTTGCTAAGTCAAACCACCTTCCCGACAGCTGCACCAGCAACCCCACCTGGGGATCTCTGAGTCTGCATCATGGAATCATTTTGGTTGGAAAAGACCTTTAAGCTCATCCAGTCAAACCATTCCCTATCTCTGCCAGGGCTGGTGCTAAGCCATGGCCCTCAGCACCACATCTCTGCCTCTTTGAAACCCCTCCAGGGACAGGGATTCAACCACCTCCCTGGGCAGTCTGTGCCAGGCTTTGAGAACCCTTTCAGGGAAGAAGTTTCTTCTCACATCCAACCTAAACCTCCCCTGGTGCAACTTGAGGCCATTTCCTCTTGTCCTTAAGACTAGAGAGGAGAGACCAACCCCCACCTGGCTGCAGCCTCCTCCTTTCAGGGAGTTGGAGAGAGCCAGAAGATCTCCCTCAGTTTCTTTTTCTCCAGGCTGAACACCCACAGCTCCCTCAGCTGCTCCTCACCAGCCCTGCTCCCCAGACCCTTCCCCAGCTCTGTCGCTCTTCTCTGGACCCACTCCAGCCTCTAAATGACCTTCGTGGAAGGAGGGGCCCAAACCTGAACCCAGGATTCAAGATGCAGTCCCACCAGAGGTGAGCTGCAGACTGCAGCTCTACAGCAACAAGTCCAGAGGGACCCTGCTGGAGGCTGCAGGTGCTTCTGCCCTGCCACCGGCCAGCAGCATCCCTTCAGGAAGCCTGGCAGGAGGATTCCCTGCTGCCATCCCTCCTCCAAGGCCTTCACTGCAGCGCTTCCCCCCCCCAGGTGCTGCCCAAGGTCACCGTCCCCTCGCTGCGGACAAGCCTCGGGACGATGCCCTTGGGCGAGCCGAGCCGGGGGGCTGCCCGCCGGGGACCGACCGACCCGCCCGCTCGCTCGCACGGGGACGCGCACCGCCCTCACCTCCGCTCCACAGCTCTCCGCGCACCTCCACCGCCCGGCACGGCACCGCCCGCTGCACCGCCTTTAAATACCCATGGCCCGCTCCGCTCCGCGCCCCTCCGCGCCCCGCCGGCCGCGGCCGCGCCGGGGGCCGCTCCCCGCCACCCCGCCCCTCCCCGCCCCACGCCGCCGCTGCTGCCGCCGGGCCGGGGCTGGCGGCGGGACCGGGGCTGGCTGTCACCCGGGGGTGGGTGGCACCGCGGGCTGGCTGTCACCCGGGGGTGGCTGTCACGGCCGGCTGGCTGTCACCGGCGAGCCTGGCGCCCTCCCCCGAGCTCCCGGCGGCTTCCCCGCGGTGCTGCGGTAGAGCTGGCATCTGTGCAATGCTCTTGCGTAACGCTCTCGGTCGGCTGCGGGATGCAGGGACACTAAAGGCTGGGTCCTGCCCCTGGGTCACAGCAACCCCAAGAACGCCAAAGGTTTGGGGTAGAGTGGCTGGAAACTGATCCCTGGAAAAGGGCTTGAGGTGGGGGTGGGAGTGGGGGGTTGGCTGATAGCAGCTGGAGGTGAGCCAGGGGGTGCCCAGGTGGCCAAGAAGGCCACCAGCATCCTGGCCTGGATCAGCAATGGTGTGGGCAGCAGGAGCAGGGCAGGGGCTGTGCCCCTGGACTGGGCACTGGGGAGGCTGTACCTTGAATCCTGGTTCAGTTCTGGGCCTCTCACTCCAAGAAGGACACTGAGGGGCTGGAGCAGGTCCAAAGAAGAGCAATGAAGCTGGAGAAGGGTCTAGTGAACAGGGCTGGTGAGGAGTAGCTGAGGAAGCTGGGCTTGATCAGCCTGGAGAGAAATAGGCTGAGGAGAGACCTCCTGGCTCTCCGCAACTCCCTGAAAGGAGGTTGGAGCCAGGGTGGGGGTTGGTCTCTTCTCTGTAGCAACAAGCAATTGGACTAGAGAAAATGGTCTCAAGTTGCATCAGGGGAGGTTTAGGTTGGATATTAGGAATAATTTTGTTGTGGAAAGAGTGATCAGTTACCGGAACAGGCTGCCCAGGGAGGTGGTGGAGTCCCCATCCCTGGCAGTGTTCAGAGAGGTGGAACATGGTTTAGTGGCCATGGTGGTGTTGGGTTACAGTTGAAGTTGATGATCTTAGGGAGATCCTTTCTGGTGCTAATGATTCTATGAGGCTCTGGGGAACCAGATACCAGCTGGGCCAACCTTCCCCTGGACATCTGGAGCCCACCTGGCTTGTAGCTGGAGTTAATGCTTTTATTATACAGATACCTTGTGGTTTATCAGCTGGTTGTCTGGTTTGGAACACACCTGGGGAAGGCACTGGCGTGCTGGCAGCTGCCTGGGAGCTCTCCAGCTCAAATAGGAAAGAGCTGAGCATTGCAGTGTGCTAGAGCATGGCTGGGAGAAACCAGTCTTAGAAGAGGAAAGTGGTGAGAGTGCAGAAATGAGATGTGGAGGGACAAGTGCTTACAAGTGCTTTATCTGATGCTGCTAACCATGGGGCTTCAGTTCCCTTAATTTATTCTGCCCCTGGTATCAAAACAGAGCCACAAAAGAGCTACCCAAGACCTTAACTTTGCTGTTTCAGTGAGAAATAAGAGTAAGAGAAACTCTTTGTGCACTGCTTTCTCCTCAGGCAGCAGGATTCCAGATGCAGTCTGGCCCAGACAGACCTGCTCCTGACAGCCTGATCCCATTTCTCAGCCTTCAAAAGTGTTGCTATGTGACACTGCTGAAGGGATAAGTTAATGGCATGAAGAAAGGGAGAGGTTTGTTCTGTGCTCTTTCATTTAATGCAGTGGGTTTTGCTGCTGGGCTCTGCCTTGAGCTTTGGGACAGATGGGTAGCACCACCTGTGATGAGGGTGATCCCTCCAAAGTTACTTTTGCAGTGGCTGGAGAGCAGCCAAGCAGAAAGGGATCTGGGGGTAGTGGTGGACAGCAGATGAACATGAGCCAGCAGTGTGCCCAGGTGGCCAAGAAGGCCAAGGGCATCCTGGCCTGCATCAGGAAGAGTGTGGCCAGCAGGAGCAGGGAAGTCATTGTGCCCTGTGCCCAGCACTGGTTAGGCCACACCTTGAGTCCTGTGTCCAGTTCTGGGCTCCTCAGGTTAGGAAAGATGTTGAGCTGCTGGAAGGTGTCCAGAGAAGGGCAACAAGGCTGGGGAGGGGTCTGGAGCACAGCCCTGTGAGGAGAGGCTGAGGGAGCTGGGGTTGCTTAGCCTGGAGAAGAGGAGGCTCAGAGGAGACCTTCTTGCTCTCTGCAACTCCCTGAAGGGAGGTTGTAGCCAGGTGGGGGTTGGTCTCTTCTCCCAGGCACCCAGCCCCAGAACAAGAGGACACAGTCTCAAGCTGTGCCAGGGGAGGTTCAGTCTGGATGTTAGGAAGAAGTTCACAGACAGAGAGATTGACCACTAGGATGTGCTGCCCAGGAGGTGGTGGAGTCCCCATCACTGGAGGTGTTTAAGAAGAGCCTGGATGAGGCCCTTGGTGCCAGGGTTGAGTTGATCAGATGGTGCTGGGTGATAGGTTGGACTTGGTGATCTTGAAGGTCTTTTCCAACCTGGTTAATTCTATCCTATTCTATTCATAGTGCCTGAACCCAAACCCTGCAGCTGGTACTGGAGCACAGTGACCAGCTCATGAAGAAAGAGCAAACTCCTTGCTGGGCTGCTGGGTAGGAGCCAGCATCCCCTTGAAAAGGACACAGCAGGTGAGACTCAGAGGGTGTGCTGGTTCCCAGTTCGGGTGGGCTGACATTTTCCCCCCCACCATTAACTTTGCCAGAGCTGCTCAGCTGGAAGCAAGTGAAGGTGTATTTACAGGCAGAGCTACACTCTGCAGTGGAATGCAATGGATGTGTGCAAAATATCCAGGGGTTACAATAACTACAGGGATTTACAAGTGATAAACAGCACAAGAACAACACTGGTCAAGGACCAGGGGAAGCTACCAGCTTCTCCTTCTCTGCTCCCCCCTTACCCTCCTGTACAAAAGGGAGAAGAGACAGAAGCAGAGGAGTTAATACCAAACCAGTGCAGCCAAGGTCAAGCAGAAGCAAGGCAGTATCTCTCCAGAGCCAAGAAGTCAGAAGAGAGGAGAAATTGTTTTGGTACAACCAGTAGAAGTCCCTTATCTCTCCAATGGGATTGTTTAGAGTTACCTTTATTTCCCCTTTTCACGCCCAAGAGTGATTTAGTTACATCTTACTATTTTTCTGTTCAAGATCTGTGAAGATATTTAAAGGCATAGCCCAAAACTACCACAGCAGTGCAGTGGGACAGGCTCAGTGCATGGGAGCAGGGAGCAGGGAGGCTCCCTCTGCTGCTCTGCAGGGCTGCTTGGATGTGCTGCCAGCCCACAGCTGAATTTCTGCAGAGCTGGCAACAGCTGTTTGTCCTGCTGATTGTCCTGCTCTGCCTTGAGCTGCTGAAGGACCATCAGAGCAGCTGCTGGAGGAAGGCTTCCTGTGAAAGCTGCCAAGGCCAGGCATGCCTGGGCACAGGGACGTGTTGTGACTTGGGTGTGCAGCAGGAGCTGCAGGGAAACTCCTCTTGCCTTTCAGGGCAAAAATCCTTCACTTTGGCCTCCTGAGTATGGAAATCGTAGAATCACAGAATGGTTTTGGTTGGAAGAGACCCTTTAAGCTCACCAAATCCAACCATAAACCCAGCACTGCTGAGTTCACTTCTAAACCATGTCCTTCAGCACCACATCTTCACAGCTTTGAAATCTCTCCAGGGATGGGCACTCCAGCCTGGGCAGCCTGGGTTAGGTTTTGACAACCCTTTTGGGGAAGAAACCATTCCTCATGTCCAGCCTAAACCTCCCCTGAGGCAACTTCAGGCTGTTTCCCCTTGTCCTCTCACTTGTTCCTAGGGAGAAGAGACCAACCCTCATCTGGCTCCAACCTCTTTTCAGGGAGTTGTAGAGAACCAGGAGGTCTCCCCTCAGCCTCTTCTCCAACTCCAGGTCCCTCAGCTGCTCCTCACCAGACTTGTGCTCTAAACCCTGTACCAGTTTCCTTGCCCTTCTCTGGACCTGCTGCAGCACCTCCCAAAGGCAGCAGGTACTGCAGTGACCCTGGAGGCTGGAGATGGCCATGAGGTGGTTGCCCTTACACTGCTGAGTAGAACGGCTTTCTACCCCTGGGTGGGAGCTGCGAGTCAGGGAGAGCTGGTGTGGATTCTTTGCCTGCTTTCCCCTGCAGCAAGCTGCCTCTCAGAGGTGAGTTGAAGTATGCATGTTCTCTGCAGCCATGCAGGGCTTAGCTCAGCTCATGGCTTCACACACACATGGAATCACAGAATCACAGAATCAACCAAGTTGGAAAAGACCTCAGAGATCACCAAGTCCAACCTATCACCCAGCACCATCTGATCAACTAAACCATGGCACCAAGTGCCTCATCCAGGCTCTTCTTAAACACCTCCAGTGATGGTGATTCCACCACCTCCCTGGGCAGCACATCCCAGTGGCCAATCTCTCTGTCTGGGAAGAATTTCTTCTTAACATCAGCCTAAACCTTCCCTGGTGCAGCTTGAGACTGTGTCCTCTTGTTCTGCTGCTGGCTGCCTGGGAGAAGAGACCAACCCCCACCTGGCTACAACCTCCCTTCAGGGAGTTGGAGAGAGCAAGAAGGTCTCCCCTGAGCCTCCTCCTCTGCAGGCTAAGCAACCCCAGCTCCCTCAGCCTCTCCTCACAGGGCTGTGCTCCAGACCCCTCCCCAGCTTTCTTGCCCTTCTCTGGACACCTTCCAGCAGCTCAACATCTTTCCTAACCTGAGGAGCCCAGAACTGGACACAGGACTCAAGGTGTGGCCTCAGCAGTGCTGAGCACAGGGCACAAGGACTTCCCTGCTCCTGCTGGCCACACTCTTCCTGCTGCAGGCCAGGATGCCATTGACCTTCTTGGCCATGCCTGTGCTCCCCAGTCTGTACCTGAAGCCACTGTGGGGATCTCCCTGCAGAGAGGGGGGTGGCTTGTCCCAGGCATGTGGCTGTGGGAGCTGGGGGTCACCTCCAGCACAGTGGGGCCAGCACAGAGCTTGCTCTGGCACCGTGTGCTGTCTTATGAACCTCAGAAGGCCACAAAGGAATGCAGACTGCTTCAAGGGCCAGATGTAGCTGCTGTTATTAAAGCTGTTCCTTTAATATTTGAACATGATTTAATGGTGCTTTAAACATGCTCTTTCCCCCATTAATATCTTTAAAAGGCTCTTACACAAACAAAGCTGCCCAGGCCGCGCTGGGGCAGCCAGGATGTGAGGCTCCCTGTCCCAGCTCACACCAGCACAACGGTTGCCTCTTGCTGCTGCTGCTGCTGCTGCTTTTATGGCTGTTGACTGCAGAACTCAGGCTGGCTTGGGCTTAAGAAAATTAACAAAATCCTTCTGCAAAGGCTGAGTTTTAAATCTACAAACAGCTGTGGCCCTCTCTAGCTCCCAGCAGAGCTCCCAGCAGTCCGGGAGCACCACAGGAGCCCACCCTGCATCTGGTCATGCAGCCCAGACCTGATGCTAGGGCAGATGGAGCTTGGCCTGGCCAGTTTGTGCCAGTGGTACAGCAATGGGTGGGTAGCACCAGCCCCATAAAAATGCCTGCAAAAGCATTCTTGGTATCCACAGCACTCACTCCACTGCTTCAGCTCTCCTGGGAGGGAATGTTTCCAGAAGGAGTTTCCAAGGAGCTTTCCCACACTCTCATTATCTCCCCAATGATCTCTTACTGGCTTGCTTCACTTGGTCCTGGTGGTGGTTACTGGCAAGGGTCAGGGCTGGGCTGACCATCAGACAGGTGCCAGAAGCTCTCCATGAACCCCTCTGCCTTCCCTAAGGGAAGAGAAAGGGAAGAAGGGAGAGAGGCTGATGGGCTGGGGAAGAAACTAACCCAGCTGGGATGGGAAGAAGAACAATGCCATGGGATAGAGACACAGAGACATAAAGGAAGATGGAAGCCAAGCTCTGAGGGCAAGGATGGCACCACTGGCACCACTGCTGCTGGGGGCAGGCCCTGGGCAAGTCCCAGCCTGGGCTCAGCAGCAGATGGGAAGCAGATTCTGGAGCTGGATTCTGGAGCTGGAGTGAGGAAGACAGGGCTGGGGATGGAAGGCAGAAGGGAGAGAGTCCTGCTGGGACAGCAGCCAGGGAAGAAGAGGCTTGAGCCTGGGCAGCCCTCAGCTTGCTGCTGAAGATGCCATCCAGGGGCTGCAATGCCTTGGGGGGCACTTGAGGCTCCCCTGAGCTGTCTGCTCCTGCCCACAGCTGCCCCCTCTGCCTTCCTGCCCCCCAAGGTGGGGCAGAGCTGTGGCAGTGCCCTTGGTGTGCAGAGCAGCAAGCCTGAGGCAGAGGCTCTGTGCCCCCCAGGCCTTGGCAGGAGCTCTGCCCCTCAGCTTCTCCCTGCTAGCAGCAGCCCCTGGCTGTGCCAAGCTGCCCTGAGCTTCAGCAAGTGCCTGAGTGAGCAGAGCCTGAGCTGGGCACTCCCAGCCTGAGCAGAGCTGCTGCTGGGCCAGCTCAGAGCAGGACACCTTGCAAAAGCATTCTTGTTTATCCAAGCTCTTGCTCCGTGGGTGTTTTCCAAGGAGCCTACACGTGGCTTTCTCACAGTCTCATTATCGCCCTGCTGATCTGTTCCTCTCTTGCTTCACTCCATCCCACTGCTGTTGCATGAGGCCTTTGCAGAAGCCGGCAGCTCCCCGCGCATCCGAATGCCTCCCTCCTGCCTCTCGGCAGGCAGCGCCTGCTCACAGGCAGGATTTGCCTGACAAAGGCCGGGCAGATTTGCTGATAATTGAGCGCGGTTTGCCTCCAGACAAGACAGGGCTGCGGGGCCCCTGCCAGCCCGGCCCTGCTCGCCTTTCCAGCGGGAGGAACCACGCCAGCGAGGACGCCGAGAGCTCCTTCCTGATTGAATTCAGGGTTAATAGCTGCTGCCTGAGAAGCAGGGCAGGATTTCATCGCCGGGAAGCTGTGGTTTGGTTTGTCGTGTGTGGCTGCTGAGGGAGGGGAAGGCTCTTCCCCTTCACCTGCCCGTTCTCCCGGAGCTGTCTGCTCCTGTCTCCTGACCCGAGCTCTCCTGGGGTTCCTCCCCTCCCTGCCCCAGAAGAGTCGTGGCTTGCACCTTGGAGGAAATGAAAAGCAAAGCAATAAAGCAGGAGCAGAAAGCAAGTGAGCAAATACGAGGGAACGAAAAGGTCGCGTTGCTACTGGAGCAGCCAGGGTTGGGAAGGGAGAGACCTCTCGTGGGCAAAGAATTACATCTCAAAAGGCATCCAAGCCCCCTTGCAGCAGCAGGAGGTGAGGCCAGGGAGAAGGTGCTGATGAGCTAGGTCTGGGCAGTCTCTCTCCCATGTGCTTGCCCCTGTGATGGAACATCTGAGGAAAGCCTTGGGGTTATTTTGCCTGGAAGGAGCAGCCTGAGAGGGGATCTAATCCATAAGTATCCGGAGGGTGGGTGGTTAGAAGGGGCCAGGCACTTTTCAGTGGTGTTCTGTGATAGGACAAGGGGCAATAGGCACTAACTGTAGCCCTGGAAGTTCCACCTCAACATAAGGAAAAACTTCTTTGGTGTGAGGGTGCTGGAGGCCTGGAGCAGGCTGCCCAGAGAGGTTGTGGAGACTTTCAAGACTCACCTGGATGTGTTCCTGGGTGATCCTGCTCTGGTAGGAGGGTTGGACTTGATCTCTGGAGGTGCCTTCCAACCCCTACCAGGCCAGGCTGAGATGTGCATACCCCCTCTCATCATCCCTTGCATCTACCAGCACAACCCCTGCTATAGGATCATAGAATCATAGAACTGTCAGGGCTGGAAGGGACCTCAAGGCTCAGCCAGTTCCAAGCCCCCTGCCATGGGCAGGGACACCTCACACCACAGCAGGTTGCTCACAGCCACAGCCAGCCTGGCTGCAAACACCTCCAGGCAGGAGGCTTCCACCACCTGCCTGGGCAACCTGTGCCAGGCTCTCACCACCCTCATGGCCAACAACTTCTTCCTCACAGCCAATCTCAATCTCCCCACTTCTACTTTTGCTCCATCCACCCCAGTCCTATCCCTCCCTGACACCCTCAAAAGTCCCTCCTCAGCTTTCCTGGAGCCCCCTGCAGATCCTGGAAGGCCACCAGAAGGTCTCCTGGGAGCCTTCTCCTCTCCAGCCTGCACAACCCCAACTCTCTCAGGCTGTCTCCAGAGCAGAGCAGCTCCAGCCCTCTGCTCCTCCTCGTGGCCCTTCTCTGGACACCTTCCAGCCCCTCCAGATCCTTCCTGGCACAGAGGCTCCAGAAGTGGCCCCAGAGCTGCAGCTGTGGTCTCAGCAGAGTGGAGCAGAGGGGCAGAATCCCCTCCCTGGCCCTGCTGGCCACACTTCTCTTGCTGCAGCCCAGGCTCTGCTTGGCTCTCTGGGCTGCAAGTCCTCACTGATGCACACAGTGGCCTGTGGAGACCCTTCTGCCCTGAGCAAAGGAGACAAAATCCTCTCAGTGCCTTAAAAGTAGGCCTGTACAATGAAAGAAGAGTGAATAGCATTAAGTTAGGCTTAGCCATCACCTTCCCTGGGGTTGCCAACTGCTTGCTTCAAACCTGCTTGAACCTCAGGCTTCTCCAGGAGCCTTGAGCTTCTCATGGCAAAAATCATTCCAAAGCTGCTACTTGGTATATAAAAATCTGGGAGTTTGTGCCCTTGTCTCCTGGGGGTTGGTGCTGTGGAACATCTGCTCCCATCCTTGTGTTCCCACTGGAGCTTTACAGAATACAGAATTAACCAGGTTGGAAAAGACCTCCAAGATCACCAAGTCAAACCTATCACCCATCACCATCCAATCAACTAACCCATGGCACCAAGGGCCTCATACAGTTTAAAACACCTCCAGTGATGGTGACTCCACCAACTCCCTGGGCAGCACATCCCAGTGGCCAATCTCTCTGTGAAGAATTTCTTCCTAACCTCCAGCCTAAACCTCCCCTGGCACAGCTTGAGACTGTGTCCTCTTGTTCTGCTGCTGGCTGCCTGGGAGAAGAGACCAACCCCCACCTGGCTACAACCTCCCTTCAGGGAGTTGGAGAGAGCAAGAAGGTCTCCCCTGAGCCTCCTCTTCTCCAGGCTAAGCAACCCCAGCTCCCTCAGCCGCTCAGCTGTTGCTGGGGATTTGAGTGTCAGCTTTTGCTCCTGCAGGAAACATCCAGATTACCGCCCCGGGACAGGAGAAAGGTCACTTGCCTGCTGTCAGCACAGCACCGACCACGTCAAAACTGTAGGCTTGGTATATTTCACGAGGCTCTGGCACTCCCTGCTGTGAGATGCTTGCCGACAGGCAGCTTTTCTGCCCGGCTGTGCCCAGGGGGGCCTGGGTGGCACATCAGGGCAGGCTCAATCTCTGTAGGAGGGCTCCAAGGATGCTGAAGGGCCTGGAGTACTGCCTGGGGAGGAGAGGCTGAGAGCCCTGGGGCTGTTCAGTCTGCAGAGGAGAAGGCTGAGAGGGATCTGATCAATGTCTATCAATAGCTGAGGGCTGGGGGTCAGGAGGGAAGGGACAGGGACAAGCTCTGCTCAGTTGTGCCCTGGGATAGGACAAGGAGCAATGGATGGAAACTGCAGCACAGGAGGTTCCAGCTCAGCATGAGGAGGAACTTCTTCCCTGTGAGGGTCCCAGAGGCCTGGAGCAGGCTGCCCAGAGAGGTTGTGGAGTCTCCTTCTCTGGAGCCTTTCCAGCCCTGTCTGGATGTGTTCCTGTGTGACCTGTGCTGGATTCTCTGCTCCTGCTCTGGCAGGAGGGCTGGACTGGAAGATCTCCAGGGGTCCCTTCCAACCCCTGACATCCAGTGAGCTGTGATCCTGTGATCTCCATCCTATGTCCCTCTGTGAGCTCCTGCAGCTTCCCTTTACCCACATGGCTTGGATTCACCACATGGATGCTGGATCTGAGCAGGAGCTTAGGTGAGCAGCTGCTTTCTTGCCAGGGAGCACATTCTGCACCCAGCCCTGGTTGCTGCACCTTGGCTTTGCTGTGGCCTGGGGTCTCATTTGGCTCCACGGTGCCCCTGCCCCTTGTCTTCTGGAGCTTATCACATGTGCAGCCTTCATCCATCCCCCAAAAAGGCAAACACTGGGCTGTGAGGCTGCTCCTTAGGGATTTAGAGGACTCTTGCAGAGTAGAAAGGGATGAGTGTTCTAAAAATAAAGACCTTCAGTTGTTAGCTGTCTGCACTGCTGCCACCCCCAGTGTGTGCTCTGGGTGTTTGCTAGCCTTGAATGTCAAATAATTGCTAACTCATCCCAAAGAGCCAGGATGATGCTTTTATTAACTCCACCTGGCCATGGTAGATCTTTCTTGGTCTCTGCAGCAGGCTCTGAAACATCACTTCCACTCCAAATGCAGCAGAAAAAGAGCTGCAGGCTCCTCTGCAGGGCCTGGTTACCTGAGCAGATCTAAGGATGTTGCTGCAGACCTAGAAAAGGAACAAGCCCAAACTCTTTTCTGTTACACAATGTGATGCCTGCAGGTCATTTTGCTTCCTGCCCAGCTGGGCAGGCTGTCTGCATTCATGGAAAGGAAACTTCCAGACCAGAGCTAAAGCTCTGGGGATTTAATAAATGTTTATCAATAGCTGAGGGCTGCGAGTCAGGAGGGACAGGGACAGGCTCTGATCACTTGCTCCCTGGGGTAGGACAAGGAGCAATGGATGGAAACTGCAGCACAGGAGGTTCCAGCTCACCATGAGGAGGAACTTCTGCACTGTGAGGGTCCCAGAGCCCTGGAGCAGGCTGCCCAGAGAGGTTGTGGAGTCTTCTTCCTTTCCAGCCTTGTCTGGGTGTGTTCCTATGTGACCTGGGTGCTATGGTCCTGCTCTGGCAGGGGGCTTGGACTGGATTATCAATTTGGGTCCCTTCAACCCCGACACCCTGTGAGCCTGTGAAAGCAGGTTTGTCTGATTTTTGCAGAGCATTGCTATGAAACAGGGAATGCTGGGCAGAGGGGATGCTCTGGCTGAACCTCTGATCATTGTCCTAAGCTGATGTTGCCATTCACTGTGGTCCTGTGGGTAGCCGCAGCCTGATCTGATCAAACTGCATTTGAAGTCACCTTGGCAAATTAGAGGACAACCTTTTTTCCCCCTCTTCCCCCCCTGCCTAGTTACAGGGCAGATGAGATAAAGCAATGATCTCAGTGGGATGTGGGTGACAACCACTTGTGGGTGATTATCTCTTCACTTGCTTTAGCTGAGCACCACATTGGTCTAGAACTGTGGGAGTTGGTGTTAGTAAGGTTGTGTCAGTCCAAAGGTGGCTGTAAGGCAGGAAAGGCTGCACAGGGCACCAGGCAAATGTGGAGCCTGGAGAAGAGCAGCCCCAGTGGGCAGCTGAGCAATGCTCAGCGAGAGACAAAGGAGCTGTGGGGGGCAAGAGGCTGGGGCCAGGCTCTGCTCAGTGGTGCCCAGGGACAGGCCAAGGGGCAGTGGGCACAAAGTGGAGCCCAGGAGGTTCCATGTGAAGAGGAGGAGAAAGTTGTTTGGTGTGAGGGTGCTGGAGGCCTGGAGCAGGCTGCCCAGAGAGGTTGTGGAGTCTCCTGGTGTGGAGACTTTCCAGCCCCACCTGGATGTGTTCCTGTGTGCCCTGCCCTGGGTGCTCCTGCTCTGGCAGGGGGGTTGGACTGGCTGATCTCTGAAGGTCCCTTCCAACCCCTGACATCCTGTGATTCTGTGATATTTGCTGGATTCCTTCCCTGCAGCTTTCTGGCCTCCTGCAGAACAAACTCTTGTGCCCTTCTCTGGAGAGATTCCCTGCAACACATTCTGTAACCAGCCCTGGTTGCTGTACCACAGCTTTGCTGCTGCCTGTGGGCACAGAGAGCTCCACAGTTCCTCTGCCCCTTGTCTTCTGATGGGTAGCACATGTGCAGGCTTCATCCACCCCAAAAGGGAAACCCCTGGGCTGTGAGGGATTAAGGTGACCTGGCCATTGTGCTGCTGGGCAAGCTGCTGTGGGTGCCCTGCTTGAGCAAGGGGTTGGACTGGGTGAGCTCCAGAGGTCCCTTCCAACCTCTGCCAGTCTATGACTCTATGAACCTATGAATTTGTGATTATTTCTAAGCAGCCAATCACTAATCCTCATGATTATCAATATGAAACCAATACCAATACAACTATCCTCATCAATATCAATGCTAATATTGGTATTTATGTCTGTGCCCCAGCTAGAGGAGGGGCTGGGTGGCATTCTGGGAGGTACCACAAGTAATTAGAAGGTAAAGGATTAATCAGCTATGAGTGCAAGGGTTGGGCAAGATCTGTAGTGCTGCATGAGTCAGCTCTTCCCATCCCTCCCTGCTCCTGAATTGTCCCTTTGAAGATGTGAAATGGCTACAGCCAGCCCATGAGCTCCTCTTGGAGCTGCAGTCTTCTTACTGACCTGGAGAAGACCTGAACATGGCCATGCTCACATCCCCCACAGGACAGCAGCTGGAGGTATTGGTGTTCCGGGATCAAAAATCACAGGCTCACAGAATGTTAGGGGCTGGAAGGGACCCCCAAAGCTCAGCCAGTCCTTCCCCCCTGACAGAGCAGGGTCACCCAGAGCAGAGCACACAGGAACTCAACCAGGGACATCTTGAATCTCTCCAGAGAGGGAGACTCCACAACCCCCTGGGCAGCCTGCTCCAGGCCTCTGTCACCCTCACAGGGAAATAATTCTTCCTCCTGTTTCCATGGCACTTCCTCTGCCTCAGCTTCCACCACTGCCCCTTGTGCTGGCATTGGGCATCCCCCAGCAGAGCCTGGCTCCAGCCCCTGGGCACTCCCCCTGCACAGCTTTAGCAGCAGCAAGGAGCTCACCCTCAGGCTCCTCCTCTCCAAGCTCCAGAGCCCTCAGCTCCCTCAGGCTCTCCTCATCAGGAAGATCTTCCACTGCCTGCAGCAGCTTTGTGGCTCTGTGCTGGATTCTTTGAGGCACTTCCCTGAGGTCCTTCTTGACCTGAAGGGCCCAGAACTGGACACAAGATTCCAGATGCAGCCTCACCAGGGCAGAGTAGAGGGGGAGAACCTCTCTCAACCCACACCTTGAGTCCTGTGTCCAATTCTGGGCTCCTCAGGTTAGGAAAGATGTTGAGCTGCTGGAAGGTGTCCAGAGAAGGGCAAGAAAGCTGGGGAGGGGTCTGGAGCACAGCCCTGTGAGGAGAGGCTGAGGGAGCTGGGGTTGCTTAGCCTGCAGAAGAGGAGGCTCAGGGGAGACCTTCTTGCCCTCTGCAACTCCCTGAAGGGAGGTTGTAGCCACGTGGGGGTTGGTCTCTTCTCCCAGGTACCCAGCATCAGAACAAGAGGACACAGTCTCAAGCTGTGCCAGGGGAGGTTTAGGCTGGAGGTGAGGAGAAAGTTCTTCCCAGCAAGAGAGATTGGCCACTGGGATGTGCTGCCCAGGGAGGTGGTGGAATCACCATCCCTGGAGGTGTTTAGGGAGAGCCTGGATGAGGCCCTTGGTGCCATGGTTAATTGATCAGATGGAGCTGGGTGACAGGCTGGACTTGATGATCTCAAAGGTCTTTTCCAACCTGGTTAATTCTATTCTATACCACAGCCCTTCTAATCCACCCCAGGATGCCCTTGGCCTTCCTGGCCACCAGAGCACATTGCTGGCTCATGGTCATCCTTCCATCCACCAGGACCCCCAGGTCCCCTTCCCCTTCACTGCTCTCCAGCAGTCCATCCCCAACCTATCCTGGTGCATGGAGTTGTTCCTTCCCAGGTGCAAGGCTGTCCCCTTGCCCTTGTTGAAGCTCCTTACTGGAGCTCTTTTTGGTAATGGTGCTGCAAGATTTGTCTCAGTGCCATTCCTGCTTACTCCAGCCCAGGGGCAGGAGTGACTGTGAGTCAGAGCAGCACTGGGTTAGTGCTGGATTCTTTAGTTCTTCTTAGCAGAGAAGCTACGAGATCTTGATTTCTGATAGGCCAAGCTGCTCACCCAGGGATGCTCATAGCTCCAAGACACTGCCCTGGCCATCTTGAGTACTGTGTTCAGCTCTGGGCTCCCCAGTTCAAGAGGGACAGGGATCTGCTGGAGAGGGTCCAGCAGAGGGCTACGAGGATGATTAGGGGACTGAGCACTGCCTGGGGAGGAGAGGCTGAGAGACCTGGGGCTGTTCAGTCTGGAGATGAGAAGGCTGAGGGGGATCTGATCAATGTCTATAATAGCTGAGGCCTGGGGGTCAAGAAGGATGGGACAGGGACAGGCTCTGCTCAGCTGTGCCCTGGGATAGGACAAGGAGCAATGGATGGAAACTGCAGCACAGGAGGTTCCACCTCAGCATGAGGAGGAACTTCTTCCCTGTGAGGGTCCCAGAGGCCTGGAGCAGGCTGCCCAGAGAGGTTGTGGAGTCTCCTTCTCTGGAGCCTTCCCAGCCCTGTCTGGATGTGTTCCTGTGTGACCTGTGCTGGATTCTCTGCTCCTGCTCTGGCAGGGGGCTTGGACTGGAAGATCTCTTTGGGTCCCTTCCAACTCCTGACTTCCTGTGAGCTGTGTTCCTGTGACATAAACCATTCCTCTGCCCACATCTGCTGGATGACTTGCACTGGTACCAAGTTTCATGGAGAACCTAGCCTCTGGTTTGCTCCTAGAACTGCTTCCTAGAGAAAACTGAAGGTGCTTTGGATGTCCAAAGTTTCACAGAGTCACAGCTTGCATTGGGTTGGAAGAGAACCTCAAAGGTCATCTTGTCTAACCTCCTGCAGGCAGCAGGGACACCTCCAAACAAAGCAGGCTGCACAGGAACACAGCCAGGCTGAGCTTGAATGTCTCCAGGGACAGGGCTTCAACCACCTCCTCGGGCAACTTCTTCCAGTGTTTGACCACCCTCACAGTGCAGAACTTCCTCCTGCTGTCCTAACTCTGCCCTGCTCCAGTTTCAAACCACTGCCCCTCAGCCTATCCCCACAGCCCCTTCTGAACAGTCCATCTGCAGCCTTCCTGCAGGGCCCCTTCAGATACTGGAATGCAGCTCTGAGGTCTCCTTGGAGCCTTCTCTTCTCCAGGCTGAACAGCCCCAGTTCTGTCAGCCTGGCTTCATAGCAGAGGTTCTCCAGCCCTCTGGTCATCTTGGTGGCCTCTTCTGGCCCCACACCATCAGGTCCATGTCTCTCTTGTGTTGGGAGTCCCAGAGCTGGACATGGTCTCCCTCTAGAAAAGGTCTGGAGGGAACTGCCCATGGAACAGCAGTGCCAGCCTCTTTTGCAGCTGCTCTGGGTCGCACCCAGCTGCAGGAGAAAGCTTTCACCTTCATTTCAAACCCACACAATTCCATCCACTATCTGTTTCATCTCTGGCTTGTGCTCTTTCACAACACTGCATGAGCACAGCCAGCCCTGGGATTACTCCTCCTCATCCTGGTCCCAGTTTGCTCTGGGAAGCGTTCTTGAGATCAGCACTTCTCACCAACAGGGATTTTGGGGTTGGTTTGTTAGGTTTGGTTTTGTTTCCCCTCTCCTCTCTGACCACACAGATGCAGCCTCCCCTGCTGCTCTCACTGGAAACCAGTTTGAAAAGGGCAGGGCTCACAGAGAGCTGATTTTACATCTTTGATCTAATCACATATGCTTGGTGGTTAAACAGCTTGGTCTGGAGGCTTCTGCCCCTCTACTCCACACTGAAGTGCTGGGGGCAGCTCTGGAGTCCTCAGCAAAAGAAAGACAGGGACCTGCTGGAGCAGGGCCAGAGGAGGCCATGCAGAGCTTGAACTATTAGACACTGGAATAACCTCCCAAGGGAGGTGTTGGATTCCCTACATTAGACAGTTTCAAGGCCCAGCCTGACAGGGTCCTGGGCCAGCTCATTTAATCTACATTCTTACCCAGGTGGTGTGTCCAGCTCTGGAGCCCCTGGTACAGTCCCCCTGGGAGTGCAGGTGCATGGAGGCTGTGCTCTTGGCCAGGCAGTGCTTGTCTGGAGCCCCTGGTACAGTCCCCCTGAGAGTGCAGCTGCATGGAGGCTGTGCTCTTGGCCAGGCAGTGCTTGTCTGGAGCCCCTGGTACAGTCCCCTGGGAGTGCAGGTGCATGGAGGCTGTGCTCTTGGCCAGGCAGTGCTTGTCTGGAGCCCCTGGTACAGTCCCCCTGGGAGTGCAGCTGCATGGAGGCTGTGCTCTTGGCCAGGCAGTGCTTGTCTGGAGCCCCTGGTACAGTCCCCTGGGAGTGCAGGTGCATGGAGGCTGTGCTCTTGGCCAGGCAGTGCTTGTCTGGAGCCCCTGGTACAGTCCCCCTGGGAGTGCAGGTGCATGGAGGCTGTGCTCTTGCCCAGGCAGTGCTTGTCCTGCTCTGCACAAGGGCAGTGTGCCCAGGCTTGGCCCCCAGCCCTGCAGGGAAGCTGCTCCAAGGGCGGCTCCTGGGGTGCCAGGGAAATGGGGTGAAGACTGACAAGCTTCTGGGGTGGGATTTATCCAGGGGTTGTGTTAGTGAGTGGGTGAAATGGGCTTGTCCAGGGAACAGGCCAGGCGAGAGCAGAGTGTGGCTCCTGCCTGGTCCCCAGCCTGGCTTGGGATGACACAGGGGCACTCCCCCTCCATTGCACCTCCTGAACAAAGAGGTTCCACCTTACCTTGGCGCTGACCTTCTGCACATTTAGTGCCTGGGCAAGCCTAGGGCAAAGGGAAAGGGGAGGCTGGACCAGTCCCACTTGGAGACAGATCCCCCACACCGCTGCCCTGCCTCAGTTTCCCCATCTGTGGGTTACAACTCACTTCCAAAGGGCTAAAGCCACTACAGCCGCTGCGTGGGCATCCCCCTGGGTGCAAAGCAAGCTCCCCTTATGCAGCACCTGCTCACTGCTTCAGGCAGGGTGTGTAGGAGCCCTTGTCCTTCTCAATGATGCAGACTATCAGGGTGATGAGCTGTGAGAGACTAAATCTTGTCTCTCTTGATGAGACTCAACACAGACAAAACCACCTTTGTGCTGGCCCAGGCAATAGCTGATGGGTACTGGGCAGACACCACTGGATAAGGACTCTCTGGCAGGTGCATAGATAAAGCTGGCTCCCCAGACTGCAGCTGCCCTGCCAGTCATGGGCAGAGGCCTCTGCTATCCATACCCTCTGGAATATCACAGTGTCACAGTATCACCAAGGTAGGAAGAGGCCTCAAAGATCATTGAGCCCAACCTGTCACCACAGACCTCATGACAAGACCATGGCACCAAGTGCCACATCCAATCCCCTCTTGAACACCTCCAGGCATGGGGACTCCACCAACTCCCTGGGCAGCACATCCCAATGGCCAATGACTCCCTTGGTGAAGAACTTTCTCCTCACCTCGAGTCTAAACCTCCCCTGGCACAGCTTGAGACTGTGTCCTCTTGTTCTGCTGCTGGCTGCCTGGGAGAAGAGACCAACCCCCACCTGGCTACAACCTCCCTTCAGGGAGTTGCAGAGAGCAATGAGGTCTCCCCTGAGCCTCCTCTTCTCCAGGCTAAGCAACCCCAGCTCCCTCAGCCTCTCCTCACAGGGCTGTGCTCCAGACCCCTCCCCAGCCTTGTTGCCCTTCTCTGGACACCTTCAAGTCTCTCAATGTCCTTACTAAACTGAGGGGCCCAGAACTGGACACAGGACTCAAGGTGTGGCCTAACCAAAGCAGAGCACAGGGCACAATGACTTCCCTGCTCCTGCTGGCCACACTATTCCTGATGCAGGCCAGGATGCCCTTGGCCTTCTTGGCCCCCTGGGCACACTGCTGGCTCATGTTCAGGCAGCAGTCAATCAGCACCCCCAGGTCCCTCTCTGTTTGGCAGCTCTCAGCCACTCTGACCCCAGCCTGTAGCTCTGCCTGGGGTTGCTGTGGCCAAAGTGCAGCCCCTGGCACTTGGACTTGTTGAATGCCATCCTGTTGGCCTCTGCCCATCTGTCCAGTCGGTCGAGGTCCCTCTGCAGAGCCCTTCTGTCCTCTAACTGACCAACATCTGCTCCCAGCTTGGTGTCAGCTGCAAATGTGCTGATGCCTGACTCAATCCCCTCCTCCAGCTCATCAATGAAGATGTTAAAGAGGATGGGGCCCAGCACTGATCCCTGGGGGGTGCCACTGGTGCCTGGCTGCCAGCTGGATGTGGCACCATTCACCACCACTCTCTGGACTCTTTCCAAAAGAACTGTATAAAAGATCTGAGCAACTCCTGGCTTGGGAGAAGGAAGGCAGAGAGGAGGAAAAGCCCTGGGCAATGCTGCTCTGCAGAAAACCAGAGAGAACACCAGGAGAGACAAATGCCAGAGACATCAGCATGGAGCCTGGGAGAAGCAGGCCAAGAGGAAGCCTCTCTCCATGCCCTAAGTTCTGCCTGCTACAACTCCTGGAGCTGAAGAGGCTGCTCAGAGGACATCACAGCCAACAAGGGCAACATCTAGATACCAAAGCTGCAGCAGCCTTCCTCCACAGACCCAAACTGTCTTGGGGGGTGAGGGGTGTGGTAATAGAATTCCTTTCCTCTTCTCTCTCTCACTCTGTTTTCTCTCTCTCCCCTTCTGTTCCATCCACTTTATTCTGGTAATAAATAGCCTCTAGGGCTGTTATATTTTGGCCTCCTTTGTGCCTCTGATTGTGGCCAGCAGGAGCTGGGAAGTCCTTGTGCCCTGTGCTCAGCACTGCTTAGGCCACACCTTGAGTTCTGTGTCCAGCTCTGGGCCCTTCAGTTTAGGAAGGACATTGAGAGACTTGAAGGTGTCCAGAGAAGGGCAACAAGGCTGGGGAGAGGCCCTGAGCACAGCCCTGTGAGGAGAGGCTGAGGGAGCTGGGGTTGCTTAGCCTGGAGAAGAGGAGGCTCAGGGGAGACCTTCTTGCTCTCTCCAACTCCCTGAAGGGAGGTTGTAGCCAGGTGGGGGTTGGTCTCTTCTCCCAGGCAGCCAGCAGCAGAACAAGAGGACACAGTCTCAAGCTGTGTCAGGGGAGGTTTAGGCTGGAGGTGAAGAGAAAGTTCTTCCCAGAGAGAGTTGTTAGCCATTGGACTGTGCTGCCCAGGGAGGTGGTGGAGTCCCCATGCCTGGAGGTGTTCAAGAGGGGATTGGATGTGGCACTTGGTGCCATGCTCTAGTCATGAGGTCTGTGGTGACAGGTTGGACTGGATGATCTTTGAGGTCTCTTCCAACCTTGGTGATACTGTGCCACTGTGTGATACTTGGTGCCATTATACTTGGTGCCGTTATAAGGTGTTGGGTGACAGGTTGGACTTGATGATCATTGAGGTCTCTTCCAACCTTACTGACTCTATGATTCCATGATTCTAAAGAACTGAGGCTCTTTCCCTTTCTGGACCAAGACACCTACCCCGGATTTTCTCTCAACACAGAGCTCAAATCAAACCCAAGCTATCAGGGCCACCCAGTTCTTTTGCCTGGTGCTTGCCTGTGGTTCCAGCCTGGGTGCATTAAACCAGGAGTTAGTTACAGCCCTTACTATGATTTTCTGTGCTTAACCAGACCTGTAAAACACACTGGCAGAAGAATGGGACTGGGATTCACATTGTGCCCAGAACTGTCCTGCACTAACAAGTGACTGAACAACTGCAGGGCTGTCACATGAACCTTCTCCTTCGTTCTTCTGTGCTCTTGCTGAGCTTTGGCTCCTTGAGCTGTGACACTGTGCTGCCCAGGCTGCCTTCTCCTGAGCTGTGGAGTCTTGTTCAGCAGCAAGGCACCTCTCTGTGAGCCCCAGCTGGGGCTCTTGAGCTTGGAGCAGTGCAGCCTGAGGGCTGCCCTCATTGCTGGGGATCAAGATGTGCAGGGCTGGAGCCAGGCTCTGCTCAGGGATGGCCAAGGACAGCACAAGGGGCAGTGGGGGCAAGCTGGAGCAGAGGATGTCCCACGGGAACAGAAGGGAAACCTTTGTCCCTGTGAGGGACAGAGCCTGGAGCAGGCTACCCAGAGAAGTTGTGGAGTCTCCTGCTCTGGAGGCTTCCAGAATAGAATAGAATAGAATAGAATAGAATAGAATAGAATAGAATAGAATAGAATAGAATAGAATAGAATAGAATTAACCAGGTTTGAAGAGACCTTCAAAATCATTGAGTCCAACCCACCACCCAGCACCATCTAATCAACTAAACCATGGCACCAAGCACCCCATCCAGTCTTTTCCCAACCACCTCCAGGGATGGTGACTCCACCACCTCCCTGGGCAGCACACTCCAATGGCCAATCTCTCTGCCTGTGAAGAACTACTTCCTCACAGCTTGAGACTGTGTCCTCTTGTTCTGCTGCTGCTTGCCTGGGAGAAAAGACCAACCCCCACCTGGCTACAACCTCCCTTCAGGGAGTTGGAGAGAGCAAGAAGGTCTCCCCTGAGCCTCCTCTTTTCTTCTCCTCTTCTCCAGGCTAAGCAATCCCAGCTCCCTCAGCCTCCCTCAGGCTGGGGCCCAGCACTGATCCCTGGGGGACACCACTGGTGCCTGGCTGCCAGCTGGCTGTGGCACCATTCACCACCCAAGGTTTGCTGTGTCCCATTGTGCTTGTGCTGGCTGGAGCAGGATGCTCAGGATGCCAGCAGGGCTGTGTGGGGGTGATGGAGGCTCAGGGCTGGGATGTTTGTGCTTCAGCTTCCAGCAGTGAGAGCTGGGAGCTGTTGGGAGCTCTTGGAGTGCCCTCTTGTGCTCAGCTTCTGGCTGAAGCTCCAGTTCTCCACATAGAATCACAGAATTGTTAAGGTTGGAAGGGACCTCAAGGCTCAGCCAGTTCCAACCCCCAGCCACGGGCAGGGACACCTCACACTGCAGCAGGTTGCTCACAGCCACCTCCAGCCTGGCTGCAAACACCTCCAGGCAGGAGGCTTCCACCACCTCCCTGGGCAACCTGTGCCAGGCTCTCACCACCCTCATGGCCAACAACTTCTTCCTCACAGCCAATCTCAATCTCCCCACTTCTAGTTTTGCTCCATCCCCCCCAGTCCTATCCCTCCCTGACACCCTCAAAAGTCCCTCTCCAGCTTTTTCTGTAACTCTTGGTGTTATCCTTCTCCATCCCACCTTCTACCCCCTTATTCCTGTCTCTTCACAGCTGTGCTTGCCAGCACAGGCCCCCACATCCTCTGTGTGCCTCTCAGCTGTGCCCCTACCAATATGCTGCTTTTTTGCCCAGGGGGCCAAGAAGGCCAAGGGCATCCTGGACTGCATCAGGAAGAGTGTGGCCAGCAGGAGCAGGGAGGTCATTGTGCCCTGGGCTCAGCACTGCTGAGGCCACACCTTGAGTCCTGTGTCCAGTTCTGGGCTCCTCAGGTTAGGAAAGATGTTGAGCTGCTGGAAGGTGTCCAGAGAAGGGCAAGAAAGCTGGGGAGGGGTCTGGAGCACAGCCCTGTGAGGAGAGGCTGAGGGAGCTGGGGTTGCTTAGCCTGGAGAAGAGGAGGCTCAGGGGAGACCTTCTTGCTCTCTGCAACTCCCTGAAGGGAGGTTGTAGCCAGGTGGGGGTTGGTCTCCTCTCCCAGGCAGCCAGCAGCAGAACAAGAGGACACAGTCTCAGGCTGTGCCAGGGGAGGTTTAGGCTGGAGGTGAGGAGAAAGTTCTTCCCAGAGAGAGTGATTGCTCATTGGGATGTGCTGCCCAGGGAGGTGGTGGAGTCCCCATCCCTGGAGGTGTTCAAGCGGGGATTGGATGTGGCACTTGGAGCCATGGTTTAGTTGTCAGGAGGTGTTGGGTGCCAGGTTGGACTTGATGATCTCTGAGGTCTTTTCCAACCTCACTGATTGTATGATTCTATGATTTCCTCAGCAGGGCTGCATGTGGCAGGGCTTGGCACTGCCTTTGGGTGCAGCCCAGGCTCTGTCACCTTGCACAGAGAAATCCTTCCCACTGCAGCACCTTTGGCTCTTTCTCCCCATTCAAGGCCTGCAGTGAGAGATGGAAAGGAAGGAAGTTACTCTGCTCCTGCCCTAGTCAGGAGGTTTAACATCTGCACTATATTTTATAATTCAAAGTGATGCTGGTGATTATTGTATATTCTCTTGCTCTGGGAGATACATTCCCTGCCTCTGCTGCTGGGTGAGGGGCAGAGGATCACAGCTCACAGCTCACAGGATGCTAGGGGCTGGAAAGGACCCAAAGAGATCACCCAGTCCAAGCCCCCTGCCAGAGCAGGAGCAGAGCACCCAGCACAGGTCACACAGGAACACATCCAGACAGGGCTGGGAAGGCTCCAGAGAAGGAGACTCCACAACCTCTCTGGGCAGCCTGCTCCAGGCCTCTGGGACCCTCACAGGGAAGAAGTTCCTCCTCATGGTGAGCTGGAACCTCCTGTGCTGGAGTTTTCATCCATTGCTCCTTCTCCTATCCCAGGGCACAACTGAGCAGAGCCTGTCCCTGTCACCACCCTCCTGACCCCCAGCCCTCAGCTATTGATAGACATTGATCAGATCCCTCTCAGCCTTCTCCCCTCCAGACTGAACACCCCCAGGGCTCTCAGCCTCTCCTCCCCAGGCAGTGCTTCAGTCCCTTCAGCATCCTTGGAGCCCTCCCTCAGACTCTCTCCAGCAGATCCCTGTCCCTCCTGAACTGGGCAGCCCAGAGCTGGATGCAATATTGCAGGGGAGGTCTCAGCAGGGCAGAGCAGAGGGGGAGGAGAACCTCCCTGGCTGTGCTGGCCACACTCCTCTGAATGCATCCCAGGACCCCCTTGGCCTTCTTGGCCCCCAGGGCACATTGCTGTCCCATGCAGAACTTGTTGTCCAGCAGCACTCCCAGCTCCTTCTCCTTGGGGCTGCTCTCCAGCAGATCCCCTCCCAGCTGCTGCAGTTCATTCTTCCTGCCCAGCTGCAGGACTCTGCTCTCATCCTTCTTGACCCTCATAACAGAATAGAATAGAATAGAATAGAATAGAATAGAATAGAATAGAACAGAATAGAACAGAATAGACCAGACCAGGTTGGAAGAGACCTTCAAGATCATTGCATCCAACCCATCTACCAATCCAACACCACCTAATCAACTAACCCATGGCACCAAGCACCCTGTCAATTCTCCTCCTGAACACCTCCAGGGATGGGGACTCCACCACATCCCTGGGCAGCACATTCCAGTGGGCAATCACTCTCTCTGTGTAGAACTTCTTCCTAACCTCCAGCCTGAACCTCCTCTGGCACAGCTTGAGACTGCGTCCTCTTGTTCTGGTGCTGGGTGCCTGGGAGAAGAGACCAACCCCCACCTGGCTACAACCTCCCTTCAGGGAGTTGCAGAGAGCAAGAAGGTCTCCCCTGAGCCTCCTCTTCTCCAGGCTAAGCAACCCCAGCTCCCTCAGCCTCTCCTCACAGGGCTGTGCTCCAGACCCCTCCCCAGCTTTCTTGCCCTTCTCTGGATGTGTTCAAGTCTCTCAATGTCCTTCTTCAACTGAGGGGCCCAGAACTGGACACAGGACTCAAGGTGTGGCCTAACCAGTGCAGTGTACAGGGGCACAATGACCTCCCTGCTCCTGCTGGCCACACTCTTCCTGATGCAGGCTAGGATGCCATTGGCCCTCTTGGCCTCCTGGGCACACTGCAGGCTCATGTTCAGCCTACCACCAACCAGCACCCCCAGGTCCCTCTCTGCCTGGCTGCTCTCAGCCACTCTGACCCCAGCCTGTAGCACTGCCTGGGGTTGCTGTGGCCAAAGTGCAGCCCCTGGCACTTGGATGTGTTCAATCTCCTGCCCTTGGACTCTGCCCATCTGTCCAGCCTGTCCAGGTCCCTCTGCAGAGCCCTTCTGTCCTCTAACTGACCAACATCTGCTCCCAGCTTGGTGTCATCTGCAAATGTGCTGATGCCTGACTCAATGCCCTCATCCAGATCATCAATGAAGATGTGAAAGAGGATGGGGCCCAGCACTGCTTCCTGGGGCACACCACTGGTGCCTGGCTGCCAGCTGGCTGTGGCACCATTCACCACCACTCTCTGGGCTCAGCCTCCAGCCAGTTCCTAACCCAGCTCAGAGAGCTGCTGTCCAAGCCAGGGGCTGACAGCTTGGCCAGCAGTTTGCTGTGGGGGACGGTGTCAAAGGCCTTGCTGCAGTCCAGGCAGACCACATCCACAGCCTGCCCCACATCCACCAGGCTGTCACCTGGGCATAGAAGGAGATCAGGTTGGAGAGGCAGGACCTGCCCCTCCTAAATCCATGTTGGATGGACCTGAGCCCTTGGCCAGCCTTCAGGTGTGCAGTTATTGCCCCCAGGATAATCTGCTCCATCACTTTCCCTGGCACTGAGGTCAGGCTGCCAGGCCTGGAGTTTCCAGGTTACTCCATCCGACCCTTCTTGTGGATGGGGACCACACTGGCAGCTTCCAGTCACCTGGGACCTCTCCAGTGAGCCAGGACTGGAGGAAAATGATGGAGAGCGGCTTGGCAGGTCATCTGCCAGCTCTCTCAGCACCCTAGGATGGATCCCATCCGGCCCCATGGACTTGTGAGTGTCCAAGTGGCTCAGCAAACCAATTCCTCATGGATTGCCAGGGCACTACACTGCTCCCTGACCCCATAGCCCAGCTCAGGAGGCCACTCATCCTGAACTCCTCCTGCCTTGCTGTTAAACATTGAGGCAAAGAAGGTGTTCAGGACCTCAGCCTTTGCCTCCTCTTCAGTCAGAGTGTTCCCCTCCAGGTCCCATAAGGAGTGCAGGTTCTTCTTGCCCTCTTTTTACCATTCATGTATTTATACAAATGCTTTTTGTTCTCCTTCACAGCAGAGTTCAGCTTGAGTTACAGCTGGGCCTTTGCCTCTCTCATTTGTCTCCTGCACGTTCCAACAACATCCTTAAATGTATCTCCAGTTGCCTCCCCCCTTTCCAAAGGGGATACAGCCTCTTGTTTCCCTTCATGCCTTCAGGAGCTGCTTGCCCATCCAGGCCCAGAGCCTTCCCCTCGGCTCATCTTTCAGCCCATGGGAACTGCCAGTTCCTGTGCCTTCAGGAGCTCCTGTTTGAAGTAGGGCCAACCAGCCTGGACCCCTTGGTTCTTGAGGGCTGCTGCCCAGGGAACTTTCCAAGTCAGCTGCTTGAACAAGCTGCAGTTTGCCCTCCGGCAGGCCAGAGTGAGGCTTCTGCTCCTGCTCCTCCCTATCTCCCTGCACACTGAAAACTTCCCTCTCTCATGATCACTGCACCCTAGGCAGCCTCCCACCATCACATCTCACACCAGCCCTTCTCTGTTGGAGACCAGCAGGTCAAGCAGAGCCTGACCCTGCTAGGCTCACTTAACAGCTGCAGCAGGAAGCTGTCCTCCATGCGCTGCAGGAACCTTCTGCACTGCCTCCTCTCTGCTGAGTTAAGTTCCCAGCAGATAGCTGGCAGGTTAAAGGCACCCACAAGGACAAGATCTGATGATCTTGAGACAGCCTCCAGTTGCTTAGAGAGTATTTCATCAGCCTCCTCATCCTGGTTGGGTGGTCTGTAACAGACTCCAACCAGGATGTCAGATTTGTTAGGCCTCCCTCTGATCTTAACCCACAGGCACTCAACCCTTTCATCCTCCACCTCAAGCTCTGCGGCATCGAGCCATTCCCTAATGCACAGAGCCACCCCTCCTCCTCTTCTCCCTCCCCTGTCTCTCCTGGAGAGCCTGGAGCCCCCCAGTGCAGTGCCCCACTTGTGTGAATCATCCCACCATGCTTCTGTAAGAGCAGCTATAGCCTAGTCCTCCTGGTGGACCAGGACTCCCAGCTCCTCTTGCTTGTTGCCCATGCTGGGTGCATTGGTGTAGCTGCACTGCAGCTGGGCTCTCAACTTCCCAGTCCACCCTCATTTGTGTCCCACTCTCTCCTCTCCAGAGAGACTGCTTTCCTCACCCACCCCCTTCAGACCTAGTTTAAAGCCCTCCCTATGAGCCCTGCCAACTCCAGTGCTAGTACCCTCCTGCCCTTTCTAGATACCTGCACCCCATCAGGACCCAGCAGGTTGGGTGCAGTAGAAGTTGCCCCATGATCAAAGAACCCAAAAGTCCACTGCTGGCACCATCCCCTGAGCCAACTGTTGATGGTGTGGGCTCTCCTGTTCCTCTCAGTGTACTCCCCTGCCACTGAGGGGACTGAGCAGAACACCACTTGAGCTCCTGCCCCATCAATCAATTGTCCCAGGGCCTTGAGATCCTTTTTGATTGTCCTGCTGCCCTTCTTATCAACCTCATCACTTCCAGCTTGGATTCCCAGCAATGGGTAACAGTCAGAGGGCTGGATCAGCTTAGGGAGTCTCCTGCTGATGTCCCTTGTCTGGGCCCCAGGCAGGCAGCACACTTCCCTATGGGATGGGTCAGGATGACATATGGCTCCCTCAGTCCCCCTCAGGAGAGAGTCCCCAACAACTATAACCCTTCTCTTTGTCTGGACAGTGCTGGTCCTTACACTTGGTGGGGACTGCTTGGCCTTAGGCATCTCCTTCAGTGGTTCCTCTTCAGCCCTCTCCTCCCCGTTGCCCTCGGCCTGCAGGGCCTCATACTGATTGTGCAAGGGCAACTGGGGGGGGGGAGAGGGCCGGGATGGATTCCCCTTGCTTCCCCTGACAGGGACCTGTACCCATCCCTCCCTGTCTCCAGGGATGCCTCCCTCAACAGGGGAGGGCTGCAGAGCCTGCTCCCACATCTCTAACTGCCTTTGAGATTCCCCTGCAGTCCTGAGCCTGGATCCTTCATCCTGCAGCTCGGCCACTTCATCCTTAAGCTCAGCCACCAGGCTGAGGAGAAAGTTCACCTGCTCACACCTGACAGAGGTGTTGTCTCCTTCCCCCTCCATTCCAAGTGCCAGGCTCCAGCACTCTCTGCAGCCAGCAGCCTGGACTCCTGTGTGTTTGTGCACCAGCTCTGTCTGGGCACCAAGTGATTTTCTAATGGCCTTTGGCTGAGTTGTTGCCATGGCTCAGGGGTCTGTTGGTAGCTGTTAAAACATACTAATCAATACATAGATCTGTTCCACCTCCATACTATCATGTATTTATTTCAATGCTATAGTTATAAATACAATCATTTGTATTTCCCCTAAATACTATAAACCAACAGAGGAAGCTCTCAGCTCAAGCACGCCGGGGCCGGGGCCGGTGCCGGTGCCGGTGCCGGTGCCGGTCAGCTCTGGAGCCACAATGGCTGCAGAGTGCAATGGCTGCAGAGTGGCAACTTTGCCTGAGCAGGGGCTCTTGGAGTCTCTGGCTGTGGTCAATGGCTGCTCTCCCTCAGCTGCTCTTGCTGCTGGGAGATGCTCTGCAGGCATCCCCAGGGCCTTGTCCCCCAGGGCTGCACCAGGGACCCTGATGGCTTCTCCAATCTGTCCCTCCTCCAGCTGGACCCAGAAGCCAGAGAGAGCCTCAAGGACCTGCAGGTGAAACTCAACCATGTCCTGGAGGAGCTGAGCAGAATCTTTGCCACCAGGTACACCTGGCTGAGAGGAGGTGGGTTTGGGGGTCAAGGAACTGCAGCTGGGGCCTGGCTGGGGCCTCTGCTTGGCCAAGCAGGTCCTGGGCATGGCTGTGGGAGATGCTGAGCTGACTGAGCACTGTGCTCCCCGGTCTCCAGCCACGCCTGGAGGAGTGCTGAAGCAGCTGGGTGACATCCTGGGCCAGCTGAAGGAAGGGCACTGGCAGTGTCCCTGCCAGCACCTGCAGCAGTGCTGCACAGCATGCTGACAGTATCCTGCAGCCCACCATGGGCCTCCTGGGCAGCAAGGGAGTGTGGGGCCAAGAGGAACACAGACATCTCTCAGCGCCCCTGACCCCCCCTGGGAGTGTGGGGGACCTGCAGGCTCTGTAGTTCCTTTGAGCAGTTTGACAGAGTCAGGTTGCTGCTGAAACAAAGCAGACCTTTAGCTGCCAGGGGCAATGCTGCCTGAGCAGGGGCTCTGGGAGCCACTCTGGGCTGTGCATCCTGCAGTGCTCTTCCCTGTCTGAGGTGAGTGGAAAGCAAGGCTGCTTCGTAGGGTGAGTTGTGTCTGAAAGAGCACAGAAGGGCTGAGGTTGGAAGGGGCCTCAGAGATGAAGCTTCCCAGCCTGGGCAGGGACAGCTCTCAACTAGCCTCAGCTGCTGGAGGCCTCATCCCAGCTGGCCTTGGACACCCCCAGGGAAGAGGCATGCACAGCCTCCCTGGGAAAGCTGGGAGCAGCCTGCAGCCTCGGGGTGCCGGTGGGTGAGAGACTGGAGGGGAGGCAGCAAGGGGCACTTGCAGCACAGGAGGCCAGTGGCAGCCTGGGCTCAGCCAAGGCAGCAGGGCCAGAGGGGCAGGCAGCCGGTTTGTGTCTCCTGGGGCAGCAGGAGCTGTGTGGGGGCTCCCCGCAGGAGCAGCTTGGCAGCCCTGGGGCCCGAGAGGCTTTCTGGGCCTGCCCTGGGGGAGCTGGAGCAGGGCTCCACAGGCAGCTCCCCTGTGGGCTCTGGGCAGCCCTGTGCCCGCTGGCTGCCGTCTGCTCCCAGCGCTGGGCACTCCTCTCTTTGTGCCGCGGTTGCCAGGGGGCCGCTGGGTGGCCTCAGGCTCTGTCGCTGTGGCAACCAGGCACAGCCCGGCCGCGACTGTGTGGCAGTGGGATCGCTGCTGGGTGCTGCTGGGTCCTGGTGGGTGCTGCTGGGTCCCGTTGGACGCTGGTGCCGGCCCCGGGCCGAGGTGACGATGGCTGTGTCCCCTCCCCAGCCCCAGCCCGGGGGGACTTTGGCTGCTGAGCTCAGGAGGGAGGGCTGGGAGCAGGGCCGGGCAGGGAGGGTGGAAGCCTGAGCGCCGCTGTCCCGCACAGCAGTGCTGAGGCCATTGCCGGCACCCAGCTGCTGCTCGGGGCAGGATGGGAGGGAGGAGGTTGCCCCTGGAGCCAAGCGCAGGTTCTTGTGCTGGGGGAGAGCCCCCTGGAGCTGCAGCACTTGCCATGCTGGGGACCCCCGGAGGAGCTGGAGCCCCTTCTCCCTGCCCCCACAGCTGGACAAACTGCTCCCTGAAACACAAAATCCCTCTGGCTCTTCTTTATTGCCATGGGATGCTGCTGTGTCTGCACCCAGGCTGGGACTAAACGTGGAGGGGAGAGAGGCTGCCTGTCTCCCTGCTGCCAGTCTGATCCTCCTTCCCTTGCACTTGGGCTTTGGGATGTCTTTGCCTTCAGTTTTCACCTGTGCTGCCCCATCTGCAAGTGAGGGCTGAGAGGATTTCTCCTCTGCCTAGCAAACGCTGTGCAGGCTGAGGATGAAAGATGCAGCAGATGCCTAGGTAGAAAAGACTGCAAAGCGACCCCAGCCCAACTCTCCTTTCCTTGCATTTTAAAACCCTAGGGGATTTCCTGAGAAGCAATTCCTGCATCTCTCTCTTGAAAATCCAGAGGCTGGACGGCTTCAGGAGGCTGCAGGTAACTCAGGACAGGTTGTCCAACCTTGCCTCTGAACTGAGGGATGGGAAACAACTCAGTGAAGTCCAAGCTTCACCAGCACGGGGTCCCAGGCAGTGCTGCAGCAGTGCAGCCGCTGGCAATGTTCCCTGTCCTGGCAGCCAGCAGTGTGTGTGTGTGCTGGGGAGCCGGCATCAGGCTGAGCCTGCCAAGGTCAGGCTGGAGGCTGCATTCCTCCTTCTGCTTTTGGTCAGTTCCCCTTCTGCAGCTGGGTGTCTCTGAGCTGAGTGCTTCTGTTCTTCCAGAGACTGGGCCCCAGTGTGGGAGTGGGGCAGGCACACTGAGAATTAGTTGCCCAAGAAGGTTTGGAGGATTGAGATGAGAGCAGCTTGGTTGGGACTGAGGTTTCCTGAGCGTTTCAGAGCTCTCAGGGAGGCTCCAGGAAGGCAGCTGCTCAGGATGTGACCATCAAGCAGCCTGTGCTGGACACTGGCAAGTGCTGCTGCAGAATCTGCAGCTGGCTCAGCAAGGGGGAGAGGATGTTGCTTAGGGCTGCTGGCAGTGCCTCTTGTGCCAGCTTGGCTGTGGATCACTGGTGCCCCTCAGCAGAGTGGAGCTCCCTGTTGATAGCTTTTGGTTGATGAAGAGAGGTGGTGGCCATGCTGCTGAGTGGAAGAAGTTCACCTGGACCTGCTTCACTCAGGGGGACCTGTTAAGCCATGCTGCTTGTAGGCTAAGGAGGCTGGAGAGCCTCTGCTGCTGTTAGGATGAAGCCTTAAGTGGCCCTGCTCTCACCCCTGCAGCATTTCTTGCTGAGCTTCTTCCTTGAGTGGTTTCCTGCTTTTCTTTCTGCTGTTGCAGCCTCTGTGGTGCCTGTAGGGAGCCTGGAGTTTGGGTGTCAGGGAGTGAAGAGCAGGGCCCTCATTCTCCATGGAGAAATGCTCCTGGGCACTGTGGTAATTGTGTGTCTGGAAGGAGTCATCTTTGCTGGCTCATTTCTGTCCCTGAAGCCAAGCAGAGCAGCCCTGAGCAGCTCTGCTGAGCAGCTCTGCTTCTTGCCCAGGGAATGGAGCTCTGTGCTCCCCGAGGCAGAAACAGCAGCAGGGCAGCCCAGGTGCTCTCCCCTGGGGAAGGATGCCCCAGCCTGGAGACACTGTGGAGCCTTTGGCTTTGCTGGCAGTGGGCTTCTGGCTTTTCAAAGGTCTGCTGCTGCTCCTTGCAGGTGAGCTGAGCCATGGCCACTGAGCAGAACCAGCGCTCCAGGAGGCCCTCCAAAATGCCTGAGGGGCTCCAGGGCACAGTGGCAGCACCTGGCCACCTGAAGCCAGCCAGAGAGGCAAAGCAGCCTGCAACTGTAAGTAGCTGCTGTGGTCAAGAAGGAGCCCTGGGGCAGGCTGCCCAGAGAGGTCCCAGACATTCCAAACCCACCCAGATGTGATCTTGGGCAAGCTGCTCTGGCTGACCCTGTGTTTGCAAGAGGGTTGGACTGGCTGAGCCCCAGAGGTCCCTTCCAACCCCCACCCTGCTGGGATAGCCTCCATGGAGCACAGATCCAGCCCTGCAAACAGTGGAGTCAGGGCAATTCTTCCTTCCTCTCCATCCATGTCCCCTTTGCTGACTGGAGCTGCCCTGCTGCTGAGGGTCTCTCAAGGAGATGTCTCTGTGGAGGGCTCTATGAGGCCAGGACAGAGAGAATGAAGGAGAACTCAGACTTGGAGGCATTCCTCTGCACCTCAGCCCTGGCACAGGGCTGCTTTTCTGCCCTCCTCTGCCTCCCCCAGCAGTGCCATCTCCACAGGGCAGGCTGGGGAGCCTGGGCCAAGGGCAGAGCTGGGGCAGCTCTGAGCACTCTTGCCCTGCTCTCTTCAGAGCTCCCTGCCTCTAGCCAGCAGCACTACAGAGGGAACAAGTGCCCAGAGAGCAGCAAGCCCCAGGCATGCCCCAGCAGATCAGGCAGCAGCTCATGGGACAGAGCCCCTTGCTTGGAGCTGCTCTCTTCTGCTCTGCCTCAGGAATGCTCTGAGGTGAAACACTGCAGCAGGTCCCTCAGGAGGCTCCCAGGACTGGCCTGGTAGCTCTGACCACAGATTCCTCCTCAGTGACACTTGGACAAGAGGAGCAGAGGGCTTGCTGTGGCTTGTGCTGGTGGTGTGTGTTTCAGCTGCCTCCCTCCTCCTTCCTGCAGGAGATGCCTGAGCTCATGGAGCAGAGCCTGGGTGGCACTCAGGAGAGGAGCCTGCCCCAGATCATCCAGAGGGGTGGCAAGGCTGAGGAGAGGAGGCTGCCCCAGCTCAAGCAGAGGCTGGGCAACATTCAGAAGATGTGGCTGCCCCCAGTCTCCACCCAGAGGGGCAGCAGCCTGGAGGGGAAGCTGCCTCCAGTCTCCACCCAGAGGGGCAGCAGCCTGGAGGGGAAGCTGCCCCCAGTCTCCACCCAGAGGGGCAGCAGCCTGGAGGGGAAGCTGCCCCCTGTTCCCAGGAGGGGCAAGCCTGAGGCCAGGACCCTGCCCCTGATTCCCCAGCCTGCAGACTCCAGTGAGGCCTCCTGTCCAAAGGTAAACTTTTCCTGCCCTGTTCCTTGCTGTTGGCTGAGGCATTTGGAGAGGAGCCTGCTGGTGGCAGGCCTGCCTCCAGCTTCTCTCTAGAGCTGGCTGGCCAGGGCCTGCTGTGCTGTGCAGCTGCTGGCAGTGCTGAGTTCCTCCTGCCAGCAGAAAGCTCAGCCATTGCTCCCTGCTGAACTGTTCAAGTCCTGAGTTGTGCTGCAGAAGCTCTGCTGCAGCTGGGGGGGGTTCCTGGAGCTGAGCCCCTGGCACTCAAGCCCCATGCAGGGGGCAGGCTGGGGCAGGACACAAGGGCAGGAGCTTGCCATTTGCCATCCTCCTGCTGCCACAGGCAGCTGCTGCTTGGGGTGGTCGCTGCCAAGGGCCTGGGGCTGGGACTCCTTCGCTGCTGGCAGCCTTGGCCTTGGAGGGCTGAAGGCCTGCAGGAGTTGCTCAGGACTGAGCACACTCAGCTGCAGTGGTGCTTTGGGGTGGAGCAGCAGGTTGGGGCCCTCCCAGGGGGCTGGCTTTGCAGGCTGCAGGCTCCTGCCAGCTGCAGAGGGGCCTCAGCCCCTGGCTGTGCCTTGTCTGGCTCAGTGGTTGCTGCAGCTGGGCCTCAAGCTGCTTTGCTGCCAGAGCTGCTGGCCAGAGCACACAGCCCCGAGGGCAGAGCAGGGAGGGAGGCTGCTGAGCAGCAATTGCCAGCAGCACACCTGTGACATACTGCTTGAGGGTTGCCCTGGCCAGCCCAGGAGGTGGGGAAGCCCTCAGCTGGGCACCCAGAGAACTGGCAGCATGCTGCAGCTGCTGGCTTCAGCCTGGCCATGGCTTGTGTGGAGCAGCAGGAGAGCTGCCTGGGGCTGTGGAGTGGCAGCAGCACAGCTGGGAGAGGGGAGGCAAAGCAGGGAGAAACTTTCTCCTAGCAGTGCCTCTGCTCTGCCAGCATTTGCTGCTTGTGTGCATTGCCAGGCTGCTGCTGCAGTGGAGTGGAACAAAAGCAGCAGCAGCAGAGCAGGACCAAAGAGCCACTGAAAGCTCCTGGCAGAAGGAGCTGCCAAGTCCAGTCCTCCTCCAGCTGCCCAGTGCTGCAGAGAAGGGAGCTGAACCTTGCCAGCACTCAGCTCTCCTTGTCCTGCCTTCCCTCCTCTGCTGCTGTTCTCTCCTTAGCAGCTCCCAGGTTTAGATTGGCAAAGCTCTTTGGGGCTGTGTGGGCCTCGGCCTCCCTGCCTCAGAGCAAAGATCATCCCCAGAGTGTTTCCCCTGGAGCCTCCTGTCCATTCCTGGCCCTCAGCTGCTCCATGAGTGCTGCCAGCACTGTCAGGGAGTGCTCTGGTGCTGTGTGACCACAGCAGCACAGGGCTGTGCCCCGTGTTTGGGAGAGGGAACCTGGAGAGACAGCCCAGGAGCTGCTTAGCCTGAGCCTGCTCAGCACAGCCCAGCTCCTCTTGAGCCACCCAGGAGCCAGGTGGGAGAGCTTCTGCTTGCCCAGGCTGAGCTGGGCAGAGGGACTCGCCAAGAGGCTGGGCTGGGCTGGAGAGCAGTGGAGGCTTCTTGCTCAGGAGTCCTGCTGCCAGCAGCTGAACCTCTGCCTGCTCTCTGTGCACCCCCAGCTGCCAGCTGCCCTGCAGCAGAGCTGCTTTGAGCCTCTCCCAGCAGAGGTGCTCTTCCAGAACTGCCTCCCCCACCAGGTCTACGAAGAGACGCTGGTGCTGCGCAACAAGGGCAGGGTAAGTGCTGGGGGGTGGGAGGAACCTGCCCACTCTGGGCATGCTGTCTCTGACACTGCCATGTGCTGCTGGGAGCTCACCCAGAGGAGCTTGCCTAGAGAGCAGCCTTGCCACTGAAAGCCCTGGCTTGCTGAGAATGTGGGGGGCTCTCCAGTTGTTCTCTCTTCTCGTGCTGGAGCTCAAGTGTGCACCGCAGCCTGAGGGCTCCTTGGTTAGTCTTGGCTTTGGGGAGGGCATCTCCACCTCCCACAGCCTGCTTAGCTGCTTCTGCAATTCACTGGCAGAGCTCAGGGGCTGTCTTCTCCACTTGATGCTGGGACAAGGCCTAGGGAGGGGCTCCAGGAGAGGTGTTTGGAAAGAGCAGTGGAACAGGCTGATGGAGCAGCAGCAAGGGGAGGCCTTGAGCTGCCACTTGGGGTCCTGCTGAGCTTCATTCAGCCCTGCTGGGGCTTTTCTGGAGCTCTGCTTTCCCTTTGGAGCACCACAGCACATCCAGAGCCATCTCCTCCTGAAGGTCTCCACCTGTGCTTGGAAAGAATTGGTGGTGCTGAGGAGATTCCCCAAAGAAGTGGAGCAGGGAAATGCTGCCAAATGCCAGCAGTTTTGTTCCTGTGGCAAGGGGAACGTTTGAGACTCTCTGGATTTCAGCTGGGGAAACATTTGCTGGAGTGGGGCAGGTGCCCAGAGCAAGCTGGTGGGAAGAGGCAGGAGGGAGGAGAGGAGCTGGGTGCAAAAGGGCTCCAGGAGAGAAGCCTGTGCACACAGGGGGTTCTCTTGCCAGGCAGCAGGCAGGGTGCTGGAGGCAGAGAGGGTTCAGCAACAGCAAAGCCTCCTGGAAGCTGCTGCTCTGCAATGGAGAGCAAGATGGGAAGGGGAGAGGAGGGCAGCTGGGAAGGCAGAAGCAGCCTGCATGAGAGCAGGGGAAGGAGCTCCTCCCCACACCTGCCTCTTGGGGGAAACAAAGGGAGAACAAAAGCTGTGGGGGAAGAGCAAGAGCAGGCCAAGTGTGTCCTGAGAGAAGAGGCTTTGCCAGGGCTGTGGCTGGAAAGAGAAGGCCCTTTGGCAAGGAAGGCTGCAAAGTGTGGTCCCTCTCAGTTACTGCTGGGGAGAACAGAGCCACTCCTGCTCTGGTGCCCAGCTTGGGAGTGTTGGCAAGAGGCCCCTGGGACATTGGTGTGCTCCACACCGACCCCAGACACTGTGCTGCTCTTTCCCCTTTCCTCATTAAAATGGGCCTCAGTTTCTCCTTTCCTCTGGCTCTGCTTCCCAGCAGGGCTTGGGCCTGCAGCCCATGTCCTAGAGCTCCTTTGCCCAGGCAGCAGGCACTTGGCTCCAGCCTGGTGCTCTGTGCTGGAAGTGCCTTGGGAAGGAAGGATGCAGCTGGCCATGGCCAGGTTTCTTCTCACAGTGCCACAGGTGGCAAAATCCCAGTTGTGTCTCCCCTGCAGGTTCCTCAGTGGGTGAAGGTCATCATGGAGACCTCTCCTTACTTCAAGTTGCTTGGCTCCATGGGTGTGAGGCAGAAGGTAGCACCTGGCATGGCCTCTACTTACCGCATCCTTTTCACCCCCGAGGAGCACAAGGTGAGGCTGCAGGTCTCAAGAGGTTGCTGCCTTCAGTGGAAGGTGCAGCTGCAGGGCTGGCTGCAGAGCAGGGCAGCTGGGCTGGCCTCTGAGGAGCTGTCCTGCTCTCAGGAGGCTTGCACTGGCTCTCAGACCGGGAGAAAGCCTTTCCCATGCTGGAGATGCTGCTCTCCTGGGCAGGAGGCACTTGGGTGCTGCAGGGCTCTTTCTCCTTGCTGGGGCTCCTCGGGTGACCTTCCTTGGCTTCAGGGTGAGGCTTGGGGGCAGCCTCTCAAGGTGCTGCTTTCTAGGCTGTGTCCACTGCTGCCTCCTCATGGCTTTACTGCCTGGCTGAATCCAAAAGTCTGTTCAAGAGTGACCTGTGGCTTGGAGGAAGCAAAGAGGGCCTGAGCAGAGTGTGGAGCAGCACCTTGGCAAACTGCTTTCACCTCCTGGCTGTCCTGCTGGCCACAGCAGGCAGACAACAGAAGCTGAGCTCTGGAGCCAGCATTTTTCGTGCCTGCTGCTTCTCAGAGTCATGGAATGGTGGGGGCTGGGAGGCAGCTCTGCAGCTCACCCAGCCCAACCCCCCTGCTGGAGCAGGGACACCCACAGCAGCTTGCCCAGGATGGCAATGTCCAGGAGGGTTAGGAAGCTCTCCAGAGGAGGAGACTCCACAACAGAGGCACAGCCTCATCAGCAGGGGGGGTGGACTGGATGCTCTCCAGAGGAGCCTTCCAAGCCCCACTGGTCTGTGGCTCTGGGCAGCTCTCTGGGCAGCTTGGCCCAGTGCTCCAGCACCCTCCCAGCCATGCTGTGGGTGCTGGGCACACAGAGCTCCTTGTTTCTGTAGCTGCTCCAAGCCATGCCCGTGTTCCCCTGCAAAATGGGGGCAGGGGGTGCTCCCACAAGGCTCAGCACACAGCATGGGGTGCTTCTAGAAGCATGGAATTGCTTTGGTTTGGTTGGCAGAGTTCTTGAAGATGCCACAGCTGGCAGGCAGCCAGAGCCCAGCAGCTTCCCTTCTGCCCCGGGGCCGGCACTGCCTGCAGCCTGCTGAGGCTCTTCCTTTCCCTGCAGGACTACTGCCACCAGCTGCTGTGTGTCACCCAGAGGGAGGAGTTCCCTGTGCCCATCCGGGCTGTAGGTGCCCAGGCTGTGCTGGACTTCCCCCAGCAGCTGCACTTCTCCCTCTGCCCGGTCAGGCACAGCACCCAGAGGACTCTGCTGCTGCGCAACCTGGGCCAGCGGGAGGCTCACTACAGCCTCAGCACTCAGAGGTGAGGAGCTCAGCATCCTGCTCTGCTCTGCAGGCCAGGCTTGGCCCGGCCCTGGCTGCTTCCTAGGCTGGCATCTCCTGGGCCAGGAGCTGCCTTGCCCTTTGCAGCTCTGCAGGCCAGGTTTCTGGCTGGCAGGAAGCCAGGGGGAAGCTCTGAGTGCCAGCAGCTCTTCCAGCCCTGTGCTCTCCAGCAGCCCTGCTCTGGTGGCATTGCCAGCAGCTGGGCTCTGCAGCCTCACTGCAGGGAGCTGGCTGCAGTGTGGTGTGGGGGGGACCTGATGTCATTTTCTCCTCTAGGCCCTTCTGAGGGCTGAAGCTCCTCAGCACTGAGCCAGGAGCTCTCTTTCTGATCCTGGGGGGTTGCTTTTCCTTCTGCTGTCTGCAGTGAAGGGAGCTAACTCCACTGGGTGTCTGCTCCCCAGTGGGGTTCCCCAAGGCTCAGTGCTGGGGCCAGTTCTCCTGAACATTCTCTCAATGCCCTGGGTGAGGACATTGAGGCTGCCTCAGTCAGTTTGCAGACAGGCCCAAGCTGGGCAGCAGTGCTGAGCTGCTTGTTAACCTACAGAGGCACCTGGCCAGGCTGGGTCAAAGGCCAAGCCAATGGCATGAGGTTCATCAAGGCCAAGTGGCAGGTCCAGTACCTGGCTCACAGCAACCCCCTGCCACACTCCAGTCTGGGGGAAGAGTGGCTGGAAAGATGCCCAGCAAAGACCTGGGGTGCTGCTCAACAGAGGCTGCAGCTGAGCCAGCCTGTGCCCAGGTGGCTGAGCAGGCCAACAGCATCCTGGCCTGGGTCAGCCGTGGTGTGGCCAACAGGAGCAGGGCAGTGTACCCCTGCACTGGGTACTGGATTCACAGCCTGAGTACTGCAAGGACTTTTGGCCCCCTCACTACAGGGAGGACATTGAGGTGCTGGGCTGGCTCCAGGAAGGACAACAGAGCTGGTGAAGGCTCTAGAGCAAAAGTCTTGTGAGGAGCAGCTGAGGGATCTGGGGTTGATTTAGCCTGGAGCAGGCTGAGGGCAGATCTTCTGGGATCCTTCAGCTCCCTGACAGGAGGCTGGAGCCAGGCAGGCCTTGGGCTCTGCTCCCAAGGAACAAGTGATAGGCCACGAGGAAATGACCTCAGTTGTGCCAGGGCAGGTTTGGGCTGGGCCATGAGGAACCATTTCTGCCCCTTGGGGGCTGTCAAGGCCTGGCCCAGGCTGCCCAGGGCAGTGGTGGAGTCCCCATCCCTGGGGGGGTTGGTGCGGTGCTGAGGGCCAGGGTTTGGTGGTGACCTAGCAATGGGAGCATGGTTGGACTGGAGCTGAAAGGTCTCTTGCAGGCTCCCTGCAGCAGCCCTGCTGTCTCTCTCTTGCAGCCCATTCTCTGCTGAGCCCTGTGTGGGAGCTCTGGGGGTCGGGGACGCCGTGCAGGTGGCTGTGGAGTTCCTGCCGCTGCGGAGCGGGGAGCACCGCGGGGTCCTGAGCCTGCACTGTGACTCAGGTCAGTGCTGGGCACTGCCTGCCTGCACTCTGTGTCCTTGGCTGCCCCCTGCAGAGGCTCAGCTTTGGTTCCCAGCCAGTGCTGGGCCTGAGGGGTGACAGGAGGAGGGCAGGGCTCAGCCAGACTCTGTGGTGCCCAGGGCCTCTGGCACTCCTCTGTCCCCTGCTCTGCTTCTCCCTGGGCTGGCCTCAGACCCTTTTGCTGCCCTGTCCTCTCCCCATCTCCATCCCACACCTCACTGCTTCAGGACTAAAAGGCTCTTGGGCTTGGGCAGGAAGTGCTCCCTGCCTCCTTGGAGAGCTGTCAGATTTATCCTGGGGCAGGAGAAGCCCAGCTCAGGCCCCAGGAGAAGTGTCAGCCTCCCCAGGCCCTTGAGGAGTAAGTGGGGAGCCAAGGTGTGACCTCCAAATGCTGCCCACAGCCTTGGCTCAGCAGAGCTGATGCTGAAGCAGAGCCTTGCTCACAGATGCCCTGGGGGTGTGTTTCCTCTGCCTGCAGCAGAGCTTTGCTTTGTGCCTGTTGCTGCCCTTGGCTCCTGGGCAGCCTGATGTGCTCCCTGGGTGCTGCTGTGGTGCTGCAGCCCTGCAGCGAGCACTGGAGCTGTCTGGGGCTGGTAGAAAGGATCCAAATGCTCCTGTAGCTTGCAAGTGAGATGAGCAGAGACTCCCCTCTGCTTTCTTCCAGGAGAAGACATTCACAGCAGCCTCAGTGGCACAGCTGTGGATGTGAACATCAGGCTGGACAGGAGCTCCTTGAGCATGGAGCAGACCTACCTGTCGCTGAGCACCCGCAGCACCCTGCTCATCCACAATGGCAGTGATGTGAGAGCTCACTTCCAGTGGAAGGCTGCTGCTAGTCAGGAGGAGGAGGAGCAGCAGCAGCAGAGGTGGGTTGGAAAGCTGCACTGCAGGCAGATCCCTCTCCAAGGGTGACACTCAAGGCTGGCCTCCAGGGCTCTGGGTGCTTTGCAGTGGTGGAGGCCAGGAAAGCCCCCACAGCACCAAGGCCTGGACCCCTGGGCTTTGGGGTCCTGGAGCTCAGCACTTCCCTTCCCAGCTGCATCCACACTCCAGCTGAGGATGGTGTCTTGGGGAGGAACTGCAGGGCCTGGATTTCCCCAGAGAGCAAATTGCCTTTGTGGGGGCACAAAGCACTGAGGTGCAGAGATCTCTGGGCTCCAGAGGGTCCACGAGGCTGAGGCAAGGCTCAGTGCTGGGCTGCACTGAGTAGCAGCACTGAGCACAGCTGCAGGCAGCACAACTCTGCTGCTACTCACTGCAGCTTCTCCTGCTGCAGCTGGCACAAGCTGGCAGGCTCCTTTCCCAGCCCTGTGCAGGCAGAGTCCTTCAGGGGCCCAGAAGGTTGAGGCCATCCTGCTGCAGGCCATGAACTGCCTCCTGCTGTCCCAGTTTCCAGCACCAGGAGCTATTTCCAGCCTTCCTTAGAGGCTGAGCAGAGTTGGGAGGTGGAGGGTTCTGCAGGGAGGGTGGAGCAAGGCAGCCCTTGGAAGCCCCCTTGGCTTCCAGCACCTGTGTCTTTGTGGTGGTGGGAGATGGGGCAGGCTCTCCAAAGGCTGGCTGTGGGGAAGCTGGGAAATTGCCACATCAGGCAGCAGAGGAACACCTGGAGCCCAGGGGCTGAGCTGGAAAGCACACTGCAAAGCCTGGGGGAGCTGGGGAAGCCTTGGGTGTCCTTCCAGCCCCGGGGGCATGGAGGGAGCTGCAGTTAGTCTGAAGCCACAGCTGGGGAGGAAAGTGCCTTCAGCTGGAGGGCTCTTCAGGGGCTTCTGAGCAAGGCAGCTTCAGTGGGGCTGGGCCAGCCCCGCGTTGCTCTCTGGTTTGCCTTGCCCAGTGTGTGGCTGCTGTGCAAGCTCAGGCTGTGCCAAGAGCAGCCCTGGGCAGCTCTAGGGGAGGAAAAGCCACTGGAGGCTGCTGCTGCTGGAGCCTCCATCAGCTGTGGCAGTGGCTGTGAGGCAGGAAGGCTCTGGGGGGGCTGCTGGCTTGCACAGAGCTCTTCAGAGCTTGCAAGCATGGAGTGCAAGTGGGCAGGGAAGAGGCAGGGGTGCTGGGCTGGGGCTGGGAGCCGGGGGCTCGGGGGCAGCCCCTTGCTGTGCCGCTGCTGTGCCTCCCCGAGGCCTTCTGGCAGAGCCTCTGCAGGGCTGCTGCCGCTGCCCTTGCCTGATGGGCTGCTGGGCTTTGGCTCTGGGCTGCAGGCTGCAGGGGCAGTTCAAGCCACATCACCCCGAGGAGCCCAGGAAGCAGCCTGCTCTCCAAGGACGCCGTTCCCGGCTCTCCCACATCTGCCAGCAGCAGAGGGCGAAGGCGCAAGCAGAGGCCCTGCTGCGCTCCCAGATCTTCACCATCGAGCCGCTGGTAAGCCCCAGCCCAGAGCCCCCATTCCTCCTCCTGCCTGGGGGAGGTCCCTTGGCAGAGCCTGCCCCCGGCTCGCTGTGCCCAGAGAGAAGAGCTCAGGGCTGGAGCCCCGGGGGCGCAGCGCGGTGCCCAAAGCCTTTGGGAGCTGCAGGCTCCCGGCAGAGGGCGAGAGCCTGCTGGCAGCTGAGCTCTGCTGCCAGGGCTCCAACAGAAGGGCACTGCCTCAGCGTCCTGCCAGCCTTCAGAGGGCTCTGCAGGCTCAGCTGCAAGGCCAGCCCCTCCCTGGGGGCTCTGGGGCTTCCCAGAGGCTGTCACAGCACTGCCAGGTCCCAACCCAGCTGAAGAAGGGAAGGAGAGGAGGCAAAGTTCAGCTGAGTCGTGGCAGGAGCAATCCCCTCCTGGAACCTGGGATGGCACCGGCTGGGAACCTCCCTCCCAGGGTCACCTCTGAGCCTGGGCCCAAGGCTGGCAGCTTGCAAGGGGCTTTGGGAGCTGAGGTGCCCCTGGGGCCAGAGAGCAGTTTGCTGCTCTGTCTCTGGCAGCCAAAGCCCAAGAGCCTTGCCCCAAGCCCAGCCCTGCTGGCAGCCTTTGTGTGCTCTGAGGTGGAGAATGCTGCTGCCTGAGCAGGGCAAGATCCCTTCTCCTCTGGCAGGAAACCCTGCAGCCATCCCAACCTCTTCCTTCCTTTCTTTCTTCCCAAAGAGCTGAAATGAGTTTGCTGGGAAGGAAGGGCTCAGCTGCTCTTGCTGGTTCCTCCTGGAGCCCAGGGAAGGCTGAGAGCCAGCAGCAGCAGCACCACTGCACTGTCCCAGCACAGCAGCTGGCAGCAGCAGGATGGGAGCAGGAGGTTGTGGCAGAGCAGTAGGGCTGCTGGAGAGAGTGGGAGCTGAGCAGCACTGGGAGCATCCTGTGGTGTGTCAGAGCTGCTTTGGGAGTGTGTGCCAGGGCTCCTGCTTGGTGGCAGCTGCACTGCCTCTCCACAACCAGCTGAACCTGCTCTTGAGCTGGTGAGGGGCAGGCAGGTGAGGGGCAGGAGTCTGGCTGCCCCCAGTGCAGGCTCCTGGTGCTCCAGGTAAGGATGGAGGGACACCAAGTGTAGCCTGGCCTCAAGCCCTGGGAGTGGAAATCTTTCCTCACTGGCTCTGGGGATGTTCCACACTGGGCTCTGGGGCTGGCTAGAAGTGGGCTGCTCCATGGCTCTCTGCCCTTCTGCCTTGCCCAGCCTTCTCAGGCTCTTGCTTTCCCAGGCTTCCCTCCCTTCTGGAGCAGGTTCCCATGCAGAGCTGTGCCTGTGTCTGCCTCTCCTCCCCCAGCCCAGCACATGTGGTGTTTGCTCCTCGCTCTGCCTTGCTGCTCTGAAGGGAGGCTGCAGGGCTGTGGCTGCAAAGCTGAGCTGGAAGCTGTGGAGATCAATGGTTTGCTGCCATCTTCTCTTCTAGGAGGGAGAGGTGTGGCCAAACTCCTCAGCTGAGATCCAGGTGACCTTTAGGCCCCAGGCAGCCAGAGTCTATGAAGCAAGGCTCTACTGTGCCATCTCAGGTACAGCTTCTTCCTGCTGCTCTCTGCCCCAGGCTGCAGGCCAGGCCCCAGCAACCTTCCAGCCCCCTGGCTCCTGCTCTAGCTGCTAGGAAGGGTCAGTGGCCAACAGGACCCGTGCCTGCTGTCCCTGTGGCTCCCAGCTGCTCTCCTGGCCAAGGCCAGGGCTCAGGACACTGCCTCTGGATCCCAGATCCCACGGGAGGCAGGGAAGGGCTCAGGTTTCCTGCCGTGGGTTTGCCCTGCTGGGAGGAGGCTGTGAAGGCTGAGGAGCTACAGACCTCAGCAGCTTCAGTGGCCCCTAAGCCCCTCCAGCCCCTTTCCCTCCCAGAGGAGTCCTCCTTGCCTGCAGGCATCCTGGGGCTCCTGAGGTGGTAGGAGCTGAGTTCCAGAGTGCTCCCAGCCCCTGGATCTCCTCCCCCTGAGTGCGGGGTGCCCTCCCGAGGAGCATCTCTGGCCAGCAGCTGCTTCTCCCTGCCTGGGCATTGTCCCCTGGCAGCTCTGAGGCTGTGCTTCCCCTGGGTGGCATTGCTCAGGCTGGCTCTGCTCAGCAGGAGAAGGCTCTCCCTGGCAAGCTGAGCCCCAGCAGCCTGCTGGCTGAGCTCTGTGCTGCTGCTGTCTCCCTGCAGTGTGCTCAGGCTGTGGGTGGCAGCAGCCATCCCTGCCCCCAGCTCTGCCCTTCCAGAGGTGGTGGCTTTGCTGTGCTAGCCCAGGGCAGGGAGTGCTTGCAGCCAGGTCCAGGCTTCCTTGTCCTTCCTCTCCACCTCTGCAGGGTGCTGCTCAGGCTGTGTCTCAAGGGTGGGAGCTTGCTGCAGGCTTCCTCCAGGGAGCCTGATGCTTTGCCTCAGCTCCAGAGCCCGTGGAGGTCCAGCAGCCCAGCTCCCATTCCTGGAGGGTGCTGAAAGCACCAACCCTGCTCTGCTGCTTTGTTGCTCTCCTTCCTGCCCCAAGCCAACAGACACCCATGCCAGGGATCAGCTTTTGACTTGTGTTGGGAGAGAGGAGCCTGCTCCTGCCAGGCCCTGCTGGGCCTTCCTCTCCTGGGGCTGTGCAAGAGGAGCATTGCAAAGCAGCTGCTCCCCTGTGCTCTCAGGCTGGAGTCTGTCCCAGAGGCAAGGTGCCTGAAAGAGGAGCCCCAGGAGGTTTCAGTGGGGAGTCAGTTCCTGTTGCTCCTTGATTCCTCCAAGCCCCTTGGCTGCCCTCCTCATCCCCCTAGAATGTTTGACCCTGAGGGTGCTGAGAGCCTGGCCCAAAGTGCCCCGGGAGGGGGCAGGTTTCCCCTGCCTGGAACCACTGCAGCTCAGGTTGTTTGGGGCTCAGAGCCACCTGCTCTGCTTGCAGCTGCTCCTGCTGAGGGCAGGGGGCTTGGGCTGGCTGCCCTTGGAAGGTCCCTGCCCCCCTCAAGGAGTCATCCAATGGAACTCTCTCCCCAGGCCGGGAGGCCAGGCTGCCTCTGCACATCCAAGGGGAAGGCCGAGGGCCCTGGCTCTGCTTCAGCCTGGAGCAGCTGGACCTTGGGCAGGTGTTGCTTGGCTCCACCAACAGCTATGTGGTGAGCAGCAGGGGCTGGCAGGGCTTGGGGGGAAGTCCCACTGTGGGCACAGGCTGGGAGAGTTGGGGCTCTTCAGCCTGGAGAAGAGAAGGCTCCAGGGAGACCTTAGAGCAGCTGCCAGTAGCTGGGGAGGGACTTTGGAGAAGGGCTGGGAGTGCCAGGATGAGAGGGAATGGGGTGAAGCTGGAGGAGGGCAGCCTGGCCCTGGAGAGAAGGAAGAAATTCTTTGCAGTGTGTGTGGGGGGGAGGCACTGGCACAGGTTGCCCAGGGAGGTCATGGGTGCCCCCTCCCTGGAGGTGTTCAAGGCCAGGCTGGATGAGGCCTTGAGCAGCCTGGGCTGGTGGGAGGTGTCCCTGCCCATGGCAGGGGGCTGGAACTGGATGAGCTTGAAGGTTCCTTCCAGCCCAACCCCTTCTAGGATTCATTCTCTCCAGTTCTGGCTGCTTTGCATGAAACCCCCACAGGCAGAACTGTCCTTTGGTTTCTGCCAAGCAGCAGCAGGCAGCAGCTTCTGCCTCTTCCAGCTGGGAGGTGTTTGACCAGGACACACATCAGCCTGCTGGGAGGGAGAGAGGGAAGGAGGGAGAGAGGGAAGGGAGGGAGGGAGGGAGGGAGGGAGGGAGGAAGGCTCCTCAGGTGTTCCCATTGGATGTCTTGCAGGTGACTCTGCACAACAAAGGAGCCATCGATGCCTCCTTCAGCTTGGTCCCTCCAAGTACAGCTCTGGGCTCCTGCTTCAGCTTCTCCCCCTGTCAGGGCCTGGTTTTGCCAGGTGGGTCCCAGGTTGTCCAGGTCTGCTTCTGTCCCAGCAGCCTGGGGCACTTCAGAGAAGAGTTCAGCTTCCGTGTGGAAGGATCCCCTGAGCCTGTGACCCTGACTGTCAGGTGAGAGGCTGCTTGAAGCCCCCTGTGCTGTGAGAGCAGCTTTGCTGCATGCCAGCAGCAGTGCAAGCTGCAGGCTCTGCAGTGCTCTGCAGCCAAGCCAAGGCCTCCTCTGCTGTGTCCCCACAGGGGCTGTGTCTCTGCACCTTCTCTGCACTTCGATGTCCCTTGCCTGCGCTTCGGGGACGTCTCCTATGGTGAGTGTGGCCTGGCCTTGGAGCACAGCCTGAGGGCTCTGCAGCCCCAGAGCCTCCAGCACCTGTGGCCCTCCAGAGCAGCCTTCAGGATGTTAAAGCAGGGCTGCAGGTTGCTCAGGCAGTGTTTTGCCATCATGAGATCCAAGAGGCCCCAGGGACTAGCAGCCAGTGTCTTGTGGTGTCCCTCATCAGCCCCAGGCTGCCAGTCCTTGGCAGCAGGATGGCTGTGACAGTCCCAGGAGGGCCCAGGGGCTGGGATTGCAGGAGAAGGGAGTTGAAGCTGTGGACTAGCCTGTGCCTGCTGTGGCTCAATGTTGTTGTCAGGCCTGGACACCATTTCCACCCCCACCCCCCCGAGCTGTAGTGTCAGATGTTCATTGGTGCTGGGAGGGCCACTGGGATTCCCCTGCCAGGCAATGTGGCCAAGGAATAGCTCTGCCTCAGGCCCTGGTGTGCTCAGAGCCCTGGGCTCCTTCTCCTTGCCCAGCAGAAGCCCAGCTCTGCTGCCTGAGATGCAGATTCAGGTGCTGCAGTTGAGTCTGACAGAAGGCTTTGTCCTGAGGGGGTCTCAGGTGTGCATGGGAAGCCAGTTCTGGGCTGCTTGAAGAGCCAGGAGCAGCCTGGCCAGGATCCCTCTCTGTTTCCCTCCTGCTGCTGGACTTGTGAGAGAACTGCTGGCCTTTGCTGAGCTGCATCCTCCCCTCCCTCCATCCCTGCTCTGCCTCTTGGTTTCCTTGTGAAGAGACAAAACAAGAGGAATGCCAGCAGGCAGAACCAGGGGATCCAAGAGGAGGAGTGTCCTCATTAGCTGCTGGCATGGCTGAGGCCTTGGCAGCTGAAGGCTTCCCCCATGCCCTGCTGGCCACACTCTCCTGAATGCAGCCCAGGAGAGCCTTGGCCTTCCTGGCCAGGAGGGCAGCTGGCTGCCTGATGGGGAATGAGTTGTCCCCCAGCAGTGCCAGCACAGAGCTGCTTGGCTTCCCCAGCAGCTGTAGCTCCGAGTGAGGAGAGCCCAAGCCCCAGTGCAGTCTGAGCATGCCAGGCTCTGGGCAGCAGGAGGCAGAGGAGCTGTGTGCAGAGGTGCAGAGCTGTGTCCTCTCCCCTAGGCTTCCCTCACAGCCTGTCCTGTCGCCTCACCAACGCCTCCCCGCTGCCCCTGGCCTTCGCCCTCCGCCTGCCCGGGGATGGCACAGCAGAGCCCAGCGTGCCCAGCGCTGCCCAGCTGCTGGACAACTCTCTCCCCTCCTGGAGGAGGGCAGCCACGGGGCTCCTCAGGCCCTGTGAGTTCAGCATCAGCCCTTGCAGAGGCACCATCTGTGCCAAGAGCTTCGTGGACATCCAGGTAGGGAGCGGTGGGGCCAGAGGGGCTTCGGCAGCTGGGGCTGAGGCTTCCCTGCTCTGGGAGAGGGCTTCAGTGCTGCTGCCTGGGAGGGTGAGGCCAGGCAGAGCCCTGCAGCAGGGCTGGCCTCTGGCACCTTCCTGAAGGAGCAGCCTTTGGATTCTGCAGGCAGAAGCTGCAGCTCCTGCCCCACACTTGGATTCCCTGCAGTCATCTCAGTGGCACTGCAAAAGCTCTGGCAGCTGAGCAGCTTCTGCTGGGCCAAGCTTCTGCAGCAGCTTCCCACTGCACAGCTGGAGTGCTTCTGCTGGAGTCAGCAGCTCTGCCCTGCACTTCTGCTGCTCAGGGAAGAGCAGAGCCTGGGCCCTTAGCTGCCAGGCAGTGCTGAGCACGAGATGGCTCTGCTGGTGCCTGCATTCCTCTCACACAGGGCCTGGCAGCTGCCAAGGACATTTCTCCAAGCAGTTCTTGCCAGCAGCCTTGTGGTGCTGCCAGAGCCTGTGCTCTGCACATGGAGCAGCAGACCTAGGGCAAAGCCCTCCCTTTGCTTCCCAGGGCATGGCAATGGCAGGAGAGCAGCTGTGGGAAGTGTTTGGTGCTGTGCTCTCCCCCCAGGTCACCCTGTGCTCCAACACCCTGGGCACCTACGAGCTGGCACTGGTGGTGGATGTGGATGGTGTGGGCCAGGAGCTGCTCTCACTGCCCCTCACAGCCAGGTACCAGCACTTTCCTTGCAGCCCTTTGGCTCTCCTGGTGCATCCAGCCCCTGCCATGGGGTCTGCTGGCTCCAGCTGCACAGGAGAAGGCTGGCTCCAGGAGCTGCTTCTGGCCAGCCAGAGATGGGAAGAGCAGGCTTTGACAGCAGCCACCTTGAGGAGCATCTGCCCAGAATGGACAGGCCTGGCCCTGAGCCCTTGCCTAAAGGGCACAGCAGTCCTGTGAATGATTGGCACTGCCCCTCCCCTGGCACAGCCTGGAGCCATTTCTCTTGTCCTCTCCCTTCTTCCTTGGGAGCAGAGCCCAAGCCCCAGCTGGCTCCAGCCTCCTTTCAGGGACTTGTGGAGAGCCAGGAGGGCTCTGCTCTGCCTCCTCCTCTCTGGGCCAAACCCCCCCAGCTCCCTCAGCTGCTCCTCCCCAGCCCTGTCCTCCAGCCCCTTCCCCAGCTCTGTTGCCCTTCTCTGGCCCCACTGCAGCCCCTCAGTGCCCTTCTTGGGGTGAGGAGCCCAAAGCTGCTGCCAGGATGTGAGGTGTGGCCTCAGCAGTGCGGAGCCCAGGGGGCCAATCCCTGCCCCGCTCCTGCTGGCCACAGCACCGCAGGTCCAGGCCAGGCTGCTGGGGGCACTTTGCAGCCTCTCTGCCCCAGGCAGCTGTGTTCTGCTCCCTGCCAGGCCGTCTCAGGAGTCAGGAAGCCTCTCCTCTGCCAGTGTCTCCATTGCCTTTGGCCCTCTCTCTGCCCAGGTGTGTGGTTCCTGCTCTGCGAGTGCCCAAGCCCGTGGTGACCTTCGGCCGCTGCTACCTGCAGCTCCCTGCCCAGCAGCTGCTGACCCTGGTGAACGACAGCGACCTGCCAGGCTGCTATGCACTGCTGCCTCAGGTTGGCATCACCCCCACCTCCTGCCCCCAGGGCTCAGCCAGGCTGTGCTGGGGAGAAAAGGGCTTTGGGAGAGAGAGACCTTGATGCTTTCCAGTGCGCTGAGAACAGGACCCAACCCGAATGGGACCTTAGGGAGCAGGGCAATGGGAACCCTCCTGAAGGGCAACTTTGGGCAGCCCTTTGGGAAGCACTTTGTGCTCTGGGCTCTGGGCTGCTGTCATGCAGGAGAGCTCAGAGGGTGGGAAGAAGCTGCTCTGCCAGCCCAAACGTGGCTGCTGGTGAGTACAGCAGCTTTGGGAGCCCCTGAGGATGCTGAGACTGTCCAAGGCTCCCTGCCTGTTTTGTGCCTTCCTGCCAGGCCGGGCTGTGGGGGGCTCTGAGCTGCCTGGGGCCCTGCCAGGCCGGGCTGTGGGGGGCTGTGAGCTGCCTGGGGCCCTGCCAGGCCAGGCTGTGGGGGGCTCTGAGCTGCCTGGGGCCCTGCCAGGCCGGGCTGTGGGGGGCTCTGAGCTGCCTGGGGCCCTGCCAGGCCGGGCTGTGGGGGGCTCTGAGCTGCCTGCTCTAGGTGCAGGTGTCCCTGCTCAGTGCAGGGGCTTGGAGTGGAGGAGCTTGAAAGGTCCCTTGCAGCCCATGCCATGCTGTGCTCCTCCCCCTTCCAGGAGCAGCAGGAGGAGGCTGCTGTGCTGTACTCCAGCCCTGTGCCCTGTGGCATCATTCAGCCTCACAGCTCCGTGGAGATGCCCCTGACCCTGGTGGCCCAGGCGCTAGGGAGCCAGGACACTCCTGCCTCTGTGGCTGTCTTTGGCTGTGCAGGACACCCCCTGGTGAGTCTGCTCTGTGCCACAGGGCTTGCTGGGGCCTGAAGGGTAGAGGGCTGCTGGCAGGGCAGAGGGAACTTGTGCCAGAGGGATCCCTGGCAGCGGGTGGCGGCGAGAGGAGAGGCAGGGTGGTGCCCTCTGGGCTGGTGACCAGAGTGTGCCACAGCAGGGCACTGGGGACAGGGCAGATGGGCTCATGAGCCAGCAGCCTCCCTGGCTCTCCTCCTCTGCTGTGAGGAGAGCAGCAGCAGCTGCTGCTCCCGTGGGGCTCCTGGGGAGGAGCACCCAGGGACAGCCCAGAGTGCTGCTGAGGCAAAGGCTGCCTTGGGAATGAGCTGAGAAGGCTCTGCAGCAAAGGGATGGCTTGGGGCAAGCCTGAGCAGCAGCAGGGCTGGAAGCAGGCACGGGGCACAGGCAGGAGAGCTGCTGCTGGCACAGCAGGCTGGGCAGGCTGGTTTCTTTCCCCCTGACAACAGCAGCTTGTGGCTTTCAGCTGGGCTCCCTCCAGAGCCCACCCTTGCTGCAGGCCTCCTGGGTCAGGCTTCCAACACTGCCAAGTGCCAGCAGGCAGAGCTCTCTCCTGTCCAGGAGCAGCCTCAGAGCTGTCTGATCCTTGCCAGCCTTCCCTAGAGTGTGGTTTTTTTCTCTCTCTTTCCCCTCCCTGCTTGCTGGAGCAGGAAATCCACCTGGTGAGCATTGGGCAGGGCCCAGTTGTCTCTGTGCAGCCCCAAGAGATCAACTTTGGCAGCATCCCAGTTCTGCAGGACGTCTCCCGCAGTCTGCAGCTCTGCAATCAGAGCCCCATCCCTGCAGCCTTCCAGGCAGAGGTGGTGAGTATCTGGAGAGGCTTCCAAGGGAAATGGCTGCTCTGTGGCCACCTGGGGCTTGGTTTGCATCTGCAGCTTTCCCAGCTGGCTGCCTGAGAGAGCAAGCAAGATGTTCCATCCCCAGGTGGCCAGAGGAGCCTGGCTCTGGGGGCAGGTTCAGCTGGGGCAGCCCTCAGGAGAACAGAGCTTGAGGAGATCTTGGAGCAGCAGTGAGCCTGGAGCCTGTTTCCAAGCTCTCCCTTTCCTTTGTGGAAGCTCCCTGGCTGTGGGAGTCATGGGTTTGGAGCTCTGGGATCACAGAATGCCTTGGGTTGGAAAAGACCTTTCAGATCCTGCAGGCCAAGCCTGAACCCAGCACTGCCAGCTCAGCACTGAACCGTGGCCCTCAGCACCACAGCTCCAAGGCCTTGAAATGCCTCCAGGGATGGGGACTCCACCCCTGCCTTGGGCAGCCTGGGCCAGGCCTTGAGAGCCCTCCAGAGGAAGAACTTGTTCCTCATGCCCAACCTAAAGCTCCTCTGATGCAACTTGAGGCCATTTCCTCTTGTCCTGTTGCCTGGGAGGAGATGCTGAACCCCCCCTGGCTCCAGCCTCCTCTCAGGGAGGTGCAGGGAGCCAGAAGGTCTCCCCTCAGCCTCCTTCTCTCCAGGCTGAACAAGCCTGGGTCTCAGCTTTGAACTGAGGATGGGGTTTTGAGCAAGCTGCTCTACTTGGAGATGTCCCTGCCCATGGCAGGGGCTTGGAACTAGAAGATCCTGCAGGTGCCTTCCACCCCAAACCATTCTGTGATTCTCTGATCTTCTCCCTGGGACTGGCTGGAGAAAAGTCAACTTCTTGCAGCCTCTCAGTACTTCAAGAGGCCTCTGAGCAAAAGGCCTCCAAGGAGACTGGAGGAGGAACCAACCTTCTCTTGAGGCCAGGTGTCCTTTGGGCTGGGGAAGTTTAGACTCGAGGTGAGGAGAAAGCTTCACTGAGAGAGTCATTGCTCATGGGAATGTGCTGCCCAGGGAGGTGGTGGAGTCCCCAGCCCTGGAGGTGTTCAGGAGGGGACTGGAGGTGGCACTTGGTGCCATGCTCTAGTCATGAGGTCTGTGGTGACAGGTTGGACTGGATGATCTCTGAGGTCTCTTCCAGCCTTGGTGATACTGTGCCATGGGGGGCACTGAGGAGAGTCTGTGAGAGGAGGGGGGCACAGGGGGGTGTAAGCTCCTGCAGAGGTGCTGTTTGCAGCCCCCCTGGCTCAGCTGCAGGCAGGTGAAGCCTTTCTGCTTTGTTCCCCTCAGCTCCTCGCCCCAAGGGCCCCGGTTTCCAGCCTCAGCTGGGCTCTGCCTTGTCTTGCAGGCTGGCAGAGGCTGCTGCTGGAGGGTCGAGCCCAGCCGAGGAGTGATCCCCGCCGAGGGCCAGGTGTCTGTGTCTGTCACAGCCCAGCTGGACGACACAGGGCAGTTCCAGGCCGAGGTGCAGCTGCTGGTGGAGCACAGCCGTGGCTACGGCATCCCCGTGCGGGCCCTCGGCGTCGGCAGCACCATCGTCCTGGACAGGCCCTTGGCTCCGCAGCTCAGCCTGGGCACTCGCTTCAGGTAGGTGTCCCTCAGCTCCTGCTGCTGCCAGGGGCTCAGCCAGGGCAGCTCGCTGCAGTGCCCAAGGGATGCTGCCCTGCCCACAGCAGCTGAGAGGATGAGCTGGGGAGGGTTGGGAGCCTTCCTCAGGGGCAGGACCGTGAAGAATGCTATTGATGACTTGGCTCAGCCAAAAGGCCCCCAGGGAAGGCCAGCACAACTTTGGTACAGCTTGCCCAGGCTCCTGGGCCCGGCTGGGAAGGATCCCCATCCCAGGCACCTTCAGGAGCAGCTGAACGATTTGGGCAGAGGAAGGGAAAAGACAACTCTAAACCTGAGCTCCCCTCCAGAGCCAGAGCCCAGGAGCTGCAGTTTCTGCTTCGGTCACAAGATGGACTGCCTTGAGCTGCTGCCTGCAGCAAAGGCAGAGCAAAGGGGGGGCAGGGGGGAACCCCAAACTCCGGAGGCTTTGCCTGAGCTCCAGAGGCAGGTTCCTCACACAGCAATGTTCAGGTGGGGAACTTCTGCTCAGGGCAAGAGGCTGTGCCGGGAGCTGCAGGCAGGCAATGTCCTGAGCCCAAGCCGCGCTCTGGGTGCAATGGCAGAGGCAAAGCGAAAGCAGGAGCTAAGCTTCCCCCTTGTCCGCAGCCAGAGGGAAAGTGGAGCCGCTGGGCAGCGGCGGAGGGGAGGCTCCAGCAGCACTCCCCCAGCCGGCCGGCAGCCGGGCAGAAGCAAGGGGGGAAAGGGAAGGGTTTCCCACCCCCCCTCTCTGGAACTGCCGCTGGAAACAAAGCGGAGCAGCGGCAGAGCAGCGAGCTGAGACGGAGCCGAGGAGCTCCTGAGCAGCAGCAGCAGCAGCAGCAGCACAGCGGGGAGCGGCCAGGGCCCTGCCCAGCAGCTCTGCTGCTGCCTTGGTGCCGCCGGCGAGGCCGGAGCCAGCTCCGTGCGGAGCCTCTGTCCTCTCCCTGCCGCTGCCGCTCCGGGCCTGCGGCAAGGAGGAAGGGCTCTGGGGCAGCCGGGGCTGGGCTCGGCTGTGCCCCGTCGGGACAGCTCTGCAGGAAGCTCTTCCTGGCTGGCTGCAAACAGAGCAGCTGCTGGGAGGGGAGAAGCTCAGGGCCAGGCAAGGGCTGGCTCCTGCTGAAGCTTTGAGCCGGCTCAGCCTTTCCGAGGGGGTTGCACTGCCAGCTGTGTGGTCAGACGGCAGCGGCACCAGCTGGGGGAGCGCTGGGCAGCAGCAGCTCTGCTCACCTTGTCCATCTCTGCTCCTCTTGCAGCCTGGCTCCCTGCTGCTACAGCTTCCAGGTCACCAACCGAGGCCGCCGCTCCCAGCGCCTCTACTGGACCCTAGGAGGCTGCTCCCTGCCTGCCCAGCGCGGACAGCTCCCTGCCCTCAGCAGCACCGAGGCCAGAGCTCCCCCCCAGAGCCTCGCAGCTGCCTGCCCTGTGTTTCAGCTCCGGCCCAAGGTTATGGAGCTGAGGCCAGGCCAGACGATGGAGGTGATGCTGGAAGCCTTCTCCAGCACTCCCCAGGTGAGCTCCCTCCCCAGGGCTGAGCCTTCCCCATCAGATCACCTCCCCTGGGGCTTGTCGTGCAGTCACAGCATCAACCAGCCTGGCAGAGACCCCCAGGATCACCCAGTCCAACCTATCACCCAGCCCTGTCCAATCCACCAGAGCCTGGCACTGAGAGCCTCCTCCAGGCTTTCCCTGGAGACCTCCAGGGGCGGTGACTCCACCACCTCCCCGGGCAGCACATTCCAGAGGCCAATTCTCTCTCTGGGAAGAACTTCTTCCTACCAGCCAGCCTGACCCTCCCCTGGCACAGCTTGAGACTAGCTCCAGTTCCATCCCAGCAGCTCCTCCAGCTTTCTGCAGCGCTGTGCACAGCCAGGGCAGAATCCTTTGGGGCAGGGCTTGTCCCAGGCAGCACAGACCTGCCCAGAGCTTTGTGTGGCTGTTGGCTGCAGCAGGATGGCCTCTGGAGCTCAGCAGAACTGGGCTGCAGCAGAGGCTGTGGAGGGCAGGGGCAAAGAGGGAGCAGTGAGTGTGACTTGAGGGCAGTGGCAGGGCCGTGGCTGGCAGCTGCAGGCTGTCTCCTGGCCCCCTGCTGGCAGCCCCCCTGTGCCCTGTGGCTTCTCCCTGCAGGCGGTGAGGGAGCAGCTGCTGTGCCAGGCCGCGGTGGGCGGCGAGGCCAGGAGGAGACAGATCCTGCAGGTGGAGCTCAGCTGCCAGTTCGTTGCTCCTGCCCTGCAGATGTCCTCCACAGCAATCTCTTTCCACGTGGAGAAGGTGAGCCTCTGGCTGGCATCCTGGCACTGAAGCCCTGGCTGCTGGCTGGAAGCTGTGGGCTGCCTGTGCTGGGCTTGCAAGCAGGAGGGGAAAGAGCTGCTCCCAGTCCCCAGGGCTTTGGCTGATGACTGCAGCAGGACCAAGCTTTGGCCATTAGCACTGAGGTCCTTCCTGGCTCCCCTGGGGCTGGGAACAGCCTCAGCAGCTCGACTCTGCCCTCCTTGGTGTAGCACCACTGAGAAGAGTCTGGCCCCACCCCCTGGTCCCTTTGGCTCCTGCTGAGCATTGCTCAGCTGCCCTCTGGGGCTGCTCTTCTCCAGGCTCAGCAGCCCCAGGCCTCTCAGCCTTTGCTCCTCAGGCAGATGCCCCTCAGCATCTTGTCACTGTAGCAGGGGCAGCAGGTGCCTGGAGGCTGCTGGCTGGCTGTGCCTGGTCAAAGGCAACCTTAGGCTGCTGCAGGCCCTCCCCTGCCTCCTGCCCAGCAGCCCTGCTTTGAGGAGGCTCCTGGAGCTGGAAAGGTTGCAAGGGGTGCAAGCTAGGTGACTGGAACTCCTCTTGTGCTGCTGTCCCCAAGAGAGGACACACCACTGGGGTCAGATGCTCTGGGCTCACACTCTGGGCTTGATCTTTTGGCAGCAGCTGCCTCCTCTCGGGGTCCCCTTCCCTGCCTGGCCCATGAGGCTGTGCCCCTGGCCCCTGGGCAGTGCTGTGGTTTGCAGCCAGCAGCAGCTGTGCTGTGCTTAGAGAAAGCCCTTCCAGAAGGGCAGAAACAAACCCAAAGAGTCCAGAGGAGCTGTGCTGAGCTGTGGGGGCTGAAGGCTTGGAAAGGCATCAGAAGGGGAAGGAGGTGCCTGGGCACTTGAGGTTGGTTGATGCTTCTCTCCTGTGGCTGCAGCAAGCAGGGGATGTCCTAACTCCCCTGGCCCAGCCTCTGTCTCTGAAGAACATCTGCCCCCTGCCACTCAGCATGGTCCTGGCCTTAGGGCAGCCCTTCTCCATCTGCGACGTGGAGCAGCAGCCCCTGCCTGCAGATGCTCAGGTGAGCAGCCCTGGGCCTTGCTGCTGCTGGAGTGGGAAGAGGGAGGGCTGTGCTGCTGTGCTGCTCTTGGGAGGGCCTCCAGGAGAGACTTGGCTTCTGTGGAGTCAGCAGAGGGCTGGCCTGAGCTAAATCAGGTTGGAAATGAGCTGCTGGAGGGAAGAAGATACCCTCTGAATGGGGAAGGGAGCCATGGGATGCTTTGGGTGGGAAGAGACCTTTCAGCTCAAGAAGGCCAACTGGGAACTCCTCACTGCCAGCTCACAACTAAAGCATGGCCCTCAGATCCCCAGGACTCTGCCATGGGATGGGGACTCCACCACTGCCCTGGGCAGCCTGGGCCAGGCCTTGACAGCCTTTGAGGAAGAACTTGTTCCTCATGGCTGAACTGAAGCTCCCCTGGTGCGACTTGAGGCCCTTTCCTCTTGCCCTGTGGCTTGCTTGGCTCCTTGCTGCAGCTTCCTCTCAGAGTCCTGGCTCTAAGAGATGCAGGGAAGGGCTCCAGCCCCTTCTGGGCAAGCCAGCGAGTCAAGCTGCCTCCTGGAAGCCATCCCAGCAGCCAGCCTCAGCTGTCTGCCTGCTCCTCAGGAGCAGCTTGCTCCCTTCAAGGGCAGCCCTGCCTCTGAGAGGGCTGAGGATGCTCCTCCAGCCCCTGCCTGCCCCCTGTGTCAGTGGCAGGGGCTGGGCACAGGCTGTGCCAGACAGGTGGTGATGTGGGCATGGGCACCACTCCTGTGCCCTGCCGGTGCCAGCCCTGCCAGGGCCAGGCTGCAGTGCTGGGAGGAGCAGGGCAAACAGCCTTGGTGCCAGGGTGCTGCTCTAGGGGGGGCTTTGGTGCCTCTGCTGAAGCCTGAGGGGGGCTGGGCCAGCAGTGGGGTGGGGCTGGCACAGGCAGGCCCTGGTGGAGCCACACTTGGGCACTGCCATGGTTCATGCCCTGAGCCCTGGGGACGGCATCCCACGGCTGCTGGATGCTCTTCCTCTCCTTGCAGCCCATGAAGCTGGAGGCAGGGCAGGAGCTTCAGCTCTGCATCAGCTTTAACCCTGCTCATGAAGAGGGTTTGCACTCCTGGCAAGTGGAGCAGGCTCTGAGGATCCAGTTCCTGGAGCACCCTCACCAGGAGCAGGTCCTGCTGCGGGGAGAAGTCTGCTGCCCCAACCTGCACTTCCAGAGCATGGCTGTGGACTTTGGCTGCATCCTCAATGGCACTGGAGCTGTGCAGAGCCTGGAGATGAGCAACTGCAGCCAGCTGCCTGTCTCCTACTGCTGGCAGCTGCTGCCAGACAGCCAGGGCAGCCAGCTGAGGTATGGCCACCTCTGCCCTCTCCTTGCAGCTCTTCTCCTTCCTGCTGTCCTGCTTGTGCTTTGCAGAGACCAAGGTGCTTTCCCTGGGCTCTGACCAATTGCTTTCCCCTTGCCCTGGTGGGAACAGGAACAAGCCCTCCAGCTGAGCTCAGGCTGGCTGCTCAGGGCACAGGAGTCCTGCAGCACTGTGATGCTGGGCAGCAGACACTGTTCTGCAAGCCAGCCTCTGAGACACTGGCAGCGCTTCTCCTGGAGCCCATGCCCCCCAGTCCTGCTTTCTCTCTGGAGCTCCAAAGCCCTGCTTGGGCCCTGGGACAAGCAGATACAAACTGGGAGCTCTCTGCCTGCCCTGCCAGCCCCACCTCTTCTCATTCCAGTCCTAAGAACCGACACAGGAACTGCCCCCAGGACGCTGTCCAGTGCTGGCTCCCCAGCTCGGGAGAGCCAGGGACCTCCTGGAGAGAGTCCCAGGGAGGCTGCAAAGCTGCTGAGGGGCCTGGAGCAGCTCTGGGAGGAGCACAGGCTGAGAGCCCTGGGGCTGAGAGCCTGCAGAAGAGCAGCCCCAGAGGGCAGCTGAGCAATGCTCAGCAGGAGCTGAAGGATGGGGGCAGGAGGCTGGGGCCAGTGCCTGGTGCCCAGTGCCAGGGCACGGAGCCTGCTGCCCCCTGGGGCTTCCATCTGAGCAGGAGGAGAAACTTTGGCTGTGTGGGGGCTGGATTGGCTGCTCAGAGGTGAAGCCTGCCTGGCACCCAGCCCCTGCTCCAAGAGCCTCCACCTTCAGGCAAGCAGAGGCCACTCCTCTGTCCCCCCAAGCACAGCTGCTCTGCTGCTGCCAAACCACAGGCATCCTCTTGCCCCCTGCCCTTGAGCTCTTGCCCAGCACTCAGAAGATCCCTTCTGGGCTTGCTCTTCTGCAGGCTGCACAGCCCCAGGGCCCTCAGCCCCTGCTCTCACCTTGTCTCTTTAGAGACAAAGCCTCAGCTCCTGGGGCTGCTGCAGGGACAGGACAGAGGCTGAGGGCTCCATCGCTTCCTGGCTGCAACCTGGCTGGTAGCTTCTTTTCCTTCCACCTTCCCCTGACCTGGAGTGGTGCCAGGGATGGGGCATCTCCCCCCTCCTCAGGCACCCTGGGCCAGTGTCTCCCTCTCCTCAGCATCCCAAATGTCTGCCTTGTGTCTGCTCTGAATCTCTGAGTTCAAGCCTCCCCCCACCCTGGGCCTGGCACACCAAGCCCTGCTCCAAAGGCTGTCCCCAGCTTCCTTGTAGGGCACTGGGAGTGCTGCAAGGCCACCAGAAGGTCTCTGCTGGGCTCTGCCCCTTTGCTTCTCAGTCTCCCTTTTGCACAGTGTGTGTCTGGTTGCCCTTCCTGGTGCCCTTCCTGGATCCCAGCCCTGGCCTCTGCCCTGTCTGCCAGCAGCCAGGTGCCTGTGCCCCTGTGCCAAGCTGGGCAGCCCAGAGCCTGGCCCTGCTCCATCCTGGGCTGGAGCTGCTGGGCCAGAGCCAGTGCTGAGCTCAGAGCAGCAGTGGCCAGCGAGGAGCTGCTGGGGCAGTCTCCCCTGCCTGCCCCTGCAGTCCCTGCTCACAGGGAGCTTCTGTTCCAGGTGCAGCCTCCCGGCCCCAGCAGCGCAGGAGGAGAGAGCCTGCGGGCAGCGCTCGGCCTCTGCAGGGAGCAGCTCCGGCCATGGGGGTGTGGAGGAGCCAGCCCAAGCCCTGGGGGCAGTGGGGGACCCTGCCCAGGAGCCAGCAGATGCCCAGGACTGCCTGCAAGCAGAGGTAGCTTTCCTGGGACACCTCCCAGCTTGCCCCCAGAGCCCTGCTGCTGCCAACCTCCCTTCTCATGGCCCCGCGGCCACCTGAGAGCAGGAAGGGCAGCAGGGCCAGCAGCTGGACACAGGGCTGCTGGGGAGGGACAAACAGGACAGTCTGGCTGGGGGAGGCCTCCCTCAGCTCCTCCTGGCCTCTGGAGAGTTTGGGCTGGGTTGTTTCCCAGTGTCAAATGAGGCTTTTACCTGCATGCTGCTGGGAAGGCTTTGAGCTTCCTTCTGTGCCAAGCCCAGCACCGATCCCCAGGGGCCACCTGCTCAGCCCCAGCCATTGGCACATCCTGGCCTTAGCCAAGGGCTGGGATGGCAGAGACAGCCCCAGAGCTGTCAGGGCTCAGGAAGGGACCTGACCCAAGGGGAGACTCAGCCCTGCCCAGTGCTTTGTCTGCCAGGGAGATGTAGCTCTGCTTAGGCCCAAGGCTGTCCCAGCAGCGTTCCTGCAGAGCCTGCTGGTGGCCAGGCCCCAGCACAAAGCACTTCTGAGCTTCCTGAAGCAGCAGAGCCTCTGGAGCTGGAGGAGCAAGCCCAGAAGCCTCTCTCAGAAACAGGGCTCAGAAGGCCAGAGCCAAGGCTCCCTTTGCAAGCTGGCACCTCTGAGGTTAAAGACAAGCTGCCAGCTGCTGCAGGGCAGGAAAACATCTCAGCTGCCTTCTTCAGGAGGGTGTCTGGAGAATAATGACCTGGTGGAGCTCCTCAGCTCTCCAGCAGCCATCAGGGCATGGAATGAAACCAAAGCACCACCTGAAACTGGAGAGCTGGGCCAAGCCCTCCCTCAGTCCTCCTTTGCCTGTGCTGGGGAGTCTCAGGGGCAGCTGTGTCCCTGCTTTGGTCCTGGAGAACCTAAGCTGTCCAGGCAGGAGCTTCTCAACATGTTCTTTGGGCAGGAGGGAGCAGAGCTGGACTGGCACCAGGCTGCCAGCTGCCCCCTTGGGCTCTCTGCCAGGCTCCTGCAAGCTTGTGTGTAGGAGGTGAGGATGGAGCCCAGGCCTGACCTGGGGCTGGCCTTGGAGCCACACTCAGCAGATGCCATGGCCATAGCCAGACTTGATTTGCTCCCAGCTGCCATCTCAGCTGCCCCTGGCTTGAGGAGGTGCTGGAGCCTGCAGCAGAGTGCTCTCACCCAGAGCAGCCACTTGCTCACTGCAGCCCTTGGTGCTTGCTTTGCAGCTGCTGTCCGGTGCCACCCAGCAGGAGGGGGCCCTGGAAGGTGCTGTGCAGCAGGAGGGGGCCCTGGAAGGTGCTGTGGGAGCTCCCAGCCCAGCTGGGATGAGGCAGCTGATGAAGCTGAAGGAGACAGAGCCCCACAGGCTGGGATTGGAGGAGGTAAGTGGGAAGCTGCCTGGCTTCCAGCCTTGCAGTGGGAGAAGCAGTTCCACAGCTGGGACTGCCACTGCTGGCCCTCAGCACTGCTCACAGAGTGGCCTCACATCCCTCCAGGCAGCTGGGCATGGAGAGGCCATGCAGGACATGGTGTAGGGCTGAGCCAAAACACTCCTTGTGCAGCAGCTCTGGGGGCATTCACAGCACCCCAGCATGCTGGGCTTGGAAGGGACCTCTGGGCATCATCAGTCCAAGCCCCTGCTCCAGCAGGGCACCCACAGCAGCTTGCCCAGCAGCACAGTGCCCAGGGGGGGTTGGAAGCTCTCCACACCAGCAGACTCCACAACCTCTCTGGGCAGCCTGCTCCAGGCCTCCAGCACCCTCACACCAAACAACTTTCTCCTCCTCTTCACATACAACCTCCTGGGGTCCACTTTGTGCCCACTGCCCCTTCTCCTGTCCCTGGGCACCACTGAGCAGAGCCTGGCCCCAGCCTCTTGCCCCCCACAGCTCCTTTGTCTCTTGCTGAGCATTGCTCATCTCCCCTCTGGGGCTGCTCTTCTCCAGGCTCTCAGCCCCAGGGCTCCTCCCAGAGCTGCTCCAGGCCCCTCAGCAGCTCTGCAGCAGCTCTGCAGCCTCCCCTGGGCTCTCTCCAGCAGTTCCCTGTCTCTCTGGAAGTGGGGAGCCCAGCACTGGCGCCAGGACTCCAGAGGTAGCCTCCCCAGGACAGGGGAGAGGGGCAGGAGAATGTCCCCTGGCCTGCTGGCCACAAGCTGCACATCTTCTTCACCTTGTCACTAAGCAAGTGCTGGAGAGGACATTTGCCAGTGGCTTCTGCTGTAGCATCTGGAGAGACAGCAGAGTGCAGATCAGAGAGTGAGGAGCAGCAGGAGTCAGGGGAGCTGGGCTGGAGGCCCCCCTGGCTGCAAGGCCTCTCAGCTTAGCACCTGGTGTGATCCTCCAGCCAGTGAGGAAGGTTGGAAAGCCAAGTTGTGCAGCAGAGAGAATTTCTTGCTGCCAGGATCCCTCCCAAATGACTTTAGTGTGGTGCATTGGTTAAGTTCTTCCCAATCCAAGTGCTCAGCCCCTCCCCTGCTAAGCCTCTCCCCCCACTCAGCCCCTCCCCTGCTCAGCCTCTGCCCCCACTCAGCCTCTCCCCCCACTCAGCCTCTCCCCCCACTCAGCCTCTCCCCTGCTCAGCCTCTCCCCCCACTCAGCCCCTCCCCTGCTCAGCCTCTCCCCCCACTCAGCCCCTCCCCTGCTCAGCCTCTCCCCCTCTCCTCCCCAGGTGTTCGATGTGCTGCCACTCTACGGGCTGCTGCAGCCAGGCCAGAGCCAGCAGGTCACCTTCAGCTTCTTTGGCCACCCCAACGTTGTGGCCTGTGCCAGGGCCCTCTGCAGGGTGCAGGGAGGCCCCAGCTACGAGCTCAGGCTGCGTGGGGAGGCCTCGCTCCTCAGCTACCACCTGGACACCACGGAGCTGGACTTTGGGCTGCAGGTAGCGCAGGCTTCTCCTTGTCTGGAGCCCTCTCTGCTGGGGGCTGCCCACTGAGCCCTAGGGCTAGCTGCTGTGCTGGCTCCAGGCCTTGGAAGCACCACCTTGGAGTGATGCATTCTGCTTCCAAGCTGCTCTGGAATGGCCATCCCCACCCCACCCGAGCTGGGAAGTCTGAGCGGGGAGGTCCCTGCTGCCTGGGGGCAGGATGGACTGGCTGAGCTCTGGAGCTCCCTGCTGCCTGGGGGCAGGATGGACTGGCTGAGCTCTGGAGCTCCCTGCTGCCTGGGGGCAGGATGGACTGGCTGAGCTCTGGAGCTCCCTGCTGCCTGGGGGCAGGATGGACTGGCTGAGCTCTGGAGCTCCCTGCTGCCTGGGGGCAGGATGGACTGGCTGAGCTCTGGAGCTCCCTGCTGCCTGGGGGCAGGATGGACTGGCTGAGCTCTGGAGCTCCCTGCTGCCTGGGGGCAGGATGGACTGGCTGAGCTCTGGAGCTCCCTGCTGCCTGGGGGCAGGATGGACTGGCTGAGCTCTGGAGCTCCCTGCCAGCCTGGCCCCTTCTATGCTAAGTCCTCCTCAAGGCACTTGGTTGCTCTCTGCTCTCATGCTTGGTGCTGTCCCTCTGCAGGGTGCCCCAAAGCTCAGCTCCTGTGCAGGGCCCAGAGCTCCCTTTTGGCTGGGGGTCCCCAGGTGAAGCTGGCAGAGCCAAGTGCCCTCCTCTCCTGCTGCTCTGCTGTGCTGCCTGCCTTGGCTCTTGTGCCAGTGCCAGCTGCAGGAGATGCCCAGTGCCAGGCCTGTCTCTAACTGCCCGCTCCTCTGTCCTCTCTGCAGCTGTGGGACTCGCTCCTGGAGGCAGAGGTGACCCTGCAGAACAGTGGGAAGCTGCCCTTCACCTTCGTGGTGCTGAGCCCTGGCACGGCCACTGCCCGCAGCCCCCTGCCCGGCGTGCCCCTGGTGGTGCCCAGCACGGTGAGGATGGGGGCAGCACAAGGGACTGTGCCTGTGCCTGTGCCAGCCTGCACTGCCCTGGCTGGGCTTGGAGGGACCAAATGGGGAGAAAGAGAAGAGGAGAGGAAGATCCCCCAGCAGCAGCCAGGGCTGGGAGCTGCCTCTGCTGAGGGGGATGGAATCACAGGATCCTTGGGCTTGGAAGAGGCCTTTCAGACCCTCCAGGCCAGCTGTGCCTCAACTCCAGCCAAGCCTTTCTGCTGCATTCCCTCCCTCCTCTCCCTGCAGGGCTGCCTTGAAGCCGGCCAGCAGCAGGTGCTGAAAGTCTCTTACCTGCCAGAAGTGCCTGGGCTCTTCTGCAAGGCTTTCCAGCTCCAAGTGGGTCACCTGCAACCAGAGGAGATCTGCCTGAGAGGAGAGGGAAGCTTTCCCAGGATCTGCCTGCACCTGCCCAGGAACATCCAAGGCAAGCACTGCCTGGCTGCTCCTCAGGATGCTCCCCTGCCTCTTCCCCCATCTCCCACAGCCAAGCCTGGAGGCTGCAGGGCTCTCAGAGCAGCACTGGTTGCTTCCTGAGTCTCTGGCAGTCCCTGGGGGCTGTGTCCCGGCAGACTCCCTGCTGCAGCCCTGCCGAGCTGCTGGGCGAGACGCAGGCAGGGCTTTGGGCAGGCTTGGATGGGCATCAGCTGGCAGGGGCCGAGCTGCTGCTCTGGGGGAGGAAGCTGGGCAGGGCTGAAGCTCGGGCTGCAGGCAGGAGGAGCAGCTCCCACTGCCCAGAGCTGCTGGAGGAGCGTTGCTGGGAGAGGCGCTGTGGGGAGGGGGCTGCCCAGCCGAGATGCCCACGCTGCCACCTGAGGGGGGGTTTCTGCCCTCAGGAAACAAGAGATGGGAGCAGATTCTCAGGGAGCTGAGAGGGGAGCTGGCCCAGGACAAGGAGAGAGAGAGAGCAGATGTCCTGGGGGAGGCTGCAGCCACAGAACCACCCCCAGATGACTCGGACGCCACGGTGAGAACAGCTGCTGCCCCGTGTGGCACCTGCCAGCCTCTCCCCCTTGTGCCATGGATCCCCTTGGAGCCCACAGCAGGCTTCTGGGTGCCCTGCTAACAGGTGGGCCCTCCCTGCCACACTTAGCTGGGACATCATCAGCTCAGCTCTCCAGCTCTGCTAGTTGTCCCTGCTGGAGCTGGAGGAGCTTCCTGGCAGCCTGGGGGGAATCCTGCAGGCCCTGCTCCTGGGGATGAATTGCTGGGGCCCCATCTCTAGGCTGCTTCTTGCCCCCCCAGCCAAGCTCTGCCAGGTGTGCAGAGCTAGAGAGCAGCAGCCTGAGCCAGCCCTGGGACTGTGATCTCGCTGCTCATCTCCAAGAGGCAGCAGCAGCAGCTTCCTCCTGGCCTCCTTGGCAAGAGGGCTTTGCTCCAGGCTGCTTTGGCACTGCTTGGGGGCAGGCCAATGCCTGGAGCTCTGGCAGGTCCCTGGCTTGTCCCTCTGTGTCTGGCCAGATCAGCTTGGATTGCAGTGCCTGGGCAGCTGAAGGGGCTGGAGTTGGTAGCTCTGGAGACAAGGTCCTGCCAAAGAGAGCTGGAGGTGTCCCAGGCAGTGGGGCAGGAGGACTCCCTCAGCCCTCCCAACAAGAGCAGGCTGGGAGCCTCCTGGGGAGCTGAGCCCATGCCCTGGGAAGGCCCTTGGCTAAGCAGTCCCTGTCTTTCCTTGCCTCAGCTGGACACTGGGCTGCAGGTGCAGCTGGAGGACACCCTGCTCAAGGAGCACATCCTGGAGCAGCAGGCAGCTGTGGCCTGCAGCGCCCCAAAGGAAGCTGCCTTGAGGCTGCCTGCTCGCCGCAGGCTTCTCGAGTGAGTAAGGACATCCCTGGCCGTCTGCAGGTGCTCTGGGGGTGACAGCCAGCAGTGCAGCCCTGCTGCTGAGAGCTGCTGGGCTCTGCAGAGCCTGGAGCATCTGTGGCCAGCAGCAAGGCTTTGCTCCTGAGAGCTGTGCCGTGCTGCCTGGGAGCAGCTGAGTGTCCTCGCTTCCCTGAGCTGTGGAGCTGCTCTCAGCTCCCCACAGATGCTGGGCTCTGTGCCTAGAGCTGAGGGGACCCAGTGCAGACCATGAGGCCCCTCCAGCCAGCCCAGACACCATCCCTGCTGGGCAGCCCTGAAAGAGGCAGCTCAGAGCTGGCTTCCTGGTGCCACCAGACCACATCTGACCCGAAGAGCAGGTTGGCAAAGTCTCCCTCAGGGGCCTTGGCTGCTGGTGGGACTGCAGGGCTCCCCTAGGTCGCTTGGTCCTTCCCTCTGCTCCTTGATGCTGAGCAGTGGGAGCAGCAGGCTCCAGCTCAGGCAGAAGGTGCTGTGCAGAACAGATCCTGGCTGTGTTTTCCCAGGGGGATGGCTCTGGACAGGACCTTCCTGTGGCTCTCACAGGGGTTGGTGGCTGCGGCCCCTGGGGCTCTGGGGACAGAGCTGGGTGCAGAGTGGTGAAGATTTCCTGGGGGGGGAGGGGGAGGGAGAACTCTGCTGACAAGGTCCTGAAGCAGTTTCAGGGGTGGGCTGTGGGCCAGGCTCAGCAGCTGCACTGAGGGCAGTGGAGGTGCAGTGGACTTGTGTGCAGTGGCCCAGGAGCTGTGGGCAGTGCCCACTGGCAGCCAGCTGTGCTTGAAGGTGCCCCTGGGAGCTGCTAGAAGCTGGGCCCTGCCTTCCCTGGCACCGGCCAGAGTCTTGGCACCAGCTGCTCAGGTGTTGGGCTCCAGGGGCTTGAGCTGAGTCGTTGCCCTGGAGTTGCACCTCCCATGCCATGGCAACGTGGCCAGGCTGTGGGCTCAGGAGTGCCCTCCCTCCTCCTTGCAGAGCTGAGCTGCCTGAGTACATCCTGGACTTTGGCTGCGTGGGGCTGGGTGGCATCCACAGGCGCAGCGTGAAGGTCACCAGCCTGGGGCACTTCCCTGTGTCCTTCCAAGTGCCTGGGCAGCTCCTGTGTGGCACAGGTAGGCAGTGCTGGAGACCCTTCCTGTGGCCTTGCAAGAGCTGCCTGTGGCAGCTCAGCCTGAGCCACTGCCACGGAGAGCTCTTGGGGAGCTTTGTCCTGCTGGGGACCTGCTGCTTTGGAGCCTGAGTTCTGCTGGCCAGCAGTGCCCAGGGGCCTGGCCTGCCTGTGGCTGCCCTAACTCTGCCCTGCAGGGGCTGGGTGGGCTGCTCACCTTGCTCCCCTCTCAGCACCTTCTGCTCTTGGCTGCCAGCAGCAGCAGCTGAGCTTCTCTGGGTGCTCTCTGGCCTTGTGTTGCAAGGAGCTGGAGCCTGGGTGCTGCTGAGCTGCTTGGTGTGAAGTTCCTGAGGTCGTGGCACTTGTGCTCAGCCCTGGCTGAGGAGACAGCCTGGCAGGGGCTGTGCTGTATCCAGACAGGCCTCTGGAGCGGCCCTTGAGGCAAGGCTGCAGCAGCACCAAGCGCTGCCCTGCTGTGTCTGCAGGGTGCCCAGAGGCCTCCCTCAGTTGTTTCTAGGCAGCAGCAGGGCATGGGGAAATCTTAGCTGGGAATTCTCCTTTGAAGAGGTCTGAGTGTCCTTCCCTGGCCTTGCTGCAGCTCCTCAGCTGAAACCTTTTCCTTTCCCCCCTTGGGGCCTGGGCTCTGGCTGTGCCAAGCTTTGGGCCTGCAGCGGTGCCGGGGGAGAAGGAGCAGCAGCAGCTGCTCTGGAGAGGCAGAGTCCTTGCCAGGGCTGCCAGCCAGGACACTCAGGTGGCCCTAGGCTGCTGGTGCCCCAGCTGCTGTCCCCTGTGCCTCAGCTGCTTCCTGTCCATCTCTTGAAGGCTTCAGCGTGGAGCTGGAGCGCGTGGAGCAGCTGCCCTGCTCCCAGAGCAGGAGCTTCACCGTGTGCCTGGAGCCCCAGAGTGCCACCCTGCCGCTGGGCCAGGCGGCCCTGCTGCTGCCCATCCAGGTGCCCTGTGCCTCCTCCCCTCCCTCTGCCCTCACCCCCTGCGGGGGCAGGCTGGGGCCAGCAGCAGAGGCCAGCTGGAGCTCACCTGGCTGCTCTGTGCCTCACCAGGTGACAGGAGGCCCCACGGTTCGTCTGCTCCTGCGTGCCAGGGGGGTTGTGCCCTCCCTCTGCCTCTCCAGGGCCAGGCTGGACTTCTCCCCTCTCCAGTGTGGGCAGTGCCAGGAGGAGACCACTCGGCTCTACAATCAGCTGCCAGTGCCCTGTCAGTGGTTCCTCAGCAGGGAGGAGCCTGCTCAGAAGGTAAAGCACAGACACTCTGCCACTTGCATCTTCTGGGCTGCCTTTCCTGCTTCTCTCTTGCCTCCTCTGCTCCTCTGGCTGCTTCAGCACTTGGGCTCCAGCTGGGCTGAGGAGGCTTTGGAGGGTGCCCTGGGCCTGTTGAGCAGCTGCTGCTTCCCTTCTCTGCCACCTTCAGCCCTTGCTCCTCTCGTCAGGAGCAGCCTCCCCTGCTGCCTCTCCTGCCTCTGCCTTTGGCCACCAGTTCTAGGCCAGGGCTGGCCCCACCTGATTGGGATGGGTGCTCTGAGGCCAGGAGTGCCAGCACTGCAGGAAGCCAGCTGTGTCCTGCCAGAGCAAGGAGACCTCAGCCCCTGGTTTCTGTGCTCAGGTGGACAAGCCTTTGGCAGCCAGCAGGCGTGGGAAGCTGCTGCAGGAGCCCAAGGCCAAGGCCGGCGTCTTTGAGGTGCTTCCCTCAGCTGGAGTCCTGGCCCCTGGGCAGTGGTGCAACCTGCGAGTCAGGTTTTGCCCCGTGGAAGAGGTGAGCTGGGCTGGTGTCCCCCCAGGGAGGTCTGGCAGGGCAGTGTGGGCAGGAGAGCCCAGGCTGGGAGCAGGAGCTGAGCCCTGCCCCCACGGGCAGCTTGCTGCAAGCTCAGCTTCCCCTGCTGCAGCCTCTGCAGAGGGGGCTTGGGGAGCCAAGCCCTGAGCAGAGGACTCCCCTCCTGTCTGGCCAGGGAGAGCTCCTCTGCCCCTCTTGTTCAGCTGCTCCTTGCCCGCCACAGCGCTGCCAGGGCTGGGTCTGGGCACCACAAGCCTGCAGACCTTTCTGCTGAGCACTGCACTGCCCCAGGAGTGGTGCCACGGATGGGGCATCTCCCACCTCTGGGCACTCCTGCTGCCCACAAGAGGCAGATTGCCAGCAGCCTGCAGAGGGCAAAGGTTACAGCTCCGTGCTCCAGCACTGCCCCTGCCCTTGCTCCACAGAGCCAGCAGCCTTTTGTGGAGCTGCTGGGAGAGGCAGTGCTGAAAGACCTCCTCTGATGGGGCAGGCTCCAAGGAGCTCTGCTCCAGGGCAGCTGAGGAGAGCTGGAGGTGCACAGAGAGCAGGGAGAGGTTCAGCTGCTGGCAGCAGCACTCCTGAGCCAGCAGCCTGCTCTGCTCTCCTGGCAGGGCCAGTCCTTTGGGGAGTCCCTCTGCCCAGCCCAGCCTGGGCTAGCAGCAGCTCTCCCACCTGGCTCCTGGGGGATCAGAGGGCCCTGGGCTATGCTGAGCAGGCTCAGGCTGAGCAGCTCTTTGCTCCAGGTTCCCTCTCCAAAATGCAAGGCAAAGCCCTGTGCTGCTGTGGGGCATCTCCCCCGTGGGGCAACCTGGGCCAGGGGCTCAGCACTCTCAGCATGCCAAGTGTCTCCCTTCCCTGAGCCTGACTCTGCCTTTTCCAGTTTCCAAGCAGCCCTCCTTGTCCTGCTTTCTGTTCTCCATTCAGCTCAGAGGTGCTACTGCCAGCCCTGGCCTCGGGGCACAGGGTGAGTTTGAGGCCCTGGCACTTCATGGAGGAGCTTTCTGCCCTTCTCTCTTTTCAGAAGCTCTACAGGAGCACTCTGAAGATCTACATCTGCCACAGCAGCCAGCACCTCCAGCTGCTGGTCTCAGGCAGTGGGCTGGAGCCACGGCTGGAGTTCCAGCCTGAAGTGCTGGAGCTGGGGCCAGTGCTGCCATCCAGCCCTGGGGCACAGGGCACAGTGGTGGTGAAGAACCCTTGCAGCTTCCCCATCGAGTTCTACTCCTTGGAGTATGACCTGCAGTACCTTGCTGAGGAGCAGGTAAAGAGAGGAGCTCTGCTCCCCACATCCACCTTGTGCAGCTTCAGGGCACTGCAGTGTTCCCAGCCTTGTGCCAGGGAGATGGAGACAGGAGGCAGGGCACAGCCTGGGGGGGTGGTGGTTCAGAGTTAGCCTCTTCTGCTGGCAGGCTGTGGAGGGGCTTGGCTGGTCCTGCAGTTGTGAGGAAGGCAAGAGGGGGAAGCTGGCCGGGGCCGGGGGTTGGCTGTGGCTGGGGCCGGGTCGGGCTGGGTGGCTGGGGCTGGGGCTGTGGCCGGGGCCGGGGCCGGGGGCGGGCTGGGGGTGGCTGTGGCTGGGGCTGGGGCTGGGGCTGTGGGCGGGGCTGTGGCCGGGGCCGGGCCGGGCTGGAGCTCCAGCAGTGCCTCCCAGGGGTGGTTTCTCCTCCCCATGCACAGATCCTGAGGGCGCTGGAAGGCTTCGACTGCCGCAGCACCTTGCTGCTGCCTCCTCGTGCCCCGGGGGAGCAGCTGCCTCCAGAGCTGCTGCAGCTGTCTCGGGGCCAGAAAAGGCTGCAGGATCAGCAGGCCAAGGCCAAGCCTGAGCAGCCCACAGCCCAGGACGAGGGTGAGGCTTTGCTCTCGGCTGTCCTGAGTGGGGGCTCAGCAGGGAGCCCAGCCCCCAGCTCTCCAGGGCCTCCTTCTCTGGGGCTCCAGCAGTCCTCATGCCCCAGCTGGGTGGAGCAAGGCCCTGGTGAAACTGTGGCTTGGGACAGCCAGCAGTGCAACCAAAGCCAGCTCCTATCTGCCCTGCCTGGGGAAGCAATGAGGATGGCTCCTGGCAGGGGGGACCAGGGCCAAGTGAAAGGCCTGGGCAATTTTCCTCAGCTTTGCCAAATGAGCCTCAGCTTTGCCCCAGCAGCTGCTGGGATCAGGGTGATGGTGAAGCTGTGCTAGGCAGGGCAGCACCGCTGCTGTCCTCTCTGGCACTGCAAGCTGAGGAGGCTCTGGGTGACCTCCTGAGGGCTGTTCTGGGCAATTCAGAGCCCAGCCACATCTGCTGCAGTGCCATTCCTCAAGCACCCAGCTCCTGGATGAGCCCCAGATGGAGCCTCTGCCTTGGGACTGTCTCAGATGCTCCTTTCTGGCTTTGCCCTTCTTGCTCAGCAAGCTTGGCACCACGCTCCCATGAGGGCCATGTGGACAGCTCATGGCAGGAGACCGGGCTTCAGTCCTGTTGGGTGTTGCTGCATGCTCTGCTCTCCTCTTTCTGCCAGCCCATCCACTTGTGGGCACCTGGAGCAGCATCCAGGGCAGAGCCTGATCTGCACAGGCTTGAGAGGAAGGGCAGGGCGAGCCCATGGGTGTGCCATTGGCTTGAGCAGAGTCTCCTCTGCCGGGAGCCGAGGGGCTGGTGAGGATGAGGAGGATGAGAGGAGGGCAGGAGGCTGACTCTTGTACCTGTGTGTGCACAGCAGAGCATCAGCAAAGCACCACTGGCAGCAGGGAGGCCTCAGAAGAGCCGCAGGCCAGCCCAGTCCATAGGGTCCTGGCCCTGGGCAGCGCTGCGTCTGCCGAAGGAGCTGCAGCCCCACAGGGCAGGGGCATCGTGGTCATCGTCCATGGGGCACCCCTGGCAGGTAGCTGAGCTGCAGCCTGGGCTGTGAGGAGGGGGGAAGCAGGGGAGATGTGTCCTGGCGGCCCATGGCGCTGGCTTGAGCGGCTGAGGTGCCGGGAGGTGAGGCACGGCTCTGCCGGGCTGGCCCCAGGCCCTCAGCAGCTGCTGCCAGGGCTGTGGCTCCTCCTGTGCCCAGGCAGCTGGGCTCTCGTTCCCCCCAGGAGGGTGAGCCTGTCCCCGTGGCCGCATGGCCCCACGGTGGCTGCCGTGCTCCACGTTGCCTTGCGGAGCGCTCCCCAGCCCCGAGCTGTGCCCAGCTGCTGCCCGAGGCAAGGGCAAGCAGCCCAGGGCAGGGCAGGGTCCGAGCGGTGCTGGCACAGGGCTGGAAGCGGCAGCCTGGGCGCAGGCTTGAGGTGGGCTGCAGCCCTCAGCTGCGTGGGGGCCTGGCAGAGCCTGTCCCCGGCAAGCCCTGCGGCCGCAGGGGTCCCCAAGCAGCCTCCCTCTCTCTGCAGGCAAGACGTCGGCAGCGGCCGCCCTGGCCAAGCACTACGGCGCCGCCTGCCTGTCCCTGGACGCTGTGGTGAGCGAGGCCGTGGCGGCCGGGAGCAGCGCGGCAGGGCGGCGAGCCCGGGAGCTGTGCAGCGCCGGCAGCCAGCAGAGCCCGCAGCAGCCACAGGATGGCCGTAAGGAGCCAGGCTGGGCCCGGAGCGGCGCTGCGGGAGCCCCCGGGGCTGCGCCTCTGCCGGCTCCAGAGCAGTGGCACGGCCCCGGGGGGCTTGGGGAGCAGGGCTGCGGCACGGAGCGGGGCAGAGCCCTTCCCGAGAGCCTCTCTGGGCACTCAGGCTGCAGCCCGAGGGCTCGGGCAGGGGCACTCTGCCTCCTCTGCACAGCTTCCTTTGCTGGGGCTGGGGCAGCCCCCAGCATCTTCCTGGGAGCTTTTCTCTTGCCTGCTAGCTCCAGCCTGGCCCTTGTGGCCATCAGCTGGGCTCTGCTTGGGCTGCTTTTGCAGTGCTCAGCTGGGAAGCTGCCTGGCCTGCAAGCTGCTGGCAGGAAGAAGGCTCTGGCTCCCTGCTGGGGTTGTCTCCCGTGGAGCTCTTAGCTCCGTGGAGATGGGCAGCAGAGGTTGGGCAATGCATCCAGAGCTCTCTGGCTTGCAAATGCACTGTCCCTGCCAGGGTGCCCACTGCTCTGGAAGGTGCCTGGCTGCTCCCCACAGCAGCCCCCTGAGTCCTCTGTGCCCTCTGCAGGCTCCCCGGGGTGGCGACGCTACTCCAAGGCCAGGCTCAGCCGCAGCCTGAGCCAGCCCAGCTCTGGGGACAGAGGCAGCCAGCACTCCCTCAGCTCACCAGGCCAGGCCAGAGCTGGGGCAGGCCAGAGGAAGATGTCTGTGGTGAGACAGCTTGCAGCAGAGTCCTCAGGCTCCCAGGTGAGGCCTGGCCTGCGCTGGCTGATGCCAGGGCCCTTTCCCTTCCCTTTGGGAGCTGTGTTGCCTGGGGCAGGGCTGGAGGAGGATCAAATGCAGCTGCTGAGCCAGCACTGCCAGCTCAGCACTGCACCCTGTCCCGCAGCACCCCATCTCTGTGGCTTTGCAGTGCCTCAGGGGTGGGGACTGCAGCACTGCCCTGGGCAGCTGAAGGTCAGGCTGGCCCAGCAGGACCCTTCCTGGCCCCACGCTGCCTGGGCCTGAGCTCCTGCTTGTCCTTCCTGTGCTGTGGGCTGCTGCCAGCGCTGGGGGCTGCTGCTCAAGGGCTGTGCTCTGCAGGCTTGTCCCCTGCAGCCTCTGGCCCACGCTTGCCTTGGAGTTTCTTGCTAGTGAGAGCTCCAAGGCCAGCAGCTGGGATGGCTCAGGGCGTTCCCAGGGGGCTTTCTGCTCTGGGGATGTTCAGTGTGCTGCTGTTCAACCCCCAGGGCTCCTCTGGCTCTCCTCTGGTCTCGGCGCCTCCGGCACAGCTGCGGCTCAGCCCCAGGGGCAGCGGCGTGGCAGAGCTGGGCCTGGGGAGCTGTGTGCTGCCCCAGGAGCTGCTGGTGGCCATCCTCTCCGAGAGGCTGCAGGTGCGTGGCCAGGGGGGGAAGGAGAGCTTCCTGCTGGAGAGGGCCAGGCAGCGCAGGAGGGCTGGGAGAGGAGGAGGAGTCCTGCTGTTGGAGGGCTCCTGGGCTCAGTACATTTGGGGATGACACCCAGCTGGGGGCAGGAGTTGATCTGCTGGAGGGCAGAGAGGCTCTGCAGAGGGACCTGGACAGGCTGGGCAGATGGGCAGAGTCCAAGGGCAGGAGATTGAACACATCCAAGTGCCAGGTGCTGCACAGTGGCCACAGCAACCCCAGGCAGTGCTAGAGGCTGGGGTCAGAGTGGCTGAGAGCAGCCAGGCAGAGAGCGACCTGGGGGTAGTGGCTGATGGTAGCCTGAACATGAGCCTGCAGTGTGCCCAGGGGGCCAAGAGGGCCAAGGGCATCCTGGCCTGCATCAGGAAGAGTGTGGCCAGCAGGAGCAGGGAAGTCATTGTGCCCCTGTACACTGCACTGGTTAGGCCACACCTTGAGTCCTGTGTCCAGTTCTGGGCTCCTCAGGTTAGGAAGGAGGTTGACTTGCTGGAAGGTGTCCAGAGAAGGGCAAGAAAGCTGGGGAGGGGTCTGGAGCACAGCCCTGTGAGGAGAGGCTGAGGGAGCTGGGGTTGCTTAGCCTGGAGAAGAGGAGGCTCAGGGGAGACCTTCTTGCTCTCTGCAACTCCCTGAAGGGAGGTTGGAGCCAGGTGGGGGTTGGTCTCTTCTCCCAGGCACCCAGCCCCAGAACAAGAGGACACAGTCTCAGGCTGTGCCAGGGGAGGTTCAGGCTGGAGGTTCTACACAGAGAGAGTGATTGCCCATTGGAATGGGCTGCCCAGGGAGGTGGTGGAGTCCCCATCCCTGGAGCTGCTCAGGAGGAGACTTGATAGGGTGCTGGGTGCCATGGGTTGGTTGATTAGGTGGTGTTGGGTGAGGGGCTGGACGTGATGACCTTGAAGGTCTCTTCCAGCCTGGTCTGTTCTATTCTGCTCTCTTCTCCTTGGGGGAAGCTGCAGATGCCAGCAGCTGGCAGGGCCCTGGGGACAGCTCAGAGCTGGGGACAGCTGCTTGCTGCCCTCTGCCAAGGGGCTTCACCCAGTGGCCCAGAGCTGCAGGCAGGGCACAGCTGATTTTGTCTTGGCCTTTCTCCACAGCTGAGGGACTGCTGCCAGGGAGTGGTGTTTGATGGCCTGCAGAGCCTCTGTGCAGGCAGCACGCTCTCTGCTCTCCTCTGCCTGCTCCAGGCTGTGGGAAACCGACCCCACATCTACTTTGTCAACCTGCTGCAGGACTATGGCTCTTGGCAAGCCAGGCAGGCAGCTGCAGAGGAGCGGGCAGGTGAGGCTCCTCATCTCCCTGCCTCCCAAGGCTTCTCCCCTCAGCCCTCAGCCCTGCCCAGGTGGAGCTGGCTCACAGCACAGCTGGGGAGAGGTGTTTGTAGGAAGCCTTCAGCCTCCTTCCTGCTGCCAGCACAGCAGGGCTGAGGCTGGGAGACTTCTCTCAGGCTGCAGCACTGAAGCTGGGGCCCAAGTGCAGGCTGCTGGGGCTGAGTGTCTGAGCAGCAGCCAGCTGTGCCCCACGCTGGGGCCTGAGCCCAGCAAGGCAGAGGAGCTGCCAGCCTGGCGCTAGCTTGGGGCTCTGGAGCTGGGAGCAGGGCTGGGAGCTCCCTGCTAGCTGCCGGCAGGGGGCTGGGCTGGGGCTCCTCTCGGCTCCCCCAGCACAGCTCTGCTGATGCTCTCTCCTCTGACCCCTGCTGCAGGCCGGGAGCAGGAAGCTGCAGCCAGGAGGGAGGAAGCCCTGCTCTGGGAGCTGGGGGAGGAGGAGTTTGCTGCCCTCCCGCAGCAGCAGCAAGCTCAGCTGGAGAGCAGGATCCGGCAGCTCCAGCGGCAGAGGAAGCAGAGGTCTGTAAGGCTTCTGTGGGGAGCTGCCCAGCACAGGCTCCCGGAGAGGTGTCCCTGCTCTGGGGAGCTGGGCTGAGCTCGGGGGGGTTCCGGAGGAGAGCCCCAAAGTGGCGATGCCGAGCGGCACAGGGGTGGTGCCTTCCCCCTGCCTGGCTGCCGGCAGAGGAGAGAGCTTCCTGCTGGGGGCTGAGAACATCTCCTGCTCCTGCTGGTGCCGAGGCCTCGGGCTCAGAGCCTGCTGCAGGCAGCTGGGCTCTGTGCTTGCCTTGCCCTCGCCCTTCGGAGGCTCTCTGAGTTCGTGGCCTCGGTTGCCATCCCCTTCAGCCCTCCCTCCCCCAAGCAGGGGGGATGTGCTGTGGGGCTGTGTGAGGCACAGCTGTGTGAGGCCAGAGAGCAGAGGTTTGCCTGGGTCACAGCTGGGCTCCAGCAGGACTCCTGTTTTGCAGGAGGGGAGCTCCTGCAGCCCCTGGGTGCTGTGACTGTGCTCTGGAAGGAGCAGGCTGTGCCCAGGGAGAAGGGCTGAGGAAGCCCAGGGCTGTGGGGGTGACTCTCAAGAGCTCTTTTCCCTTTGCCTCGCTGCAGGCTGCAGCTGGCTAGAGAGCAGCAGGAGCAGCAGCAGCGCTGCAAGGAGGCAGAGGAGCTGGAGCAGCAGGGCAAAGGCAAAGGGAAGAGAAGCCTGGTCAGGCAGGTGGGTGGCTGTGTGAGCAAGAGCCCTGGGCACCTTGCTGCTGAGCTGCAGCACTGCTGAGAGCCCAGCAGCCCCAGGCCCTGCTGGGCAGCCTGCTCCTGCTTGGGGCTGTGCTGGGAGACAGCAGCTGCTGCCTGCTGCTGCTGCTGCTGCTGCTGCTTCCCTGGGGGCTTTGCCACGGCCCTGTGGCTGAGCTGCTCTTCTGGGATCAGGCTGCCTCTGAGTCCTGGCTCCACACAACTCCAGGCATGCCCTGGGAAGGCCTGGATGGCTTTGCTCCAGCGTTTCTCCCTGCCCTGCCTGTGCCCTGCAGCCCTGAGCCAGGTCCCCTCTGGGAAGTGAGGTCTGCTCCTGCCTGTCTGGCAGGAGAGAGCAGCAGGGCCAGCAGCAGGGCCCAGGTGTCTCTTGCCAAAGAGTCAGGGGTGCTGAGCAGCCCAGAAAGGAGCCCCAGGGCCTGCCCAGGAGGAAGGAGGGCTCTGGAGTTCCCTGCTGGGCTTGGAGCAGCTCCTCAGCTGCTGCCTCCTCGTGGGTCTGGCGCCGAGGCCTTGGGTTTCAGTGGAGCTCAAGTGGGTGCCAGCTGCCTTCTGGCCTGGGATTTGTAGAGCACCTAGCACAGGTCTGGGGTGAGGCTTGGGCTGCTCTTGCCAAGATCTTCAGTGTCCTGCAGCTTGGAAATGCTGATGGCTTTCTCCTGCTCCTCCTGCCCAGAGCACAAAGACATCGAGCGGCAGCAGCAAGGAGGCCCCCGGCAGGCAGCAGAGCATCCCCAAGAGGAGGACCGAGAAGGGCTCTGCCCAGGAGTGCTCAGCCTCTGCTGCACCTGGCAGGGAAGAAGAAGAGCAGCAGAGCAAGCTGGGCCTGGCAGACAGCTGCTCAGGGGAGCAGAGCGAGCAGAGCTTGGCCCTGCGGTTCCAGAGCTACGAGGCGTCACGGCAGCATGTGGCTCATCTCTTGTCCTGCTGGGACAGGGTGCAGGGTGTCCCTGCAGAGCCAGGGGTGCTGCAGCCAGCAGGCCAGCAGCAGCCTTCCCCCCGCCTCAGGAGGCAGAAGTCTAGAAAGGAGCTCCAGAAGAGGCTGGGGGAGCGCAAGCTGGCCCAGCTGGAAGGGGAAGGTGCAGCAGGGGCAGGCGGCGGCCAGGCAGTCGGGGTGCCCTGCCTAGACATCGAGGTGCTGAGCTGTGCAGATGTGCTGAGCACCATCCTGGAGAGCAGGAGGCTGCCAAGGCCGGAGCAGGTAGAGCCCCGCGAGGCTCAGCGCCGGAGCCTGCCCCGGGGGGGCCCTGGGGCCTTGTGTCCCAGCGGGTGCCAAGGGCACAGAGCCTTGCCCAGGCTGCTGCTGCTGCCCCACAGCAGCCTTGTGGCTTGGCTGGGGGCAGCCAGGGAGTGCTCTCTGTGCAGGCCTCCTGCCTGCCAGCTGCTCTCCCGGTCTGGAGAGAGAGGTGGTGCCAGGCCAGCTCCAGGGCACTGCTTCCTTCAGCTGAGCCACTCAGAGCAGAGATTCCTCTGCAGGTGCCCCCTGTGGGCCCTGGCCCTGCTCTGGAGCCTGCCCAGCAGCCTGGGCTGGGGCTGGGGCTGTGCTCCACCTCCCTCCATCAGAGCTGGCCAACAGCTGAGTGTCTTTCAGGAGGGGTGAGGATGGAGGTGCCGGGAGCATGACCGAGGTTTGCTCTTCTGCCGTAGGTCCTGGATGAGCTGGGCCTGGGTCCCTCAGGGCCCCCCCTGCCCCCCACTGCTTTCTACTCTGTGGCTCACTACCCAGCCAAGAGAGAGCTGCCTGTGGCAGAGGCCGAGCAGCACTTTGTCCTCCTGCCACAAGGTGCCCCAGGGCCAGAAGAGGAGGCTGCTTCTGTGCGCACAGTGAAGGTGCCAGGGCTGGATGGGGGCAGGGGGATGGCAAAGGCTCAGAGTGGAAGGGCAGTGAAGAGGTGCCAGGGCCCCAGGCCTGCAGCCATCCCTTCTGGCTGTCCAGAAGAGACAGAGCTCTGCTCTCTGCCCTGAGCACAGGGCAAGTCTGGGAGGGAGAGAGCCTCCCCTGAGGGGGTGCTGCCCCTGTGCTCTGCTGAGCCCCCCCTGCAGGGCTGGCTCTCAGGGCACATTTCCCTTTGCTCTCTCCCTTTGGGGTGAAGTTCTCAGAGGAGCAGGGAGCCCCAGGCAGAGGCCACTGGAGGGGGGCAAAAGCCTCCAGCAGCCAGGAAGCTGTGAGGAGGAAGCGGAGCTCTGGGGATGGCAGGAGAGCTCTGCGCAGGTCAGCCACGGTAGCCTCCATCCATCCCTCTGAGGAGGGCCGAAGGCCCACGGGCACTGTGCCAGCCCCAGAGAGCTGTGCCAGGTGAGCCGTGGGGGAGGAGGGATCCCTCTGCTTCAGGGCCAGCTTGCCAAGGAGGCTGCTGAGCCCAGCTCCCCCCCAGCAAGTGCCCAGCTCCTCCTGCTCTCCTTTGCTCCTCAGCAGTGCCTGAAGGTTCCTCTTTCCCTGCCAGGAGCAGCAGCTACCGCTGGGTAGTGCCTGCCCAGGGCCAGGTGGTGCTGCAGGTCCACTTCAGCTCGGCGCTGCTGGGCAGCTTTGAGCAGAGGCTGCACTTTGAGCTGCTGGGCACCAAGCGCCCCTACCAGCTGCACTGCAGGGGCAGCTGCCTGTACCCCACCATCAGCCAGGAGCCACGGTAAGGCTGGCCCCTGGGGCCATCCCGCTCTGCTGCCCCTGAGCTCAGAGCTGAGACTCTGCCCCTCAGCCCCCCAGCCCCCCAGCAGCTCTTGCTGTGCTTGGAGCTGGGCAGCGCTGCTGCTGCCTCAGCCAGCGCTCAGAGTGGGGGCTCTGGGAGCAGGTGTTGTGCTCAGAGCATCTCACAGCTCCTCACTCCCTGTGCCCAGGGAGGTGTTTCCTCGCTGCAGGCAGAGCAAGGCAGCTGAGGCCATCCTCTCCAAGGAGTATGTGCTGGGCACCAGGGTGTTCCACTTCGGGCCGCTGCTGTGTGGCAAGGCCAGGGAGCGGTAGGTGCTGCCCAGCCCAGCCGTGCTGCTTGCATGCAGGGGGGGTTGAGAAGGGATCTGCAGCACCTTGTGCTCTCAGGAACCTGCTCCCAGGGGCACGATTCAGGGCAGGCCCAGGCAGAGAGCTGGGGCTTTGGTGGCTTTGGAGGAGCACAGCTCTGGCCGCTTGAGCACCTAGCAGGCACAGGAGGCTTGGAGGAGCTGGGGAGGGATGGAGCTGGGGAGGGATGGAGCTGCTCTTCCTGCCTGGGGGCTGCCTTGGTGGCCAGAGCCACGTGCTGCCTGCAGCCTGAAGGCAGCTGGGGGTCACTTGTCAGCCCCCATCTCAGCTTCAGCAGCTCTGTGGTGTTCTTTCAAGTGCTGGGAGCTCTGTGGGCAGCCTGAAGGGAAGGCTTTCTCTGCTGATGGTTTGTGGAGCCTCCATGACTCTGCAGTGTCAGCAAGCCAGGATGGTTGGAGCTGTCAGCAGGGGACACAGACACCTGCAGAGCAGGAGAAATGGGCTTTCCACTTCCCTGATCCTCACTGCTGGATCAAGTCTGGCCTCAGAGTCTTGTCCCTGGAGCTGCTGCCATCTTCCTGCTCTTCACTTCCCTCTTTCCCTGCTTTCAGGGTTAGGAATGAAGTTTTGTCTGCAGGGGGGCTCTGGAGAGCTGGTGGCATTTGGACCCCCCAGGGAAGTGCAGTTCCAAGTGTTTAAAAGCCAGGAGAGGATTTGGCCAGGCTGAGGAATTGCCCTTTTTGCCCTTTTCTCTCCACACTCTGTCCCAGCCCCGAGCCAAGAGGCATTTGTTAACGCTGGGACTCCTCTTGGGAATCCCCCCCTCAGGCTCAGCCAGGAGCTGGGCCAAGGCAGTCTCCTGGCTGCTGTGGAAGAGAGGAGCTGAGCTCTTTCAAACCTCCTGTCCCAGCCTTTCTGGGAAGGCTGCAGGGAAGGCAAGCCAGCAGAGGAGGAGAGGAATCCAGGTGCCTGCTGTGCTGCTCTTTGTGCAGGCACCTTTGGGGTCCTGGTGTGCAGAAGGCCTCTGGAGGTGGCCTGTGCACAGCTCTGGGATGGAGGCAGCAAGTGTGGGCTGGGCACTGAGGGAAGCTGGGAATGAAGGCAGGCAGCATGCAAAGTGCCCCTGGAGGTGAGGCTTTCTCTGAGGCTGCTTGTTGGAGCTGCCCTGCAGCCTTTGCCCCTTCTGTGGCCAGGTCCAAGGCTGTGCTGCAGGCTGGCAACCGCGAGCAGCTCTCCATCCGCAACGTCAGCCCCTGGGAGGCAGAGGTGCACTTCTCCTGGGAGCGGGGTGGCAGCAGGGGCACCTTCCTCTTGGAGCCTGCCAGCATGAAGCTGCAGCCTTATGAGAAGCAGGTAGGGGCCAGGCAGGTGGCAGCAGCAGCAGCAGCAGCAGCAGAGGCCAGGAGCCGTTCCTCCTGCTCACTGGAGGCTCTTCTGTGTTTCTCTTTGCGGGGCTGGGGCCAGGAGCTGAGCGTCTGGGCCTACCCCACTGCAGTTGGCCTGGTGGAGGACAGCCTCATCTGCCGCATCAAGGACAACCCAGAGCCAGTGGTCTTCCAGCTGTGCTGCCAGGGGGTGCAGGTGAAGCTGGAGGTCAGCCCCAGGCAGCTGCATTTCGCCAGGGTGCTGCTGCACAGGTCAGTCAGGCCAGGGGCACTGTGCCGGGGGTGGCTCTGCTGCAACTTGCCTTCCCCTCCCCTTGCCGTGTGGCTGCTGAGATGGGAGCCTGGCCAGCAGCCCTCTGGCTGCCAGCACTTGCCAGCCTCTTGCTCAGCCTTCCTTGCTGCCTTGGAGGTGCCAGGGCAGCCCCCAGCGCTGCTGCCCCGCTGCATTTGCATCTCCCCTGCTGGTGCAGAGGGAGCGGAGGAGCTGCTCTGGCTCTGCCTCCCGTGGCATCCCCTTCTGCCGGCCGGCTCTGCCCCAGGGCCTGGCCTCTGGGGCTTGTGGCAAAGAGCCGAGCCCGAAGGCTGGTTTCAGCGCCGCGGGGAGGGCTGCTGCCGGCGGCAGGGCTGCCGCTGTGCCCCCCAGCAGCTGGCACGGAGCCTTGGTGTCTCTGCAGGGAGCAGAGCAGGATGCTGCTGCTGCGGAACAACTGCCCCCTGCCGGTGGCCTGGAGGCTCAGCGGGCTGGAGAGCCTGGGCCAGAGCTTCTGGGTGTCGCAGAGCCAGGGCACGGTCGGGCCCCGCTCGGAGCTGGCCGTGCAGCTGTGCTTCAGGGCCAGCAAGCCTCTGAGCGTGGAGAAGAAGATCCGCTTGGAGGTGAGGGCGCAGGGCCCTGCCTGGCAGCGCTGGGCAGAGTGCTCTGGGCCCTGCAGCCTGTGCCTGAAGGCCCAAGGAGGAGCCCTCAGCAGATGCCTTTGTCCCCACCTTGCCTGGGCCCTTAGCAGCAAGAGCCCCTGGCTGGAGGATGCTGCTTGGCAATCTCTCAGTGCTGAGCAAGGGCTGAAGGGTGGGGGGCAAGAGGCTGGGGCCAGGCTTTGGCAGCAGTGCCCAGCAACAGGCCGAGGGGCAATGGGCAGAAAGCAGAAGCCAGGAGGTTGCAGCATCTGTCTTGTGAGGCTGCTGGAGCCCTGCAGCTGGCTGCCCAGAGAGCTTGTGGAGTCTCCTGCTCAGGCTCTTAAGGCAGAGCAAAGAAATCTCTGCCTGGGTTTTGCTGCCTGTGGTTGAGAGGCTGCCTTGCAGGGAGGCTGCTGTGTGCTGAGAGAGAGAGTTGGGTGTCATTGCCACCTGCTCTGGGACACCTTGTGGGTGCCTCCCAGGGGCTTTACACACAGCTGCTGGAGACAAGAGCTCCTCAGGTGGTGCCTGCCAGAAACACTGAGGAGAAGGACTCCAGCAGGGTTTGTGTCTTGGTGCCTCAGGTTTCAGATGCAGAAAATGTCCAGGGTGTGGTGCAGGTGGAGAACATCCAGGTCCTGGCCGAGGCCTACGAAGTTGCTCTGAACATCACCCTGCCTGAAGGTCAGTGGCTGGCCCCAGAGCAGAGGAGTTCAGATGGATTGCATGGCCTTGGCAAGGGGGGAGGGGAGGGGATGGGAGTGGGGATGGGAGGGGAGGGGACAGCAGTGCAAGCCTGGCACGGATCCATGACACAGGCCTCTTGCCAGCTGTGTGGAGTAAAGCCCTGTCAGGCCACACAGAGCTTTGCCTCTCTCATCCCTGGCCCTTGAAGTGTGCCCCTTCCTGTTGGTTTGATGTGGGGGCTTTGGAACAGCAGGGGTGTGCAGAAGCAGCTGGCAGCTGCTGAGGGCTCAGCACAGCACATCAAGTGGTTGGATCTGTGCTTGGAAGCAGGGAGGTGGAGGCTGAGCTCCTTGGCTGCCAAGCCCTGCAGCTCCTCTCTCAAGCAGAAGAGAAAGGGCAGCAAAGGAGCCAGGGCAAAGTTGCAAGGCTGGCAAGTTGCTGAGCAGGGCTTGGTCCCAGCTGAGATCTCCAAATGTTTGTCTCCTCCCCATCCCCTCCCTCGCTCTGGGGGTGTCCTGCAGGTGCAGAGGGCTGCCTGGACTTTGGAGTCCTGAACGTCCTGGGGAGTGCCAAGCAAGTGCTGACCCTGAGGAACCAAGGGCAGTGCAAGCTTGCATACAGGTTGGTCCAGCTGCCTGCTCTGGGAGTGCCTGGGGCCACCACCTGCCCAGGCCTGCAGTCTGCTCCTCTGCATGGCTGGAGGCTGTTGCCATGCTGGGGGTGAGCACTGGCACTGTCCTGAGCTCCAGGCTCCAGCCACAGCCCAGTTGCTCACAGCTCAGCAGGCAGCAGAAGGAGAGACCCAGCCCCTGGGCTCTGTGGTGCAGGAAGAAGAGTGTGGCCAGCAGGTCAGGGGACATTCTCCTCTGCCTTTCCTCTGCCCTAGGGAGAGCACATCTGGAGTCCTGGCTCCAGCTCTGGGCTCCCCAGTTCAGGAGAGACTGGGAACTGCTGGGGAGAGTCCAGCAGAGACTAGAGAGATGCTGAGGGGCCTGGAGCAGCTCTGTGAGGAGCAAAGGCTGAGAGCCCTGGGGCTGAGAGCCTGGAGAAGAGCAGCCCCAGAGGGGAGCTGAGCAATGCTCAGCAAGAGACAAAGGAGCTGTGGGGGGCAAGAGGCTGGGGCCAGGCTCTGCTCAGTGGTGCCCTGGGACAGGCCAAGGGGCAGTGGGCACAAAGTGGAGCCCAGGAGGTTCCATGTGAAGAGAAGGAGAAAGTTGTTTGGTGTGAGGGTGCTGGAGGCCTGGAGCAGGCTGCCCAGAGAGGTTGTGGAGTCTCCTGGTGTGGAGAGCTTCCAACCCCCCCTGGGCACTGTGCTGCTGGGCAAGCTGCTGTGGGTGCCCTGCTGGAGCAGGGGCTTGGACTGATGATGCCCAGAGGTCCCTTCCAAGCCCTCCATGCTGGGTTCCAGGGTTCTGTGCCCCTGCAGTCGAGGCCAGTCCCTGCTGAGCTCTGTTGCCCTCCTTCCAGGGCCAAGTCCTTTCTCTTCAGGAGACTCTTTAGAGCAGGATGAAAAGCCTGGGGGTGGAGGGCAGCTGGCAGCACTCAGCACTGCCTGGCTCTGCCAGGAGCTGGGGCTGGCCTCTTGCCTTTTGTTGCTTGTCACTGGTGCCATGCCCAGTGCTGGCTGTGCTGCTGGCCCCTGGGCTGCTCACTGCAGAGACCTTCTCCTCCCTTCCTCCTTCCTTCCCTGCCCAGGTTCAGGCTGCGTCCCGCAGGCCCCAGCACCCAGGACCTGGCCTCCCACTTCACTGTGCAGCCCCAGCAGGGCCTGCTGCCTCTCTCTGAGCGCCCTGTCGCTGTCCAGCTGCTCTTCCACCCTCAGAGGGAGCTCAGCATTGAGGACAAAGCCGTGCTGCTGTGCCAGGTGAGCTGCCTGGGGCGGGCAGGGTGAGCACAGCCGGGCTGAGGGGGGCAGGAGGACATGGCTCTGCTGGAAGGAGAGCTTCAGCTGGGGACTCTTCTCTCCTCTGTGCACAGCAAAGGCTTTCAGAAAGCAGCTGTGCTCCTTCCTCCCTGCCAGGGCCTGGAGGGGCCAGGAAGAAAGCTGGGGCCAGACTTTTGCCCAGGGCTGATGCTTTGGAAGTAGAAGAGGGAGATTGAGGCTGGAGAGGAGGAGGAGGAGGAGGAAATGTTTGACACTGAGGGGGGAGAGAGCCTGGCCCAGGCTGGGCAGAGAGGGGGGAGCTGCCCCATCCCTGGGAGCGTTGCAGGGCAGGCTGTCTGGGGCTCTGGAGCACCTGCTGTGGTGCTGCTCAGCTGAGCAGCTGCTGAGGGCCTGCAGGGAGGTTGAGCAATGACTCTTCCAAGGCCTTCCAGGCTGGGCAGAGAGGCTGGAAATGCAGCTCTGGAGGAGGCCTCCAAAGCAGGGCAGGAGTTGCTGGGCGGCTGGGCTGTGCTGCCAGGACAGAGGCCGCTCTCTGCTTGCAGGTGCTGGAGCCCAGCCTGCGTGCAGGAGGGGAGCCCATGGCCAGCATCCCAGTGAGGCTCTCAGCCAGAGCTGTGCTCAGCCAGTACAGCATCAGCCCTGCGGCGCTGCTCGACTGCGGGGCCATGGCCAGCGGCACCAGGAGAGCCTGCAGCTTCCTGCTGCACAACACAGGCCTCCTGCCCTTCCAGTTCCTCATCTGCAGAGCAGAGCAGGGGGCAGCTGAGCCCACAGAGCAAGGGTGAGAGAAGGCCTGCAGCAGCCTTCCTGCTGGAGGGGGCCCCACAGCAGGGCTGGGCTGTGGCAGGCAGGACACACAACCAGGCTGCGCTGTGCCTCCTGGCCTCGGCTTTGGCTTCCTGGCTCCCAGGCCATTGAGGTGCTGGAGTGTGGCCAGAGCAGGGCAAGAGGGCTGCTGAGGGGCCTGGAGCACGTGGGCTGTGAGGAGCAGCTGAGGGAGCTGGGGGAGGGCTTCAGCCTGGAGAAGAGGAGGCTCAGGGGAGCCCTTCTGGCTCTCTCCAACTGCCTGCAGGGAGCTTGGAGCCAGGTGGGGCTTGGTCATTTCTCCCAAGCGACAGGAGAAGAGGAAAAGGCCTCAGGTTGTGCCAGGGGAGGGTTAGGGTGGCCATGAGGAAGAACTTCTTCCCCTGGAAGGTTGTCAAGGCCTGGCCCAGGCTGCCCAGGCCAGTGGTGGAGTCCCTGTCCCTGTCCCTGGAGGGCTTTCAAAGCTGCTGCTGAGGGCCATGGAACAGTGGTGCCCTGGTAGTGCTGGGCTCAGGGCTGGACTGGATGGTCTGCAAGGTCCCTTCCAGCCAAGCAAGTCCATCTCCTGTGAGCCCTGGCTTATTGCCTGCCTGTGCAGCTGGCTTGTGAGCAGGGTGTAGAAAGAGGCCCCAGGATCCTCCTGGGGATCCTCCTGGCCCTGGGGCTGGAGCCCATCTGTCCATCAGCTGCAGGCACAGGTGGTGCAGGGGGCATGAAGAGCAGGAGGACTTTCCTGCAGGGGGAGGAAGCTTTGGCTTTGCAGGGGGGCAGGAGGAGCTGAGCCTGAGGGATGTTCTCTGCTCTCCCCTCTGGTGCACCCCAAAGGAAGTCCTCCCAGGCCCAGCGGAGGCAGAGCTTGGAGGGAACCTCTGCTGCAGCCAGGCTGAGCTGCAGGCAGGTGAGTGGCTGCTGCTGCCCAGCACAGGCTCCTCCACACTGTGCCCAGGCTGGGGGCTTGTCCCCATGGCGTGGGACACGCTCTGCATGCTGGGCCTGCACCTCTGCTTGGCTTCTTTCTCCCCTCCTGGGCTGTGCTCTGGGCCACGGAGTCCTCCCTGCCTGCCCTGGGCCCAGCTGCAGGCCGAGGCCTGGAGTCCTCCTTGCTGGGAGGCTGAGGGGGAGGCTGTTGGCCATCAGCCTCTGCTGGCTCTCTCTCTGCAGGCTGGCCTCACCCTGGGCATGTTCACTGTGTCCCCTGCCTTTGGCTGCATCCTTGCTGGGGAGCAGCAGCTGGTGAGAGTGGATTGCGCCGCGGGGCCGCCAGGGCCGTGCCAGGAGCAGCTGCTCATCGACATCAGCCACAGGGACCCCAGGGACAACCCTCTTGGCATCCCCTACACCCTGCTGGCCGAGTCCTGCCTTCCAGGTAGGTGCTGCCCACAGCTCCCTGGGGCCAGGCTGCTGCTGCTCAGCACCCAGCCTCAGTCCTGGCAGAGAGCAGCCAGCCTGAGCCCGAGCTCCCCTCTCAGCCTCCTCGCAGGTTCTTGTCAGCTCCAGCAGTGGGAGAGGCTGGGAGGGCTGCATGGAAGGAGCAGAAGAAAGCCTTTGGTGCTCAGGGTGCCTGAGCTCCCTCCTGACAGGCAGCTCCCCTAGCCAGGGCTGGCTTTGGCAGCTGCCTGGGCAGAAAGGGCTTCTCCAAGGGCGGGAGAGGCCCCCAGGGGGCCCCAGGGGCAGCTCAGCAGGAAGCTTCTCCTTGCTCAGCCCTCCCTCTGCTCTGCTCCGCTCGCAGCCTTCGTGGTCGATGACATCGAGGCCATCTTTGAGGGGCACCAGATCTGCAGCAGCAGCAACCTCTGCCCAGGCCTGCAGAGAGGGCAGGAGCAGCAGGGAGTGTTCCTCACCGACCAGAGGAAGTTCCTCTTCCCTGACGTGCTGGTGGGGCAGCGGGCCACGGCGCGCTTCAGCATCTGCAACAGGAACAGAGTCCCCTGTGATGTGCTGCTCTCCATCAAAGCCAGCCCCAGGAAGGTAGGGACAGGAGGCCTTGGGCACTCTGCAGCCTGCCTGACAGCTGCCCTCTTCCCCAGCCTCATGGCTTCCTCTTGCCCAGGCTAGGCCAGCTCAGCTGACAGCTGGGCTGCATTCAGCGTGTCCCAGGCAAGGCTTTAGCTCAAGGCCCCTGGGTGCTTGGGGGGAGAGCTGGGGCCTTGTGAGCCTCTCCTGGAAGCACAGAGGGAGGAGGAGCTTGCCCTCAACTTTGAGCCAGGGCTCCCAGCAGAGCCTTTTGGGGGGGGCTCAGCCTCTTCTCCCAGGGAGCAAGTGCTGGGACAAGAGGCCATGGCCTCAGGTTGTGCCAGGGGAGGGTTAGGTTGGACACGAGGAGCAATTTCCTCCCCTGGAGGCTTCTCAAGGCCTGGCCCAGGCTGCCCAAGGCATCTGCAGGGGGGTTTCAAAGCTGTGGAGCTGTGGTGCTGAGGGCCATGGTTTGGTGGGGAGCTGGCAGTGCTGGCTTCTGGCTTGGCTTGAGGATCCTAAAGGCCTCTTCCAAGCCAAGCCATTCTCTGATTGCCTGAGGCTCCCTGCTCTTTGCCCCTTCTCTTTAGAGGCCAGGGGCAGGGTCTTTGCAGGGCTCTCTATGCAGTCCCCACCTCCCATCTGTGCTGGGGCTCTGCCCAGTGCTCAAAGCAAGCTTTGCACTCCTGGGCTTGCTGGCAGCCCCCTGGCTCAGCACTGCTTGGGGTTACCCCCCTGAGATGGAAGGAGCCTGTCCAAGGAAACAGGCAGGGGGCCAGGCTGCCTGGGGCTGCTCCTCCTCATCCATGCATGGCTGAGGCAGCAGCACCTGGGGAGAAGCTTCCTCCTAAGCCTCCTCTCTTGGCTCCCCAAGCTGAAGAGCCGCCCTGGCCAGGTGTTCCAGGTGGATCCTGCCCAGCTGTGTGTGCCCAGCTGCTCCCAGGCCTTTGCCACTGTCACCTTCAGCCCACAGAAGGTGCAGAGGTACCAGTGCACCTTTGAGGCCTGCCTTGATGCTCAGAGAAGGTAAGTCACCTCAGGAGAGCTTGGGAGGGAGCTTCCTGATGGCTTCTGGCTCTTGGAGTGGCCTTGGGCAGAGTGCTTAGCACCCCAGCAGGGAGGGGTTTGGAAGGGACCTCTGGGGCTCAGCCAGCCCAACCCCCCTGCCTGAGCAGGGCCCCCACAGCAGCTTGCCCAGGATCCCAGGGTGCAGGGGGGGTTGGAATCTCTGCAGAGGAGACTCCCCAAGCTCTCTGGCCAGCCTGCTGCAGGGCTCCAGCAGCCTCCCCCTCAAGATCCCCTCTGGGGCTGCTCTTCTCCAGGCTCAGCAGCCCCAGGGCTCTCAGCCTCTGCTGCCCACAGGGATGCTGCAGGGAAATCAGCAGCTGTGGCTCTGAGCTCCAGCAGAGCAGGGAAGGCAATGTCCTGCTGCAGCCTGCAGCAGGGACTGTGAGGGCAGTGGGACATTGACCCAGGCTGCCCAGAGAGGTGGGAGCTGCCCCCTGCTCAGCACCACTGCAGCTCAGGTTGGTTGTGGCTCTCAGCAAGCTGCTGGAGCTGCAGCTGTCCCTGCTGCCTGCAGGGGCTTGGGCTGGATGAGCTTCCAAGGTCCCTTCCAAGGCAAAGCATTGCAGGCTTCTGTGAGCCCGAGGAGCCAGCAGGGGGTGGGGGACTCGGGCAGCAGTGGAGCTGTGCAGCTCCAGCTGAGCTGGAGCTTGCCAAGGACAAAGGATTGGCTGCAGTGGCTCTGTGCCCCGAGGCAGCTGCCCTTGCTGCCTCCTTGCTGCTGTGCTGAGGAGGTGATCTGCTGGATCTCCTGGGGGGCAGGAAGAGCTCTGGTGCTGAAGGAGCCATTGGCTCCCCTCTGACAGAGCTCAGCTCCTCTGCCCTGGGCCCCCTGTGTGGCCTGGGCCTGCCCTGCCCTGGCCCAGCCCTTGAGTGGCTGAGCTGGGGCCAGGTCCAGCAGCTTGCTGCCCTGAGGAGCAGCTCCTTGGAGATCAGCTCCCTGCTGGGGTCACTGAGTTGTGCCTCTGGCTTGGCCACTTCCTGCCGCTCCGCTCCTGCTGCGGGAGGAGAGGAGCCAGGGGGAGCTGTGTCCTGGGGGCCAGGAGCCCCAGGCAGGGCAAGGGCAGCAGCTGGCCCTGGCCTCCCTGCTTGCCAAGTGAGCAATGGCTCTGCTGCCCCTCTCCTGCAGCCCTGCAGCAGGCAGAGCACAGAGCCTGAGCTTCGAGATCAGCGGCGAGGGGAAGGTGCCGGAGGTGAGGGTCCTGCGCCCGGCGCGGAGGGACAGGAGAGGGAACCCCCTGCTGCTCTTCAGGAAGCTGCCCCTGGGGGCCTGGGAGAAGCTGCCCCTGGTCCTGCAGAACTCTGGCCCTGTCCCTGCCCAGGTGAGCAGCTGCTGAGGGAACTCTGCTCGGGGAACAAGGCTGCTGCTGGGGAGGAGAGGGCCCAGCGCAGCCGGGGGGGTGGGCAGGTGCCCCACGGCTCTGCAGGTGCCCTTGGAGCCCAAAGGAAAGCCTTGGCTTGTGCTCAGAGCCCCTCTGTGGCAGGAGGACGACCTCCTGAGCCTCTGCTGTGGCAAAGCAGTGGGCAGAGGCCTGTTGCCAGCAGCTGCCTCCAGGAAGGTGCCCTCAGCCCTTCCCTTGTGTCTTCCTCTCCTTGGCCTCGGCTGCTGCTGGCCTTGCCGCTCCTGAGCCAGCCCTGGGGCTTGTGCTGCTTCCTTGCTCCCTGCCTCAGGGAACAGCCTGGGAAGGGGCCTCAGAAAGTCTGCTGGAAGCCCCTGGCTGCCTTCTGCTTGCCAGGAAGGGAGTTCCTCTGAGAGAGGCTTTGGAGGGGCAGGGCTTCCCCAGGCTCCCTTCTCCCCTTTTGGCTGGGCTGGAGGTCATCCTCCTGTCCTGCTGGCACTGGCTTGGCTCTGCTCCTGCTTTACCAGGCTCTGCTGAGCCTCACTTGTGGCTTAGTCCCCTTGTGCTCCTCACTTTGGGCCCTCCTGTCCTGCCTGCTGCTGTTTCCATCAGCTCCCAGGGCCTGTGGAGCCTTGGCTTTGGTCTGGTTTCACTCCAGCCTTGTGCTCAGAGCTGTGTTGGAAGGGGGGCAGCACCCTGGGCTCCCTGTGGTGGGACAGCAGCAGCGTGGGCTCAGGCCCTGGGCCATGCTGTGCCCACCCCAGTGTGCTCCTGCTCTTTTCCCAGGTGCTGCTGGACCTGCTGGATGAGGAGGGAGCTTTCTTCTTGAAAGCCAGGCCCAGCACCAAGTGCCTCTACCAGGCTGTGGGCATGGAGGACTCTGCTGGAGAAGGTGAAGTCCTGGAGCATGAGATGTGCTCACCCCCCCAGGGAGAATTCCTCTCCTGCTGCTGGCCCTGGGCTGTGTCCTGGGGCTCTCTGGGCTCTTGCAGAGGGACTCTCTGCAGGGTTGCAGGTTTCCTTCTGGCAAGCTCTGGGAAGTGTTTCTCTTCCTCTGGACATGGGGGCTTGAGTCCTGGGGGGCTGTTAGCACCTCAGTGGAGCATCTGAGCTCTCTGCTGCTGCGGGTGGGGAGTCCCCAGCCTGGCAGGAGGCAGCCCCTGAGCCCACAGCCAGCCAGCCAAAGCCCAAGGCACTCTTTGAGTCAGCTCTGCTGAAGGCAGGAGCTGGCTGGCTGCAGCTTGAGCCAGAGCTGAGTGCTGAGCTGAGCTGAGGGCAAGCAGCAGGGAGCTTGCTGCTGGGGTCCCAGCCTTGTGAGCCTGGGAGGAAGGTCTGGGAGCATTGGTGAGGCAGGCTGTGCCTAGAGGCAGCTGGGCTTGAAGCTGGGCTTCCTCTTGTGCAGCATGGCAATGTTTGCAGTGCCTCACCTGTCCCTGCTGTCCATCTCTGTGCAGAGAGGAAGCTCCACACTGCTTCCCTGCTCCTGCAGTGTGGGCAGGCAGCAGAACTGGAGGTGCTCTTCAGAGCCAGCCTGCCCCAACGCCTGGAAGGGAAGCTGCAGCTGGCAGTGCTGGACAACCCTGCTGGGGCCAGCACCATCAGGCTGCTGGGGGCAGGCTGCCAGGAGGACTTCAGCCTGGACAACATCCAGGGGCTGGTGGCAGACAGGGAGGAGGAGAACCTCCCTGAGAGCAGCCTGGAGGAGGACAGCCTGGAGGGTAAGAGGAGAGGCTGCCAGGCCGGAGCAGGGCACAGGAATCTCCAGGGCTGGGCTCAGGCTGTGCCGGCGCAGGGCTGGCCCAGATTTAGCAGCCAGCTGCTGTCCCCTGCTGGAGCCTGCAGAGCAGCCTTGCTTGGCAGCCCCAGGGAAGCTGGCCTGCCCAGGCAGGAGCTTGCAGGCCAGCAGGGAGGGCTCCCAGAGAGCAGCTTTGGGCTGAGGACCTCTGCAAGGAGGCCTGCCAGCCCCCGGGGTGCTGTGCAGAGCACAGCTGATCCTCTGTGTCCTCTGGGGGTGGACTGCTGCTGGCTAAGGAATTGCTCACAGCCAGAGGGCAGTGATCAGCAATGTCCAGATGGAGACTGGGGACGAGGGGTGTCCCTCAGGGCTCCATGCTGGGCCCAGAGCAGCCCTGCAGAGAAGGCCTTGGGGATGCAGAGGGTGAAAGTCTGCCCAGGAGCTGCCCCCTGAGCTCACAGCCCAGGCCCAGCCACGTCCTGGGCTGCAGGTGCCAGAGGAAGGAAGGCTTGGAGAAGGCAGAGCCCTGAGTGGCTGTGGTGTAAGGGGGCAGCTGGGTCTGCCTGCACACTGAGACCTTTCTCTCTCCTTGCCAACAGCTGCCACAGGGCACCACATCCAGTTTGGGGCCTGTGCCCTGGGCACCCCCTGCTCCGTGACCTTCAGCCTCACCAACCGCAGCAGGGAGCAGGCCCTGCGCTTCCAGTGGCTGCCTGAGGCCCCCTTCCACTTCTGCCCCCAGGTGAGCCTGGCTGTCTCTGCCCCCCTGCTGCCCACCCCCTGCCCGGCTTTCTCTGCCCCCCTGCTGCCCACCCCCTGCCTGGCTGTCTCTGCCCCCTTGCTGCTCACCCCCTGCCTGGCTGTCTCTGCCCCCCTGCTGCCCACCCCCTGCCTGGCTGTCTCTGTCCCCCTGCTGCTCACCCCCTGCCTGGCTGTCTCTGCCCCCCTGCTGCCCACCCCCTGCCCGGCTGTCTCTGTCCCCCTGCTGCCCACCCCCTGCCTGGCTGTCTCTGCCCCCCTGCTGCTCACCCCCTGCCTGGCTGTCTCTGCCCCCCTGCTGCTCAGTCCCTGCCTGGCTGTCTCTGCCCCCCTGCTGCCCACCCCCTGCCTGGCTGTCTCTGCCCCCCTGCTGCCCACCCCCTGCCTGGCTGTCTCTGCCCCCCTGCTGTCCACCCCCTGCCTGGCTGTCTCTGCCCCCCTGCTGCTCACCCCCTGCCTGGCAGCTTCCCAGGAGCTACTGGGGAGCCACCAGGGAGCAGTGAGAGCTCCTTTCAGTGCCACCCAGGAGATGCCCTCCCTGGTTTGCTGGGGCCAGAAGAGGCTCCATGCTGTGGGAGGTGGCATCCTGTGGTGCTGTTCCTCTCCAGCAAAGCCCAGATGAATACTCAGTCAGATGCAGTTTCACACAGTCCCAGCATGCTGGGGTTGGAAGGGACCTCTGGGCATCATCAGTCCAAGCCCCTGCTCCAGCAGGGCACCCACAGCCTGCCTGGCCTTGGCAGTGATCCCAGGTTGGTCTTGGCTCTCTGCTTCTCCCTAGGTGGGGCACCTGCATGCTGGCTGTGCCAAAGATGTTACAGTCACCTTGCAGTCAGCAGTGGAGGTCACCTTCCAGAGGCACCCTGTGAGGTGTCTCCTGTCCAGGATCTGCTTCCAGCTGCCCCCAGAGGAGGTCCCTGACTGGGACGACCGCCTGGGCACCCTCAAGTGGGTGGATACCACCAGGGCCCCAGGTGCCAGCTGGCCTCTCAAGAAGAAGGTGAGAAGCACAGCAGCCAAAGCTCCCTGAGCTGCCCCAAGAGGAGCTGCTGCTGGCAGCAGATCTCCCTCTCTGCTGGCCAAGAGCTGCTCTTCCTCCTGGCACTGACTCCATCCCTGAGGGGAAGCAGCAGAGTGTGTGAGAGGGGAGGAGGCTGCTGGGGGCTCTGAGGGCTCAGCCAAGGTGGGGAAGTCTCTGACAAGAGAGGCTTTGGCCACAGGCAAAGCCTAAGCCAAGAGCTGAAGTGTTGCAGCCTGTGTTGGGTGGGAGCTCACAGTTTTGAACACATTTGCCCAGCCTGCTGCAGCTTGGAAGGGCCCTCTGGAGCTCAGCCAGTCCAAGCCCCTGCTCAAGCAGGGCACCCCCAGCAGCTTGCCCAGCAGCACAGGGGCCAGGGGGGGTGGGGAGCTGTGCAGAGAAGGAGATTGCACAACCCCTCTGGGCAGCCTGCTCCAGGCCTCCAGCACCCTCACACCAAAGCCTCTTCTCCTCCTGGGTGCCAGTTTGTGCCCATTGCCCCTTGGCTGTCCCTGGGCACCACTGAGCAGGGTCTGGCCCCAGCCCCTTGCCTCCCACCCCCTGCCCTCCACTTGAGCTGTTGGTCAGCACTGAGCAGATCTCCATTCCCTGGAGGGCAGATCTCTCTCTCTGCTTCAGTGCCTTTGCACTCCCAAGGAGTTCAAGCCCCTGCTGCATGCTTTGGGGTGCAGAGCAGCAGCAGCAGCACTCTGCTGTGTGTGCTGAGCAGCTCCCTGGCCCTTTGGGGCTGAGCTCTGAGCCTTGTCTGCACCAAGCAGGGCAGCAGAGCTGGCCAGGCCTCTGGAGAACAGGGCTGATGCTTGGCCTCCACAGGCATCCAGGTCTTTCCCAACCCAACCCTCCTCTGCTGTTGGCTGTGGGCTCTCTGCTGGGGGGATCTCAGCAGCAGCTCCTGCTCTGCCTTTCCTGCTTGTCCAACACACTGCTCTTGGCTGCTGCCTCTGCCCCAGCTGCTGAGCCATTGTCAGACCTGGGCCCCAAAGCTTCTTGCCCAGCAGAGGGACAGCACTCAGAGACTTCCCAAAGGAGTTGGTTCCCAGCCCCCAGTGCCCTTTCCCAGCCCCCAGCAGCGTGGCTGATGCCCCACAGGAGACTTCTCTCTGGGAAATCCTTGCTGCTAGGACAGGAAGGAAAAGGAGCTGCTGGAGCTGCTCCTTCTTGGGCTGCTCCAGCCCCAGAGCTGCAGGAGGGAAACTGACTCCTGCAGGAGAGGCTGCTGGGTTTCTAGGGGCCAGGAAAAGCAAGGTCAGGCCCTGGCAGCCAGGGGCAGTCCCCAGGGCTGTGTTTGCAGCGCTGGTGGCTTTGGCCAGCAGGTGACCCCCAGCCTCCAGCAGTAGGCTCTCCTGCTGCCCTCTCTGGGGGCTGAGGCCTGGGGATGGCCTTGGTGGCCCCTGGGTGTGGCTGCTGCTGGAGGCTCCCTGCTCAGCCTGGCTCTCTGGGCTCTGCTCAGTGACTCTTCCCTCTTCTCTTGGCAGGTGCTGGAGCCAGAGGCAGAGCCAGCTCACACTGTGCTGGAGGGCAGCAGGCGCGAGGTGCAGCTTCTCCTCAGCGCTGTTGTCACCGGCGCTGAGCTCCAGCTGCCCCCAGAGGAGCTGGGGAAGCCTTCCTCTGAACTCAATTCAAAAGATAAGGCTCCTCAGGGTTGAGAGGCAGGATGATAGAAGGAATTCATTCATTTTATTCATCATAATTTCCCTGCCCCAAAGGTTAATAAACTTCTTTCTCATTTGTTTGGGCTCGGGGATCCGGTGGGGAATCCCTTCCCCAACACCTTGGTAACACTAACGATGTGAACACTGTAGAGAGAGGAAGGATTCCCTCTAGAGTGACTGCCCTCCTGGTAGCAAACTCAAAGCTGAAGGGAGAGAGAGTGGTGGTGAATGGTGCCACAGCCAGCTGGCAGCCAGGCACCAGTGGTGCCCCCCAGGGATCAGTGCTGGGCCCCATCCTCTTTAACATCTTCATTGATGATCTGGAGGAGGGCATTGAGTCAGGCATCAGCACATTTGCAGCTGACACCAAGCTGGGAGCAGATGTTGGTCAGTGAGAGGGCAGAAGGGCTCTGCAGAGGGACCTTGCCAGGCTGGACAGATGGGCAGAGGCCAACAGGATGGCATTCAACAAGTCCAAGTGCCAGGGGCTGCACTTTGGCCACAGCAACCCCAGGCAGAGCTACAGGCTGGGGTCAGAGTGGCTGAGAGCTGCCAAACAGAGAGGGACCTGGGGGTGCTGGTTGACAGCTGCCTGAACATGAGCCAGCAGTGTGCCCAGGTGGCCAAGAAGGCCAAGAGCATCCTGGCCTGCATCAGGAAGAGTGTGGCCAGCAGGAGCAGGGAGGTCATTGTGCCCTGTGCTCAGCACTGCTGAGGCCACACCTTGAGTCCTGTGTCCAGTTCTGGGCTCCTCAGGTTAAGAAGGACATTGAGAGACTTGAAGGTGTCCAGAGAAGGACAACAAGGCTGGGGGGAGGCCTTGAGCACAGCCCTGTGAGGAGAGGCTGAGGGAGCTGGGGTTGCTTAGCCTGGAGAGGAGGAGGCTCAGGGGAGACCTTCTTGCTCTCTGCAACTCCCTGAAGGGAGGTTGGAGCCAGGTGGGGGTTGGTCTCTTCTGCCAGGCAGCCAGCACCAGAACAAGAGGACACAGTCTCAAGCTGTGCCAGGGGAGGTTTAGGCTGGAGGTGAGGAGAAAGTTCTTCCCAGAGAGAGTGATTTGCCTCTGGGATGTGCTGCCCAGGGAGGCGGTGGAGTCCCCATCCCTGGAGGTGTTCAAGAGGGGATTGGATGTGGCACTTGGAGCCATGGTTTAGTTGTCAGGAGGTGTTGGGTGACAGGTTGGACTTGATCTCAAAGGTATTTTCCAGCCTCACTGATTGTATGATTCTATGATTTCCTCAGCAGGGCTGCATGTGGCAGGGCTTGGCACTGCCTTTGGGTGCAGCCCAGGCTCTGTCACCTTGCACAGAGAAATCCTTCCCACTGCAGCACCTTTGGCTCTTTCTCCCCTTTCAAGGCCTGCAGTGAGAGATGGAAAGGAAGGAAGTTACTCTGCTCCTGCCCTAGTCAGGAGCTCTAATGTCTGCACTCTTTTATAATTCAAAGTGATGCTGGGGATTATCTTGTATTCGCTTTCTCTGGGAGATACATTCCCTGCCTCTGCTGCTGGGTGAGGGGCAGAGGATCACAGCTCACAGGATGCTAGGGGTTGGAAGGGACCTCTGGAGATCTGCCAGTCCAAGCCCCCTGCCAGAGCAGGAGCAGAGAATCCAGCACAGGTCACACAGGAACACATCCAGACAGGGCTGGGAAGGCTCCAGAGAAGGAGACTCCACAACCTCTCTGGGCAGCCTGCTCCAGGCCTCTGGGACCTTCACAGGGAAGAAGTTCCTCCTCATGTTGAGGTGGAACCTCCTGTGCTGCAGTTTCCATCCACTGCCCCTTGTCCTATCCCAGGGCACAACTGAGCAGAGCCTGTCCCTGTCCCTTCCTTCCTGACCCCCAGCCCTCGGCTATTGATAGACATTGATCAGATCCCTCTCAGCCTTCTCCTCTGCAGACTAACCACCCCCAGGGCTCTCAGCCTCTCCTCCCCAGGCAGTGCTGCAGTCCCTTCAGCATCCTTGGAGCCCTCCCTCAGACTCTCTCCAGCAGATCCCTGTCCCTCCTGAGCTGGGCAGCCCAGAGCTGGATGCAATATTGCAGGTGAGGTCTCAGCAGGGCAGAGCAGAGGGGGAGGAGAACCTCCCTGGCTGTGCTGGCCACACTCCTCTGGATGCAGCCCAGGACCCCCTTGGCCTTCTTGGCCCCCAGGGCACATTGCTGTCCCATGCAGAGCTTGCTGCCCACCAGCACTCCCAGCTCCTTCTCCTTGGGGCTGCTCTCCAGCAGATCCCCTCCCAGCCTGTGCTGCTGCAGTTGATTCTTCCTGCCCAGCTGCAGGACTCTGCTCTCATCCTTCTTGACCCTCCTTAGGTTCCTCTGTGCCCAGCTCTCAGCCTGCCCAGGTCTCTGCACACCACTGTGATCCATGCTGGAACCTGCCAAGCAGATATTTGCCAGAGCAAAGAGGAAGTTGGGTGAAAGGGAAGTTGAGTTTTCCACTTCCTGATGTGCAGAGGGTGCTGCAGCACTCCCTGCTGTAAGATGACCTGCAAAGACTCCGTGTCACTGTGTGTCTGCAGGAAAGGAGGCTGGAGCCGGGGGGAGGTTGGTTTCTTCTCTCTGCTATCAGGTGATAAGACAAGAGGAAATGGCCTGGAACTGTGCCAGGGGAGGCTTAGGTTGGGGATGAGGAACAATGTCTTTGCTGCAAGAGTGGTCAGGGACTGGCACAGGCTGCCCAGGGTGGTGGTGGAGTCCCCAGCCCTGGAGGTGTTCAAGGAAGCTGTGTGGCCATGGCACTTGGGGACAGGGTTTGGTGGCCATGGTGGGGTTGGGTTGCTGACTGGACTGGGTGAGCTTAGAGGCCTTTTCCAACCCAAACAGCTCTGTGGTTGTGTGACATTGTGGCCCAGGGGAGCAGGACAAAACTGCTGCAGGAAATTTGCTGCTGTGGGGCTCTCTCAGCCTTTTATCTCAGGAGATGCTTCTTGACTTGGGTAGTTTCAGCTGAGTGGATTGCACAGGATGGAAACAGAGCCTGCCTGCAGCGTTCAGGATGGGTTAATAAGCTTTAGACAAAAGCTTTCCCTCATGCAAAGCTCTCTGCCTTGCAGAGGCTGTGTCTGACAGTGAGACATTGCCATCTCTTGGGCAGGTGCAGCTTCAGCACAGCCTCTGCTGAATTCCTACACTAATCCAGATCTCTGAAGTGGAGCTGAGGAGTAGGGAAGGGTTGAGTCTGTCACTGTGTCCTGCTGCTGTGGCCTGGGGGGCTTCTGCAGCTCCCTAAGCAGCATTCCACTAGGAGGGAGCCACCCTGTAGGGCAGCAGGGCCGCAAGGTTGCTGCATCCCCTGACCCTAGGCAGGGTCAGCATGTCCTGAGCCTACCTCTGAGGTCTTCTGTAGGGCCCAGAGGCGGTCATGGGCAGGCACAGAGGTTCCCAAGGTGGCCTTGCATGTGTGTGTGTGTGTGTGTGCAGACACACAGCAGACCTGCTGCAGAAGTCAGGCTGGTGGCTGTCAGGCTGGAGGTTGGCAGGCTGGAGGATGGCAGGCTGGAGGCTGTCAGGCTGGAGGCTGGCAGGCTGGAGATTGGCAGGCTGGAGGTTGATCTTCCACCTCAACATGAAGAGAAACTTCTTTGGTGTGAGGGTGCTGGAGCAGGCTGCCCAGAGAGGTTGAGAAGTTTGCTCTGGAGACTTTCAAGCCTCACCTGGATGTATTTGTGAGTGACCTGCCCTGGGTGCCCCTGCTCTGGCAAGGAGCTTGGAGTGGATGATCTCTGGTGGTCCCTTCCAACCACTACCACTCTGTGATGCCAGGATCCTCCTGGTTTCATTGATGCAGTTGGTACACACAGCATTAATCCTTGCAAGGGCAAAGTCTGACCCAGGCATCCAGCACCAGAACAAGAGGACACAGTCTCAAGCTGTGCCAGGGGAGGTTAGGCTGAAGATGAGGAGAAAGTTCTTGCCAGAAAGAGGAATTGGGCACTGGGATGTGCTGCCCAGGGAGGTGGTGGAGTCCCCATCCCTGGAGGTGTTCAAGAGGGGATTGGATGTGGCACTTGGAGCCATGGTTTAGTTGTCAGGAGGTGTTGGGTGACAGGTTGGACTTGGTGATCTCTGAGGTCTTTTCCAACCTTATTGATTCTGTGATTTAATTACATTTGGGACTATTGTCCTTTACCTCCTAGAACTGAGGCTTTTGAACACAAGGCTCAGAACTGACTTCCTTTTTTTATGACATCTTTTAAATGATATCTGCAACTTTCTGCAATCAGAAGGGTTCAGGGGATGAAGCTTAAGGAGTTCTAAATCCACTGAGTCTCATGCAAAGCTGCAAGGGTTGGCAGTTCTGGTGTCTGAAGTGCTTCTTGCTGCTACAGCTGCCTCTGACAAAGGAGGTGCCCAGCCACAAGGTCCTGGTTTGAATTAAGTTTTGTCTTTCAGAAGGGAAGGTGCCAGGAGGATGGAGCCACAGAGGTCCTCTGTGAAGTTATTAGATGGAAACTGATAACATTTGGCTTAATCCACAGCATTGGCTCAGAGGGTCCTAGAAAGTGTCACCTGCCCTTTGGTGAATAGGCTGCTGTGGGGTTAGTGATCCCAAACTGAGGGGCAGGGCAGGGCTGGGCACCAGAGGAGTGCCAGAGGCTCTCCATGAACCCCTCTGCCTTTCCTAAGGGAAGAGAAAGGTAAGGAGGGAGAGAGGCTGATGGGCTGGGGAAGAAACTAACCCAGCTGGGATGGGAAGAAGAACAATGCCATGGGATAGAGACACAGAGACACAAAGCAAGATGGAAGCCAAGCCCTGAGGGCAAGGATGGCACCACTGGCACCACTGATGCTGGGGGCAGGCCCTGGGCAAGTCCCAGCCTGGGCTCAGCAGCAGATGGGAAGCGGATTCAGGAGCTGGATTCTGGAGCTGGAGTGAGGAAGACAGGGCTGGGGATGGAAGGCAGAAGGGAGAGAGTCCTGCTGGGACAGCAGCCAGGGAAGAAGAAGCTTGAGCCTGGGCAGCCCTCAGCTTGCTGCTGAAGATGCCACCCATGGGCTGCAATCCCCTGGGGGGCACTTGAGGCTCCCCTCTGCTGTCTGCTCCTGCCCACAGCTGCCCCTTCTGCCTTCCTGCCCCCCAAGGTGGGGCAGAGCTGTGGCAGTGCCCTTGGTGTGCAGAGCAGCAAGCCTGAGGCAGAGGCTCTGTGCCCCCCAGGCCTTGGCAGGAGCTCTGCCCCTCAGCTTCTCCCTGCTAGCAGCAGCCCCTGGCTGTGCCAAGCTGCCCTGAGCTTCAGCAAGTGCCTGAGTGAGCAGAGCCTGAGCTGGGCACTCCCAGCCTGAGCAGAGCTGCTGCTGGGCCAGCTCAGAGCAGATCAGTGGTGCAAAGATGCAACCTATCATTTGACCAGAAAAAGCAAATCCTGCTCACCCAGGGGCTTAAGAGACCCGAAGAAATGAAGAAATACAGAGAAGATTTCCATTGGATGCAGAGCACTGCAACAATCTCCCTGCACATTTGGTGTCCTTGCAGTTAGTCCTGTTAAGATTCAGCTGTCCAAGGGGAAGTAAGATCAGAAGGGAACTGCTTCCCTCTGTGCCCCTGCAGCCCACAGACCCTCACCAGCTGTTGCTCTCAGTTCCCCAGCCCTGCAGGATAGCAGCACAGCTGCAACCACACAGAGATTTACTGCACTTTGTACTGGCTGGGAGGATCCCAGATCTACCATTTCCTATCAGTCAGCATCCAGGTTGTTATTTAAGGGCTAAAGCAACTTCCTGACACCTATTCCATGCTATTGAGCCCAGCTCTGTAGGTGTCCCTGCCACTAACACCTCCTCCTGTGGTTATAGAGTCACAGAATCACAGAGAACACAGTCTCAAGCTGTGCCAGGGGAGGTTTAGGCTGGATGTTAGGAAGAAATTCTTCATAGAAAGAGAGATTGGCCATGGGAATGTGCTGCCCAGGGAGGTGGTGGAGTCACCATCCCTGGAGGTGTTTAGGAAGAGACTTGATGGGGTGCTTGGTGCCATGGTTTAGTTCATCAGATGGTGTTGGGTGATAGGTTGGACTTGGTGATCTCAAAGGTCTCTTCCAACCTTCTATTCTATTCTATTCTATTCTATTCTATTCTATTCTATTCTATTCTATTCTATTCTATTCTATTCTATTCTATTCTATTCTATTCTATTCTATTCTATATTGATAGGGTTGGAAGGGACCTCAAGGCTCAGCCAGTTCCAAGCCCCTGCCATGGGCAGGGACACCTCATACTGCAGCAGGTTGCTCACAGCCACAGCCAGCCTGGCTGCAAACACCTCCAGGCAGGAGGCTTCCACCACCTCCCTGGGCAACCTGTGCCAGGCTCTCACCACCCTCATGGGCAACAACTTCTTCCTCACATCCAACCTCAATCTCCCCACTTCTAGTTCTGCTCCATCCCCCCCAGTCCTACCACTCCCTGACACCCTCAAAAGTCCCTCCCCAGCTTGCTTGGAGCCCCCTGCAGATCCTGGAAGGCCACCAGAAGGTCTCCTGGGAGCCTTCTCCTCTCCAGACTGAACAGCCCCTGGAGCCAGCCTCTGGAACCAGCTGTTGTGGCTGCTGGGGTTGAACTTCTGCACTGCTGCTGATGTTTGAAGCCCTTCAGGAGTGTAAGCTGGCCCTGCAAAATAATGCACTCCCCCCGTGCCCAGTACCACTGCAGCAGTGGGCAGAATGTGGCCCCAATGCAAGCCCTGCTCTGGGGCAGGAATCTGCTTGGTCAGGACCTGCCTCTGCTCCTGACTGAGAAACATCCATTGTGCTCAGCTGGCAATTGGAGAGAGCCCAAGCTAAGAAAGTCCTCACATTACCTGGCTCCCCTTTCCCACCCTGTTTTCCCTTTGTGTGTTGCTCTCAAGGATGTCACAGAAAACCTTTCCCCCCCTGGTGCTGTGCTGCTGTTTTCCTTCAGTGTGGTTAAGAAACAATATAGTCCCCAGTGTGCCTCAGCACCACATCTCTGTGTCTTTGAAACCCCTCCAGGGATGGGGACTCGACTACCACCCTGGGCAGCCTGTGCCAGTGCCTAAGAAGCCTTTCACTGAAGCAGCTCCTTTTAATGGCCAGCATAAACCTCCCCTGCAGCAAGTTGAGGCCACTTCCAGTTCTGTTTGTGGTCTGAGTGAGCAGCAGGGAGTTCTGCTGCAGGTTCCCCTGCAGGAGCTGTGACAGGCCCATGTCCTACGTGGAGTTGGGGGCTTTTCAGCCTGGAGAAGAGAAAGCCCTAGGAGACCTTAGAGCAGCCTTCCTGTGCCTGAACTGGACTGCAGGAGAGCTGGGGGAGGACTTTTGACAAGGGCTTGTAGTGACAGGATGAAAGGGAAGGAATTGAAGCTGGAAGAGGGGAGATTGAGACTGGAGATGAGGGAGAAATTCTTTCCTGTGAGGGTGGGGAGACTCTGGCACAGGTTGCCCAGGGAGGCTGTGTGCTGAGCTGCAGCCAGAGCAGGGAGAGCAGCAGCACAGGGAAGGGATTCTGTCCCTCTGCTCTGCTCAGCCCCCACCTGCAGCACTGCCTCCAGCTCTGGGGACCCCAGCACAAGAAGGACCTGGAGCTGCTGGAGCAGTTGCAAAGGAAGCCACAGAGATGATCAGAGGGCTGGAGAACCTCCCCTGTGGGGACAGGCTGGGAGAGTTGGGCTGTTCATCATGGAGGCTCCAGGGAGAGCTAAGAGCAGCCTTCCAGGACCTGAAGGGGACTACAGGAGAGCTGGGCAGAGATCTCTGACAATGGCTTGTAGTGATAGGATGAAAGGGAACCAATTGAAGCTGAAAGAGGGGAGATTGAGACTGGAAATGAGGAAGAAATTCTTTCCAGTGAGAGTGATGAGACACTGGCACAGGTTGCCCAGGGAGGCTGTGGCTGCCTCCTCCCTGGAGGTGTTGAAGGCCAGGCTGGATGAGGCCTTGAGCAAGCTGGGCTGGTGGGAGGGTTGGAACTGGATGAGCTTCAAGGTGCCTTCAAACCCAAACCATTCTGTGAGTCTATGAGTTGGAGCATCTCACTGCAAACCTCCCTGCAAACCTCCTGTCTGCTTTCCTCTGAACAGCCTGGAGAGCTGGGGGATCAATCCAGCCTGGGAGGTTCAGCAATCAGCTTTCCTTAATCAACTTCATTTATTCTTGAAAGGTAAAAGAATACAGAATACAGAATCAACCAGGTTGGAAAAGACCTTCAAGATTATCAAGTCCAACCTATCACCCAGCACCATCCAATCAACTCAACCATGGCACCAAGGGCCTCATCCAGGCTCTTCTTGAACACCTCCAGGGATGGGGACTCCACCACCTCCCTGGGCAGCACCTTCCAATGGCCAATCTCTCTGTCTGGGAAGAATTTCTTCCTAACATCCAGCCTAATCCTCCCCTGGCACAGCTTCAGACTGTGTCCTCTTGTTCTGCTGCTGGCTGCCTGGGAGAAGAGACCAACCCCCACCTGGCTACAACCTCCCTTCAGGGAGGTGCAGAGAGCAAGAAGGTCAACCCTGAGCCTCCTCCTCTCCAGGCTAAGCAACCCCAGCTCCCTCAGCCTCTCCTCACAGGGCTGTGCTCCAGACCCCTCCCCAGCCTCATTGCCCTTCTCTGGACACCTTCCAGCAAGTCAACCTCCTTCCTAACCTGAGGGGACCAGAACTGGACACAGGACTCAAGGTGTGGCCTCAGCAGTGCAGTGTACAGGGGCAGAATGACTTCCCTGCTCCTGCTGGCCACACTCTTCCTGATGCAGGCCAGGATGCCCTTGGCCTTCTTGGCCCCCTGGGCACACTGCTGTCTCCTGTTCAGCTGCTGTCCACCAGCACCCCCAGGTCCCTCTCTGCCTGGCTGCTCTCAGCCACTCTGACCCCAGCCTGTAGTGCTTGAATCCAAGGCTTTCCCTGCTCATGTTTCACCAGGACAAGGCAGTGAAAGGCAGCCCCACATTCCTGCCTTCCCTGCTGCACCCTGAACCAGGCTGGGAAAGCTAAGAGTAAAGTGCTGGCCACATTTTAATGTCACCAGGGGAGGAAATGAGTGCTGGGATTGTTGGGAAAGAGCAAGGAAAATCAATTAGCTTATCAAATCCTGAGGGGTTATCAGTTCCTGCAGGAACAACCTTGTAGCAACTCTCCTGGGGTGGATTTATCCCTTTTCCCAAAGGAGTTTTGTTCTGGTTCCCTGCTGTGCAGCACACTCCTGGCCTTTTCTTCTCCATCTCTGCCTTTATCTAGGACAAACCAGATTTGGGGATGCTCAGCCTGGAGAAGAGAAGGCTGTGGAGAGGCCTCAGAGCAGCTTTCCAGTACCTGAAGGGGGCTACAGGAGAGCTGGGGGGAGGGACTTTTGACACGAGCTTGTAGTGACAGGATGAAAGGGAATGAATTGAATCTGGAAGAGGGGAGATGAGACTGGAGAGGAGGAAGAAATTCTTTCCAGTGAGGGTGGGGAGACTCTGGCACAGGTTGCCCAGGGAGGCTGTGGCTATGTCCTCCCTGGAGGTGTTCCAGGCCAGGTTGGATGAGGCCTTGACCAACCTGGGCTGGTGGGAAGTGTCCCTACCCATGGCAGGGGGGTGGAAGTGGATGAGCTTCAACATTCCTTTCAACCTAAACCATTCTGTGAACCCATGGCTCCCCCTGGGTGTGTTTCCATGCAGACCCCAGGATCCCATCAATCCATGGTTCCATGCAGACCCCAGGATCCCATCAATCCATGGTTCCCCCTGGGTGTGTTTCCATGCAGACCCCAGGATCCCATCAATCCATGCTTCCCCTGGGTGTGTTTCCATGCAGACCCCAGGATCCCATCAATCCATGCTTCCCCCTGGGTGTGTTTCCATGCAGACCCCAGGATCCCATCAATCCATGCTTCCCCCTGGGTGTGTTTCCATGCAGACCCCAGGATCCCATCAATCCATGCTTCCCCCTGGGTGTGTTTCCATGCAGACCCCAGGATCCCATCAATCCATGCTTCCCCCTGGGTGTGTTTCCATGCAGACCCCAGGATCCCATCAATCCATGCTTCCCCCTGGGTGTGTTTCCATGCAGACCCCAGGATCCCATCAATCCATGCTTCCCCCTGGGTGTGTTTCCATGCAGACCCCAGGATCCCATCAATCCATGCTTCCCCCTGGGTGTGTTTCCATGCAGACCCCAGGATCCCATCAATCCATGCTTCCCCCTGGGTGTGTTTCCATGCAGACCCCAGGATCCCATCAATCCATGGCTCCCCCTGGGTGTGTTTCCATGCAGACCCCAGGATCCCATCAATCCATGGCTCCCCCTGGGTGTGTTTCCATGCAGACCCCAGGATCCCATCAATCCATGCTTCCCCCTGGGTGTGTTTCCATGCAGACCCCAGGATCCCATCAATCCATGGTTCCCCTTGGGTGTGTTTCCATGCAGCCCTTTGTCTAATTTCACTTTAACCCCTTCCAAATCCCTACTGCAGGGGGGGCACCATGATGCCAAACTCCATGCTAAACACTGAGAGGGACACTTGGACCCTGCAGAAGCAAAAGGACAACTTCCTACTGTGTCTGATGGAACCAAAATGTGATGCTGGAAGCTGAGAGGGGACTACTCTTAGAGAATCACAGAATCAGTAAGGTTGGAAGAGACCTCAGAGATCACCAAGTCCAACCTGTCACCCAGCACCTCCTGACAACTAAACCATGGCTCCAAGTGCCACATCCAATCCCCTCTTGAACACCTCCAGGGATGGGGACTCCACCACCTCCCTGGGCAGCACATCCCAGTGGCCAATCTCTCTGTCTGGGAAGAACTTTCTCCTCACCTCCAGCCTAAACCTCCCCTGGCACAGCTTGAGACTGTGTCCTCTTGTTCTGGTGCTGGGTGCCTGGGGGAAGAGACCAACCCCCTCCTGGCCATAGCCACCCTTCAGGTAGTTGTAGAGAGCAAAGCCTCCAAAGCTAATGGCAGTGGAAGAACCCAGAGCAGTCCCCTGTGAAGAGCAGCGTCTGAGCCTGGGGGAAGCCTTTTGCTTTCCTCAGGTTTCAGTGTCACCTTGCTCCTTTCAGGTGACTTTGCCAGTCCCCCCTTCTCCCCTCTCTCTCTCACTCTCTCATTGGCCACAGGGGCAGCAGTTCCCTGAATAAAAGCCACTCTCTCCAAACATGAGACTCGTCTTCTTCAAAGGGCCGTCGAGGGGAGGTGATCCTGGGAGCAGGACCGCGCACCGGGCTGGGACACTCCAGGTGAGATGATCAGGATGAAGCCCTGGGGTGGCAAGAAAACTGGCCTCAGGAGTAGCTCCTGTTAGTAAGGCATGAGTAGCTGTGCCAGGGGCAGTGGAGTGCTTGCCCCTAATTAGGAGCTGGGAGTGATTAATGCAATCATCTCCCTGTTAGAGCTGGGACCTTGGGCTTCAGCCCCTGCTGTGGGCTGGCACAGCTAAATGCTGCAGTTTTAGGGGCACCAAGCAGAAGACCAAGTGTGTGACGACATCATCATCATCATCATCATCATCATTTCCATTATTATTATTACTATTATTATTACTACTACTGTTATTACTATTATTATTACTAGTGCTGCTATTATCATACTACTGCTATGATCATTACTATTAGTATTACTACTACTGCAATTATTTCTACTACTACTCTCACACTACTACTATTACTATTACTACTACCACTATTATTATAACTACTATTATTACTACTTCTATTATTACTACTACTATTATTACTGCTACTATTACTATTATAACTACTATTAAGTTTACTGCTGTTATGATTACTGCTATTATTATTACTACTAGTCTGGATGCCATCCAGAGGGACCTGGACAGGCTGGAGAGGTGGGCACAAGCCAACCTCAGGAGGTTCAACAAGACCAAGGGCAGGGTCCTGCAGCTGGGTGGAGGCAATCCCGGGCACAAATCCAGGCTGGGCAGGGACTGGCTGGAAAGCAGCCCTGAGGAGAGAGACTTGGAGGTGCTGGGGGAGGAGAAGCTCAACAGGAGCTCTCAGTGTGCACTTGCAGCCCAGAAAGCCAACCAGAGCCTGGGCTGCAGCAGGAGAAGTGTGGCCAGCAGGGCAAGGGAGGTGATCCTCCCCCTCTGCTCAGCTCTGGGGAGACCCCACCTGCAGTCCTGCCTCCAGTTCTGGAGCCCCTATGACAAGAGGGATCTGGAGGTGCTGGAAGGTGTCCAGAGCAGGGCCAGGAGGATGAGAAGAGGGCTGGAGCACCTCTTCTGTGAGGACAGACTGAAGGAGTTGGGGCTGTTCAGTCTGCAGAAGAGAAGGCTCCCAGGTGACCTCATTGTGGCCTTCCAGTATCTGAAGGGGGCTACAGGAAGGCTGGGGAGGGACTGCTCAGGATCTCAGGCAGTGATAGGACTAGGGGGAATGGAATGAAGCTGGAGGTGGGGAGATTGAGGCTGGAGGTGAGGAGGAAGTTCTTCCCCATGAGAGTGGCGAAGCCCTGGAATGGGTTGTGCAGGGAGGTGGTTGGGGCCCTGTCCCTGGAGGTGTTTAAGCTCAGGCTGGCTGAGGCTCTGGGCAGCCTGATGTAGTGTGGGGTGTCCCTGCCCATGGCAGGGGGGTTGGAACTAGATGATCCTTGTGGTCCCTTCCAACCCTGACTGATTCTATGATACTGTGATACTATGATACTATGATATTTGCTACTATTATTACTACTATTACTACTATTATTATTACTACTATTGTTATTATTACTGTTATTATTATGGGCTAGATGCTCACAGTTAGCAGGTATTTAAATCCAATTAACTCCAGGTGTGCTTTGCTGCAGCAAAGTTGAATGCCTTGTAGTCAGTGTCCACTTGTGGCTCTTTCCTAGTGTGTGTGTGGGGAGTGGGATGGTTAAAATGAGTCAGTTTGGAATCAGCAGTGGTGAGCTGATGAAAAAGGCTCCAGTTTCCCTAGATTCACAGAATGGTTTGGGTTGGAAAGGAGCTTAAAGATCAGCCAGTCCCAACTCCAAATAAATGAATTTGGAATCAGCAGTGGTGAGCTGATGAAAAAGCCTCCACATTCCCTAGATTCATGGAATGGTTTGGGTTGGAAAGGAGCTTAAAGATCAGCCAGTCCCAACCCCAAATAAATGAGTTAGGAATCAATAGCAGTGAGCTAATGAAAAAGCCTCCACATTTCCTTGGTTCATGGAATGGTTTGGGTTGGAAGGGAGCTTAAAGATCAGCCAGTCCCAACCCCAAATGAATGAGTTAGGAAATCAGCAGTGGTGAGCCTCCAGTTTTCCTAGATTCCTACATTCAGTGATGTGGATTGGAAGGGAGCTTAAAGATCAGCCAGTCCCAGCCCCAAATGAATGAGTTAGGAAATCAGCAGTGGTGAGCCTCCAGTTTTCCTAGATTCCTACCTTCAGTGATGTGGGTTGGAAGGGAGCTTAAAGATCAGCCAGCCCCAGCCCCAAACGACTGAGTTAGGCATCAGTGGTGGTGAGCTGATGAAAAAGCCTCCCCAGCAATTCAAATGTGCTCAGATATTAAGGAAGAATTATTTTAAGACCACCCTTGCCCACTCCAATGGAAATCTGTGGGGGGATTTCTTCCTTTGAGGGATTTCTTTCCTAAGCAGACCGGTAAAGCCCAGCTTGGGGATTGATTGTGAGGGCTTTGGTTTGGCTTTTAGTGTTTGGGGTTTTTATTTGTGGTTTGGTTTTGTTTGGTTTGGTTTTGGCTTGGTTGTTGTGTTGAGTATTTGAGAGCAAAGCAGCAGTCTGGGTATGCAGCTGGGGAGTGTCTGCTTTTAGGGCTTGTGGCAGTGAAACAGGCAAATGGATTTGCTTTGCAAGCTGCTTGGCCCTTTCCCCGTGCAGCTGCTTGGTGTCTTTCTGCTGCTGGCTTTAGCAGTGTGGAGGGGCTGGGTTTATTCAGTTACCTGCAGCAGTGGCAAGCCTCTCCTGCATGACTATATCCTTCAGATGGAGACTTTGGTGCTTTTTCTTCTCTTCCTAGACAGCAGATGATCCTCCTCCCTGCCTGCAGCTGCATCCCTGCTGCTGGCTCCGAGCTCTGGCTGCTCTCTGCCTGCCTGTGCTGAGTGAAGCTCTCCTGGGGTTAAACACTTCATGGTGAGGTTGGCAGGGGCTGCCTGGGAGCAAATACAACCCTAACACAAAAATCAGTCCCTGGTGACCTGTTCTGGTGTGCCACATGCTTGGAGAAGGGATAATTAGAATCATAGAATCACAGAACTGTCAGGGCTGGAAGGGACCTCAAGGCTCAGCCAGTTTCAAGCCCCCTGCCATGGGCAGGGACACCTCACACTACAGCAGGTTGCTCACAGCCACCTCCAGCCTGGCTGCAAACACCTCCAGGCAGGAGGCTTCCACCACCTCCCTGGGCAACCTGTGCCAGGCTCTCACCACCCTCATGGCCAACAACTTCTTCCTCACATCCAATCTCAATGTCCCCACTTCTAGTTTTGCTCCATCCCCCCCAGTACTATCCATCCCTGACACCCTCAGAAGTCCCTCCCCAGCTTTCCTGGAGCCCCCTGCAGATCCTGGAAGGCCACCAGAAGCTCTCCTGGGAGCCTTCTCCTCTCCAGACCGAACAACCCCAACTCCTCCTTTACTGGAGCTGGTGGAGTGGAGAAGGGATTGAAAAGCAGCAAGGGGCAGCAGGGAGCCCTGGGGATTTCATGTGGCTGAGCAGTTTGCCCTTCAGTGACTCATATTTGTGTGAATACAGAGCAGATCACAACTGCTTCATCTAAAACCCAGTGGCTCAAGGTGGAAATGTTATCCTGCAGCTCCAAATGCTTGCCTTTGGGTCAGAGCTCCTTTTGCCCTCGGCTGGTGAGGAGGGTCAGCCTTTCTCTGGTGACTCTTTCATGCAGTGAGGAGCCCTAGCTGCCGAGGAAGGTTTAGGTTACAGGCTCAGCAAGAATGGGAGCCTGTTCTGGTTGTGCCTGTGGGCTGCTGCACTGGCTTCAGAAAGGAACAAAGCTGCTTTATGTGACAAGTCATCTGAGAGGCATCATCTGGCCTACAGGAAAAAATGTGAGCTTCCTGCTTTGATCTTTCTTCCTGCTCCAGGTAAATCAGCATTTTAAAACCGAGGAGAATGGGCCTGAAAGTGGACACTAAAGGAACATCAAGCTGCACAACAGCAGTAATAAAGGGGCAATGGAGAGGAAAAACGTGGAGTATTTGATGGTTCTTTTCCTTTCCACTTCATTCTTTAGTTCTGAATTATTTTGGGGGTTTAAAAGATGTCTAATGGGCAGTGGTGCTGGAGTCTGAAATCCTCATGCACAGGTTCACAGAGTTATTGGATTATTCCCAGTTTACTCTGCTCTGCTGAGGCCTCACCTGCAGCGCTGTGCCCAGCTCTGGTGCCCCTCACACAAGAGAGGCATGGACCTGATATAGAATAGAATAGAATAGAATAGAATAGAATAGAATAGAATAGAATAGAATAGAATAGAATAGACCAGACCAGACCAGACCAGACCAGACCAGACCAGACCAGACCAGGTTGGAAGAGACCTTCAAGATCATCATGTCCAACCTATCATCTAACACCACCCAACCAACTAACCCATGCAACCAAGCACCCTATCAAGTCTCCTCCTGAACACCTCCAGTGATGGTGACTCCACCACCTCCCTGGGCAGCCCATTCCAATGGGCAATCACTCTCTCTGTGTAGAACTTCTTCCTAACCTCCAGCCTAACCTCCCCTGGTGCAGCCTGAGACTGTGTCCTCTTGTTCTGCTGCTGGCTGCCTGGGAGAAGAGACCAACCTCTGCCTGTCTACAACCTCCCTTCAGGTAGTTGTAGAGAGCAAGAAGGTCATCCTTGAGTCTCTTCTTCTCCAGGCTAAGCAACCCCAGCTCCCTCAGCCTCTCCTCACAGGGCTGTGCTCCAGACCCCTCCCCAGCTTTCTTGCCCTTCTCTGGACACCTTCCAGCAACTCAACCTCCTTCCTAACCTGAGGAGCCCAGAACTGGACACAGGACTCCAGGTGTGGCCTAAGCAGTGCAGTGTACAGGGGCAGAATGACCTCCCTGCTCCTGCTGGCCACACTCTTCCTGATGCAGGCCAGGATGCCATTGGCGCTCTTGGCTGCCTGGGCACACTGCAGGCTCATGTTCAGCCTACCATCAACCAGCACCCCCAGGTCCCTCTCTGCCTGGCTGCTCTCAGCCACTCTGACCCCAGCCTGTAGCACTGCCTGGGGTTGCTGTGGCCAATGTGTAGAACCTGGCACTTGGATGTGTTCAATCTCCTGCCTATCTGTCCAGCCTGTTGAGGTCCCTCTGTAGAGCCTCTCTGCCCTCCAGCAGATCAACTCCTGCCCCCAGCTTGGTGTCATCTGCAAATTTACTGATGCCTGACTCAATGCCCTCATCCAGATCATCAGTGAAGATGTTAAAGAGCACAGGGCCCAGCACTGATCCCTGCGGGACTCCACTACTGACTGGCTGCCAGCTGGCTGTGGCACCATTCACCACCACTCTACAGGCAGGACCTACAGGCAGGCTGGGGAAGGACTGTTCAGAAGGGGCTGTAGGGATAGGCTGAGGAGCAATGGTTTGAAACTGGAGCAGGGCAGAGTTAGGTTGGACATCAGGAGGAAGTTCTGCACAGTGAATGTGGGGAGACCCTGGAACAGGCTGCCCAGGGAGGTGGTTTAGGTCTCACCCCTGGTGACTTTCAAGATCAGACTTGCTGTGTCCCTGTGCAGCTTGCTCTAGTTGGCAGTGTCTCTGCTGCCTGCAGGAGGTTGGACAAGATGCCCTTGGAAGCTCCCTTCCAACCCAGTGCAATCTGTGAAGCTGTAATCAAACACTCAGAAGAGAGACATCCTCTGTCCTGGAGATGGTGTAGCTCTTGGCTGGGGAGGGGTCTGGAGCACAGCCCTGTGAGGAGAGGCTGAGGGAGCTGGGGTTGCTTAGCCTGGAGAAGAGGAGGCTCAGGGGAGTCCTCATTGCTCTCTACAACTCCCTGAGGGGAGGCTGTAGCCAGGTGGGGCTTGGTCTCTTCTCCCAGGCACCCAGCAGCAGAACAAGAGGACACAGTCTCAAGCTGCACCAGGGGAGGTTTAGGCTGGAGGTTAGGATGAAATTCTTCCCAGCAAGAGAGATTGGCCACTGGGATGTGCTGCCCATGGAGGTGGTGGAGTCACTGTCTCTGGAGGTGTTTAAGAAGAGCCTGGTTGAGGCCCTTGGTGCCATGGTTGAGTTGATTGGATGATGCTGGGTGATAGGTTGGACTTGGTAATCTTGAAGGTCTTTTCCAACCTGGCTGATTCTGTATTCTGTATTCTTTTATCTTTCAAGAATAAATGAAGTTGATTAAGGAAAGCTGATTGCTGAACCTCCCAGGCTGGATTGATCCCCCAGCTCTCCAGGCTGTTCAGAGGAAAGCAGACAGGAGGTTTGCAGTGAGATTAGAATAGAATAGAATAGAATAGAATAGAATAGAATAGAATAGAATAGAATAGAATAGAGTGGAATGGAATGGAATGGAATGGAATGGAATGGAATGGAATGGAATGGAATGGAATGGAATGGAATGGAACGGAACAGACCAGGGTGGAAGAGACCTTCAAGATCATCGTGTCCAACCTATCATGCTCCAAGTCATAGATTCACAGAAGGGTTGGGTTAGAAGCCACCTTCAAGCTCATCCAGTTCCAACCCCCTGCCATGGGCAGGGACACCTCCCACCAGCCCAGCTTGCTCAAGGCCTCACCCAGCCTGGCCCTGAACACCTCCAGGGAGGGGGCAGCCATAGGTCGGACTTGGTGATCTCTGAGGTCTTTCCCAACCGGGTTCATTCTGCGCTCTTTGCTCTGGTCTGTGGGTGACACAGGAGCTGTTCTACCAGCATGCTGCAGGCAGGTGCCCACGTGTGCCCTGGCACCCCCCATGCAGGGCCGTGGAAGCGCAGAGGTGCCTCGCAGCAGGCTCTGAGGGTGTTGCTCTTCTCCTGCAGCCTCCGGCATGTGGAGCTCGCCCCGGCCCGTCCCCGCCTTGGCGCTGCTGGCGGTCACCGCCGCGCAGGTGGCACTGAAGGTCACCCCCGACGTGAAGTACACCGAGCCCCAGCCCCTGCAGCCGGCTGGCAGCGGAGCCTCCCCCCGCCCCCTCGCCCCTCTGGCGGGCAAAAGCCCCTTCCCGGCGGCCCCAGCCGCGGCCACCACGCTCGACCCCGATGAGAGCTACACTCTGGACACAGCTGACTACTACTTCAACTGCTGTGACTGCTGCCCACCCACTGCAGGCCCCCCCGGCCACCCAGGGGAGCCAGGACCCCCAGGTATGGTGATGCTTCTCCTGCTGCCCCCAGCTGAACCACCCCGCTCCAAGGAGGACATTCAGGGGCTGGAGCAGGACCAGAGAAGGGCAACAGAGCTGGGGAAGGGGCTGGAGAGCGGGGCTGGAGAGCAGGGCTGGGGAGGAGCAGCTGAGGGAGCTGGGGGTGTTGAGCCTGGAGGGAAGGAGGCTGAGGGGAGACCTCATTGCTCTGTACAGCTCCTGAGAGGGGGCTGGAGCCAGGTGGGGGCTGGGCTCTTCCCTCTTGTGATGAGGAAAAGAGAAAATCACAGAACCACAGAAACCTTCAGGTTGGAGCATCACCAAGTCCAACCCAGAGCCCTACTCTGCAAGGCTCACCCCTAAACCAGAGCCCCAAGCACCACAGCCAAACCACCCTGAAACACAGCCAGGCTTGGGGACTCCACCACCTCCCTGGGCAGCACATTCCAATCCCTCACCACTCTTGCCAGGAAAAGCTTTTTCCTCCAGTCTAAACCTCCCCAGGGGCAGCCTGAGGCCATTGCCTCTTGTTCTGTCACTAATTACCTGTGAGCAGAGACCAGCAGCAGCCTCTCCACAACCTCCTTTTCAGGTAGCTGTGGACAGCCAGGAGGTCTCCCCCCAGCCTCCTCTGTTTCACACTAAGCATCCCCAGCTCCCTCAGTCACTCCTCATCAGATTTATTCTCCAAAATGGCCTCAAGTTGCCCCAGGGGAGGTTTAGGTTGGACATGAGGAGCAACTTCTTCCCCCAAGGGCTTGTCAAGACCTGGCCCAGGCTGCCCAGGGCAGTGGTGGAGTCCCCATCCCTGGAGGGGTTTCAGCGCCTTGGAGATGTGGTGCTGAGGGCCATGGCTCAGTGGTGAGCTGGCAGGGCTGGGTTAAGGGTTGGACTCAGTGATCTTGGAGATCTCTTCCAACCTTAATGATTGTAAGACTGTAAGTGGCCTCCTGCTTGTCCTTCAAGCAGGGATGGTGACTCCACCACCTCCCTGAGCAGCACATCCCAGTGGTCAATTCCTCTTTCTGTGGAAGAACTTTCTCCTCCCCTCTAGCCTAAACCTCCCCTGGCACAGCTTGAGACTGTGTCCTCTTGTTCTGGGGCTGGGTGCCTGGGAGAAGAGACCAACCCCCACCTGGCTACAACCTCCCTTCAGGCAGTTGGAGAGAGCAATGAGGTCTCCCCTGAGCCTCCTCTTCTCCAGGCTAAGCAACCCCAGCTCCCTCAGCCTCTCCTCACAGGGCTGTGCTCCAGACCCCTCCCCAGCTTTCTTGCCCTTCTGGGGACACCTTCAAGGGTCTCAATGTCCTAATCCAAAGAATAATTGGGGGTTTCAAAATGGAGAAGAAATCCTTGCTCTCACAAGAGGCAGCTCTGTAGAGAGGCCCTAAGTATTGCCTAGGACATTCCTTGTCCTGTCTTTCTTCTGCTCTGGAGCAGCTGATGCTAATCCTGTTGGAATGCAGAGTGTACAGCCTGCAAGTGTTCCCTCTAACAGCCCCAATATTAGAGACACAAACTGTTCATCTGAGGAAAGGAGAGGGGGAGATGATGAATCCACTGCCCTTTAGTACAGTGTTCCTGAGGGATTGTCCTGGCCCCTGCCTCAGGAGGGACTGGCTAATGGCAATGATAGTGGCTGCAGAGGGAGTTTGCACTCACCTGTCTCTGGAGTGTTGATGGCAAACCTTGTGATGGTTTGTGATGATTGAAGCTGCCATAGTCTGCCCCCAGGCATGCACAGGGAGCCTCTGGATTTCCAAGGGGGCGACAAAGGAAGACAGCAGCCAGCTCTGCTTGCCTTTCAACCCACCCTTTGTGCAGTGTGCAGCTCTCTGCCCCCTCCCACTTTTATATCAGCAGACTCAGTTCTTTTTAAGGAGGAGGCAGCTGAGAAGTTGTGGCAGCTCCTTGGATGAGCTCAAATATTAAAGACATTACTTCTGGTGTTTGATGAAAGCCTGAGCTCCCGTGGCTCCAAGCCAGCTGCAAACTGGGTTTGAAATATCTTTACAGCCAAAAGTGAAAGGCAAAACTGTAAGGGTTGGGTGGAGGAAACAGAGATGGCCTTGCATGTACAGAGGGCCACGAGGAGGAGCAGAGGGCTGGAGCTGCTCTGCTCTGGAGACAGCCTGAGAGAGTTGGGGTTGTGCAGGCTGCAGAGGAGAAGGCTCCCAGGAGACCTAATTGTGGCCTTCCAGGATCTGCAGGGGGCTCCAAGAAAGCTGGGGAGGGACTTTGGAGGGTGTCAGGGAGGGAAAGGACGGGGAGGGATGGAGCAAAAGTAGAAGTGGGGAGATTGAGATTGGCTGTGAGGAAGAAGTTGTTGGCCATGAGGGTGGTGAGAGCCTGGCCCAGGTTGCCCAGGGAGGTGGTGGAAGCCTCCTGCCTGGAGGTGTTTGCAGCCAGGCTGGCTGTGGCTGTGAGCAACCTGCTGTGGTGTGAGGTGTCCCTGCCCATGGCAGGGGGTTGGGACTGGCTGAGCCTTGAGGTCCCTTCCAACCCTGGCAGTTCTGTGATTCACAGATTGTGAGATTGCTCTGGGCTGGGAGGGACTCTCAAAAGTCCTCTTGTCCAATTCCCCTGCAGTCAGCAGGGATACCTCCACCTAGATCAGGCTGCCCTGGACCACATAAGTCTGATCTTGATTGTCCCAACCACACCGTGGGCAGCCTCCTCAAGTGGTTCACCACTCTCATTGTGCAGAGCTTCCTCCTGATGTGTTCCATGTTGCTTAGCTCCTATCGCTGATGCTCCTTACAGAGTTAAAGCTTTGAGCTGCTAAGATCATTTTGGTGATGTTGACTCTCTTGCAGGTCCCAAGGGGGAGAAGGGAGATGCTGGTCGGCAAGGTCTGTCAGGAAGCCCAGGTCCTCAAGGCCCCAAAGGTTCTAAAGGAGAAAGAGGTAAAGCAGAGTGACTGCTCAGGGGGAAAATCAGCTCTATTGCCCTCACCAAACACCACAAAACCTAGGAACAATGTGTCTCAAAGGAGAGAGTGCCTGCTGCTGGGGCCTGACCCCTTGAGTGTAAAGCACAGGCACTAAGGAGGCCACATACAAAAAGTCAGGCTCTTTATTAACACATGGAGAGAGAGGAAAAGTGGAGAGAGAGAGAGGGAGGGAGAAAAAGTGGAGAGAGAGAGGGAGGGAGGGAGGATAAGCAGAGAGAGAGAGGGAGGGAGGAAAAACAGAGAGAGAGGGAGGGAGGAAAAGCAGAGAGAGAGAGAGGGAGGGAGAAAAAGCGGAGAGAGGGAGGGGGGAGGGAGGAAAAGTGGAGAGAGAAGGAGGGAGGAAAAGGGGAGAGAGAGAGGGAGGGAGGAAAAGGGGAGAGAGAGGGAGGGAGGAAAAGGGGAGAGAGAGGGAGGGAGGAAAAGGGGAGAGAGAGAGGGAGGAAAAGGGGAGAGGGAGGGAGGGAGAAAAAGCGGAGAGAGAGAGAGGGAGGGAGAAAAAGCGGAGAGAGGGAGAGGGAGGGAGAAAAAGTGGAGAGAGGGAGGGGGGGAGGGAGGAAAAGTGGAGAGAGAAGGAGGGAGGAAAAGGGGAGAGAGAGAGGGAGGGAGGAAAAGGGGAGAGAGAGGGAGGGAGGAAAAGGGGAGAGAGAGGGAGGGAGGAAAAGGGGAGAGAGAGAGAGGGAGGAAAAGGGGAGAGAGAGAGGGAGGAAAAGGGGAGAGAGAGGGAGGGAGGAAAAGGGGAGAGAGAGGGAGGGAGGAAAAGGGGGAGAGAGAGGGAGGGAGGAAAAGGGGAGAGAGAGAGGGAGGGAGGAAAAGGGGAGAGAGAGAGGGAGGGAGGAAAAGGGGAGAGAGAGAGGGAGGGAGGAAAAGGGGAGAGAGAGAGGGAGGGAGGAAAAGGGGAGAGAGAGAGGGAGGGAGGAAAAGGGGAGAGAGAGAGAGAGGGAGGAAAAGGGGAGAGAGAGGGAGGGAGGAAAAGGGGAGAGGGAGGGAGGAAAAGCAGAGAGAGAGGGAGGAAAAGGGGAGAGAGAGGGAGGGAAGAAAAGGGGAGAGAGAGAGGGAGGGAGGGAAAGTGGAAAGAGAGGGAGGGAGGGAGAGAAAGTGGAGGGAGGGAGGGAGGGAAAGCGCAGAGGAAGAGGGAGGAAAAGCGTAGAGAGAGGGAGGAAAAGTGGAGAGAGAGGGAGGAAAAGCAGAGAGAGGGGGAAGAAAAGTGGAGAGAGAGAGGGAGGAAAAGTGGGGAGAGATAGGGAGGAAAAGTGGGGAGAGAGAGGGAGGAAAAGTGGAGTGAGAGAGAGAGGAAAAGTGGAGAGTGTGAGGAAAAAAAATTACATATCCACCCTCCCTCCCCCCGCAGAGGATTTAGGTCCAAGGGAGGCTGCTGCTGCTTTGCCTTGCAGGAGATGTCCCAGGGTCCATGCTTGTCGGCCTCTGCATTGCAGATGTCTTTCCTCCAGGGCTCTTCTTTTCTTCTTGCAGCAGCCAAAACTTAGGGCACGGAGGGAGGGTTCCTGGGCTGTTGTGCCCAGGCTGCACGGTGATGTCTTTCTCTCTGCCGGAGCTGCTACGGCTCAGTGTCTTTTATTCCGTTAACAGCAGCTCCCCCTGGCCCACACCCCGGCCACATTCATGCCTAGGTGACTGCCAGCTGTGCTAGCAGTGGGCAGAGCTGACCCCTCAGGCAGGTGCTCCACAAGAGTCTTCTCTTTTGTTGGACAATCCAGAGGGGCTTTTCACCACCCCCTCCCTGGGCAGCTGTTGTCTGGGCCAGGAGCAAAGGTGATTGTACCTTTGCTGATTCACATCAAGAGAGAGAGAAGATTTAGTCTGTACATGCAGAAACTAAGCTGCTTCTGAAGATCTCACTCAGATTTCCTTGCTCTGGATGGGAGTTGAACAAAACTGAGTTCAGTTTTCTTTGGACTAGGGTCCTAAGTAAGAAAAGCCACCAGAGAAGTCACTGTGGAAGCTGCATTCCAGCTTTAGTATCTATCTCAGGCAAAGTTATTTTGGCTGAGATGGGCAGCCATCTGAAGTAACCACAAAGAAACCCTACCCTTCATTCCAGGCTTGGAGCAGCTCTGTCCTGCTGCCAGACACCACTGGCAGGCTCCTGTGGTTGCCTTTGGTAGTGGGGAGCCCCACAGCAAGGTTGGTAACAGGGGTACCAGCAGCAGCGTGCTGGGCAGCTCTGTCAGTGCAGCCTCCCAGGCTTTCATTCACTCCTTGGACAAGGCTTTTGCAGTCCTGGGGTGAGAAACACAGGGGGGTCATCTTCTCCTTCCTGCCATTAAACAGCACCTGCTGCCTCCCAATGAGGCGCAGGGCAGAGTCACAAACCCAGCGTCCCAGTGAGGTGCAGCGCTCTGTGTGGTGGTGCTGGCCAGGTTTCTGAAGGCTTCTCCTGAGGACACAGGTTGCTCATGTCTCTTTGATGACTGAAGTGAGGGGCAGGTGTAAAGTGGTACCAGTCACCTTCTGTGTAATGATTGCTGTGCTGCAGACACCACCACCTCCTGTATATTAATGGTGAAATGTCCTAGGAGCCAAAGGGGAGCAAGGAGAGCGAGGAGTGAGTGGGACCCCTGGGTATCCAGGCAAGCCTGGGCTGCAAGGTACGTAACACAGCTGGCAGACCTGGCAACACCAGGCTGAGCTTTCCCTTTGCTGCTGCAGGTTCCCTTTGATCTCCCAAGGAACCCAATAATAATGTTTTTCATCTTGTTTTCCCCGCTGCTTTGCCCTTCTCCTAGGTGAAGCTGGAGCAAAAGGCAATAAGGGCAGCTATGGCTTCCCTGGACTGAAGGGACAAAAGGGCTCCAAAGGGGACACTTGTGAGAATGGGACCAAAGGAGACAAGGGCGATAAGGGGGACACTGGAGACCCAGGAGCGGATGGAGAGCAGGGTGCCAAAGGGGAAAAAGGAGACACGGGGGAGAAGGGCTACTGCGGGGAGCCAGGGGGCAGAGGTGCCAAGGGGGAACGAGGGGAAGGGGGCACGAAGGGAGAAAAGGGGAACAAGGGGGACGTGGGGGCCGAGGGCGTGCAGGGGGCAGACGGAAAGCAGGGGGCGAAGGGCGAGCAAGGAAAGAAGGGCGAGAAAGGGGAGGCGGGCTCCGCGGGCGTGGCGGGGCCGGCCGGGCCCAAGGGGGCTGCGGGCAGCAAGGGCAGCCGCGGGGGTGCCGGGAAAGAAAGGCTCCCGCGGGCCGAAGGGAGCCCCGGGAGAGCCCCCGAAGCCGCTGCGCTCGGCCTTCAGCGCCGGGCTGTCCAAGCCCTTCCCCCCCGCCCAACGTCCCCATCCGCTTCGACAAGGTCCTCTACAACGAGCAGGAGGACTACAACCCTGCCACCGGCAAGTTCAACTGCAGCGTGCCCGGCGCCTACGTCTTCGCCTACCACCTGACGGTGCGCGGCCGCCCGGCACGTGTCAGCCTGGTGGCGCGCAGCAGGAAGGTGGCCAAGGCCAGGGAGACCCTCTATGGCCAGGAGATCGACCAGGCCTCCTTCCTGACCGTGCTGAAGCTGAGCGCCGGCGACCAGGTGTGGCTGGAGGTGGCGCGGGACTGGAACGGGGTGTACGTGAGCGCCGAAGACGACAGCGTCTTCACCGGCTTCCTGCTGTACCCTGACCTCCTGGAGATCCTGCTGTAGGGCTGAGCAGCAGGGCTGGCACTCAGCGGCGCGGCTCTGCCTCTGCCTCTCTCGCATGTCTCAAGAGGACTGACAGCATCCTGGCCTGGACAAGGAATAGTGTGGCCACAGGAGTAGGAGACCCATCACAGTGGAGTAGGGCAGTACAAGACGTAGCAGTGACCTTGGTCTGCACAGAAGCAAGTCCAAGCCAGAGCCTTTCTCAACCCCAACCCCTTAGCATGAGCTCTCATCCTGAACTCTCCCCATTGGCATTGTCACTGCTAGAAGCAGCCACTGGCCATGCAAGCGTGCCCTGAACTTCAGAACGTGCCCTCTCACTGAGCAGAGGCTGAGCTGGGGAATCAAATCACTGAGCAGAATGAGCACAGTGCCTTAGAGGTGAGGTTCCATCAGCTGAGAGCAAAAACCTTCAGGTTTGGAGTCTGTGGGTTAGGTTCAATGAACTAGAAACCCCCGAGAAACACAGAGTCACAGAAACCTTCAGGTTGGAGCAGAGCCTCAGCATCACCAAGTCCAACCCAGAGCCCTGCTCTGCAAGGCTCACCCCTAAACCAGAGCCCCAAGCACCACAGACAAACCACCCTGAAACACAGCCAGGCTTGGGGACTCCACCACCTCCCTGGGCAGCACATTCCAATCCCTCACCACTCTTGCCAGGAAAAGCTTTTTCCTACTGTCCAGTCTGAACCTCCCCAGTGGCAGCTTGAGGCCATTGCCTCTTGTTCTGTCACTAATTACCTGTGAGCAGAGACCAGCAGCAGCCTCTCCGCAGCCTCCTTTCAGGGAGCTGTAGACAGCCAGGAGGTCTCCCCTCAGCCTCCTCTCTTTCACACTAACCATCCCCAGCTCCCTCAGTCACTCCTCATCTCCAAAATGGCCTCCAGTTGCCCCAGGGGAGGTTTAGGTTGGACAAGAGGGCTTGTCAAGACCTGGCCCAGGCTGCCCAGGGCAGTGGTGGAGTCCCTGTCCCTGGAGGGATTTCAGCGCCTTGGAGATGTGGTGCTGAGGGCCATGGCTCAGTGGTGAGCTGGCAGGGCTGGGTTAAGGGTTGGACTCAGTGATCTTGGAGATCTCTTCCAACCTTAATGATTGTAAGACTGTAAGTGGCCTCCTGCTTGTCCTTCAAGCAGTGAGCTGGTGACACCTCTGCAGCAAATGCTGGATGTGCTTCTGGCAAGTGTTAAGGCAGAGCAAACCAGTGAGTGCCAGCCACATTCCAGGAGCCACAACCCTCCTCTCTTTCACACTAACCATCCCCAGCTCCTTCAGCTGCTCTCCATCAGATTTCTTCTCCAGGCCCTTCCCAGCTTCCTTGCCCTGCTCTGCCCTGGCTCCAGCACCTCCACATCTCTCTGGCATTGAGGTGCCCAACACTGGAGCCAGCACTCGAGGTGTGGCCTCCCCAGAGCTGAGTGCCAGGGGACAATCCCCTCCCTGCTGCTGCTGGCCACAGCATTGCTGATCCCAGCCAGGAGGCCTTTGGCTGTCTTGGCTGCTTGGGCCAAGAAGCAGCTAGCTGGCTAAGAGAAACCACTGTGCAGACAGCAGCAGGACCAGAGTGGGGAGGGGATTTCACAGGGAGACTTTGGCTTTGTAGTGTAGTTATCCACTTCAAGCTATGTGGTGAAACTGTGGCCAGCTCCTGAAATCCTTGTGTGGTCGACACTCCTCTGGGAATCTGATGACCCTTGGTTTAGGTCAAGGTTGCAGGGTTTGATTCTGATGTGAGCATGAGCAGTAGGGAAGATTTAAAGTGATTTTATCATTGGATCAGTATTATCTAGAGCTTTAGACTAGCACTAGAAGAAGGTTTGTCTAAAAGAGCTGTTTGATCAGTGTGTGTGTGGGGGAAACAACCTTAATTCAGAAGACTCATAGAATGGTTTAGCTTGGAAAAGACCTTGAGGATCATCTAGTTCCCAATAAGCCCCTGCTTATTGTCCTTAGGCAAAAATGTATCTGACCCTTGCAAAAGTATCCAAGATGCAGAATCCACCTTAGTAAGCTGCTCAGAAATGTCCTCCTTGGCTGCAGGGAAGAGGAGGAGGAGGCAGCCAGGAGCAGGCTGAGGCTCCCGTGAGTCCTGAGGTGCTGTGGAGCCTGGGGGCCACGTGGGCTTGCTGTTAAGAAGCTGATTTGCCAAACTGGAACTGAATCTTGTGAAATAAAAGTGTGGCCTTAAATCCCCTGTGGGTGTCAGCTTGGGTGTGTTCCCTGATTTCCTTTACAGGTTGCCCAGGGAGGTGGTTGAGGCTCCATTCCTGGAGACATCCTGACAACAAGGCTGGGGAGGGGTCTGGAGCACAGCCCTGTGAGGAGAGGCTGAGGGAGCTGGGGTTGCTTAGCCTGGAGAAGAGGAGGCTCAGGGGAGACCTTCTTGCTCTCTGCAACTCCCTGAAGGGAGGTTGTAGCCATGTGGGGGTTGGTCTCTTCTCCCAGGCACCCAGCACCAGAACAAGAGGACACAGTCTCATGTTGTGCCAGGGGACGTTAAGGCTGGAGGTGAGGAGAAAGTTCTTCCCAGACAGAGAGATTGGCCACTGGGATGTGCTGCCCAGGGAGGTGGTGGAGTCCCCATCCCTGGAGGTGTTTAGGAAGAGCCTGGATGAGGCCCTGGGTGCCCTGGTTTAGTTAATCAGATGGTGCTGGGTGATAGGTTGGACTTGAAGATATCTAAGGTCTTTTCCAACCTGGTTAATTCTATTCTATTCTATCCTATTCTATTCTAGTCTAGTCTAGTCTACTCTACTCTACTCTACTCTACTCTACTCCATTCCATTCCATTCCATTCCATTCCATTCCATTCCATTCCATTCCATTCCATTCCATTCCATTCCATTCCATTCCATTCCATTCCATTCTATATTCCAGGTGAGGCTGGACAGAGCTCTGGGCAACCTGATCTAGTTGAGGATGTCCCTGCTGACTGCAGAGGGGTTTGGACTGGATGAGCTTTGGAGGTCCCTTCCAACCCAAACCATTCTATGGTTCTACAATGCACCATAATGCCCCTGTGCCACGGTTGGCATGTAGGCTGAGGCACACAGATAGGTTCCAGTCTCACACTTTGTTTAGCAATACAATTCAAGTTGCAGAGTTAGCCTACAGTGGCACTGGGGCCAGGCTCTGCTCAGTGGTGCCCAGGGACAGGCCAAGGGGCAGTGGGCACAAAGTGGAACCCAGGAGGTTCCATGTGAAGAGGAGGAGAAAGTTGTTTGGTGTGAGGCTGCTGGAGGCCTGGAGCAGGCTGCCCAGAGAGGTTGTGGAGTCTCCTTGTGTGGAGAGCTTCCAACCTCCCCTGGTTATTGTGCTGCTGGGCAAGCTGCTGGGGTGCCCTGCTTTAGCAGGGGCCTTGGGCTGGGTGATCTCCAGAGGTCCCTTCCACTCCCCACCGCACTGCCCCTGTGATTTCCTTGTCTCCTCAGGCAGTGCCAGCCTGGGCCATTTCCCCCATGATTTGCTGAGTGCTGTGTCTGTCCCCATCACAGCTGGGGTGAGTTAGGCTTCTATTCCCCCTGGTTTTGCTTTCCTTGCTTAGATTGCCACAGTGCTTTGCTTACCATATTTAAATGCCATCATCAATCTCGTCCCTGTGCCTAATACATTCTTTCTTACATGGCACCAAGATGAAGAGCTCCTGAAACTCATCTTATTTTCATCCAGTGATAAAATTAACAGCAGAGAACAGCTGTTAAATGTGAAGATAAAGCCAGGGCATATTGAAGAGCTAGATGTAAAGGGTCCCTCAACTCATCAGCTCTCCCAATATCAGCTATTCAAATGTGAGATGTCCTTAATTTGGTGCTCAACCTCAGTTAGTTCCTTTGTAGTTCAAATCCAAAGTCCTAAATGTATAAAAGGTGCAGATCTGAGCCTGTGAATCCTTTGGCAGCTGCTAAATGTGGAGGAAACCCAAGGAGCTGTAATAATCATTTTGGAGCCTTGCTGTTACAACACCCTCAAGGCTTCTGTTGTGCCTTCCTGCTGCTTCCCATTCAGCCCCTGGAACAGATGGTGGGTGGGATATGGACATCTAACAGCAATTCTCTCTTCTCCTGCTGAAGCTTTCTGTGTGAATTACTTCTCCAAATGCTCTGGAGAAAGCTATACAAAAATTCAGGGTCTCTCAAGGGTCTGCTTAGACCCAGTCCTGTATGTGAATGAATTATCTGGTACTCTGCAGAAAGGAGGAGCTGGCAACACCGTCCATACTAGAAGAGCACCTCTTTGCCCCAGAATCTCTGTGCAAAATACACCCATGGAGGGGACAGCCAGACTTTAAGGTGCTTAAATCCTGCAAAGGTGCTTTGAGGGCAAGTTAACAGGAGAGTAAGCTTAAGCTGGAGACAAGTCCAGCTGTGCAAGTGCCCAGTGCTCCTGGGGAATCACACAATGGCTCAGGCTGGAAGGGAGCTGAGAGCTCACCTGCTCCAAGCTCCCCACCATGCCCAGGGACACCTCTCAGCTACACTCAGCTGCTCAAGGCCTCAGCCAGCCTGGCCTCAAACACCCCCAGCAAGGAGGCAGCCACAGCCTCCCTGGCCAGCCTGGGCCACACTCTCACCACCCTCACAAGCAACAACTTCTGCCTCAGCTCCACTCTCACCCTGCTCTGCCTCAGCTTCAAACCATTCCCCCTTGGCCTGGCTCCAGACCCCCTCAGCAAAAGTCTCTCTGCAGCCTTCCTGCAGGATGCCTTCAGGTGCTGGCAGGCAGCTCTGAGGTGCCCCTGGAGCCTTCTCCTCTGCAGGCTGCACAGCCCCAGCTCCCTCAGCCTGTGCTCCCAGCAGAGCTGCTCCAGCCCTTGGAGCATCTTTGTGGCCTCCTCTGGGCTCTGTCCAACATCTCTGTGTCCTTCTTCTGCTGGGGACACCAGAGCTGGGGGCAGAGGCGACTGGTGGGGTCTCAGCAGAGGAAAGGAGAGGGACATGAGATGTACATGACACAATCCCACTGATTCCTGACCCACTATGATGGGAGATATGGGAGAGCTGTGATGGGTTTTTCTGCTGGCTCCCATGCTCAGGATCTATTTTAGCCTTAATAAATAGTGGTGGAAGGGGTTTTCTGTGTGAAATCCTGGCTGGGAAGGCAAGCAGCACATGTGACAACCTGTGCCAGTCTCTCACCACCCTCATAGGGAACAACTTCTTCCTAGTTATTCCAAGCTGACATAAAGCCATAAAAATGGGAATTGGTCAAAGCTTGAGGAGGGCAGATTGAGACTGGAGAAATTCTGGACAGTGAGGGTGGTGAGAGCCTGGCACAGGTTGCCCTGGTGGTGGTGGAAACCTCCTCCCTGGAGGTGTTTGCAGCCAGGCTGGCTGTGGCTGTGAGCAACCTGCTGTAGTGTGAGGTGTCCCTGCCCATGGCAGGGGGTTGGAACTGGCTGAGCCTTGAGGTCCCTTCCAACCCTAACAATTCTATGATTCTAACCTCAGAAATCAGAGTTTCAAAGAAGGGCAACAGAGCTGGGGAAGGGTCTGGAGAACAGGGCTGGGCAGGAGCAGCTGAGGGAGCTGGGAGTGTTTAGTCTGGAGAAGGGGAGGCTGAGGGGAGACCTTCTGGCCCTCTGCAGCTCCCTGAGAGGAGTTTGGAGCTGGGTGGGAGTTACCTCATCCTCCCAGGAGCCAAAGGCAATGGCCTCCAGTTGCACCAGGTGGGACATGAAGGACAGTTTCTTCACTGAAAGAGCTTTGAAGCCCTGGCCCAGGGTGCCCAGGGCAGTGGTGCAGTCCCCATCCCTGGAAGTGTTCAAACCCCATGCAGATGTGATGCTGAGGGATGTGGTCCAGTGGTGACCTGGCGGCGCTGGCTTAACAGCTGGAGCTGATGATCCCTGAGACTTTTTCCAGCCTCAATGATTCTACGCCACAATCAGCTCTAAGGAGGTCACAAAGCTGTGCTGACTTTCAGGGAAAACCAGCTCTCTGCTTTTCCTAACTTCTCAGCCCTCTCACAGTATTTGTGCTTATTTTCATAGCTCTGCTGGCTGTTGCCCAGAGGCACATCAGAGGTGCTGTCCTGCACAGGGCAGGTTGTGTTTGCAGTATCCTGTAGCCCTTGGCTGCTGCTTTTTTGTGTGGGGAACCAATGTTTTCTTCCCCCATTAGTGCTGCTGGAAAGCCTGGGCTTTTCTGGATGAAAGCTGAAGTGCTCCCTCCCACCCCTAAAAACCCATGCTCCTTGCTGGGGACTGCAGCAGAGCAGCTGGGTGTGGAGGGATCAAGGTGTAGCTAGAAAACTGATTTTCAACTTCCCATCCTGTCTTGCTGGTGGATGCTGTGTGGAACAGATGCTTAATCTTTTTGGCAGCCCCTCCAAGAGCATCTCAGTGTTTAAGACTCCCATTCCTGCTCCAAGGAGCTTTCAGGTGAAGTGTTTGATGGAAGATGGCTCATCTGAAAGGGATTGGTGCCTGGGCTCTGCTTTAGCCCAGCTCTGTCTCTCTTAGGAAGCCAGGGTAGATGCCTGGGAGAGGAGATAACCAGAGAGCTGCTGTTCCTTTGTCTGATGCTCTTCTGGTACGAGATCAATGTAAATGTGTCTCTTCTGGACAGCACACTTGATTGCTTCTCTCTTAGAAGGAGCCATGAGGCAGTGGGGAAATTGCTGCCCTGGAGGAGGAAACATCTCTTCTTGCTTTGTGGTTAAACTGCCTGGATAGCTGCTTCTTGCTTGTTCTTTCTAGACCTTCACTATGCTATCTATCTATCTGTCTGTCTGTCTATCTATCTATCTATCAATTGATCCATCCATCCATCTATCTATTCATACATCTATCTATCCATTATCTATCTATCTGTCATCCATCCATCCATCCATCCATTTATACATCTATCTATCCATCTATTATCTATCTATCCATCTATCCATCTATCTGTCCATCTATCATCTATCTGTCCATCTATCTAATCATCTATCTATCTATCTATCTATCTATCTATCATCTATCTATCCATCTATCAATTGATCCATCCATCCATCTATTTATACATCTATCTATCCATCTGTTATCTATCTATCCATTTATGCATCTATCTGTCCATCTATCCATCATCTCTCTATCCATCTATTATCTATCTATCTATCTATCTATCTATCTATCTATCTATCTATCTATCCATTTATCTATCTATCTATCCATCTGTCATCTATCATCTGTCTATCCATTCATGTATCTATCTACCCATCTATCATCTATTTATCTATCTATCTATCTATCCATTTAGGTATGTATGTATGTATGTATTTATCTATCCATCTATCTATCCACCCATCTATTATCTATCTATCTATCTATGCACCCATCTATCATCTATCTATATATGCATTCATGTATCTATCTACCCATCTATCTATCCACCCATCTATTTATCTATCCATCTATCATCTATCACAGTGTCACAGAATCACCAAGGTTGGAAGAGATCTCAAAGATCATTGAGTCCAACCTGTCACCTCAGACCTCATTACTACTAAACCATGGTACCAAGTGCCACATCCAATCCCCTCTTGAACACCTCCAGGGATGGGGACTCCACCACCTCCCTGGGCAGCACATTCCAGTGGCTAACAACTCTCTCAGTGAAGAACTTTCTCCTCCCCTCCAGCCTAAACTTCTTCTGGCACAGCTTGAGACTATCTATCTATCTATCTATCTTTCTCTCTCTCTCTCTCTCTCTCTCTCTCATCTATCTTTCTATGCATTCATGTATCTATCTATCACCTATCTATCCATCCATTTATCTATCTATCCATCTATTCCTCTATCATCTATCTATCCATCTATCTATTCACCCATCTATCCATCCATCCATCCATCTATCCATCTGTTTATCTATCCATCTATCTATCTATCTATCTATCTATCTATCTATCTATCTATCCATCTATCTATCTATCCATCATCTATCTATCTATCCATCTATCTATCATCTACCTATCCATCAATCCATCTATCTATCTATCTATCATCTATCTATCTATCCATCATCTATCTATCATCTATCTATCATCTATCTGTCTATCTATCTATCTATCTATCTATCCATCTATCCATCTATCTATCATCTACCTATCCATCAATCCATCTATCTATCTATCTATCCATCTATCTATCTATCTATCATCTATCTATCTATCCATCTATCATCTGTCTATCTATCTATCTATCTATCTATCTATCTATCTATCTATCTATCTATCTATCACCTATCTATCTATCCATCCATCTATCTATCTATCTATCCATCCATCCATCCATCCATCCATCTATCTCTCTATCTCTCTATCTCTCTATCTCTCTATCTATCTATCTATCTATCTATCTATCTATCTATCTATCTATCTATCTATCTATCTATCTATCTATCTATCTATCCTATATCTCCACGTAGATACTTGCTAGTCCTTCAACTTGAGCCTATTGCTCTCTAATGAAGACAACTGATTATCATTAAGTAGAAATCCCACCTGTGCTGACTCACCCAGGAGTGAGAAAGAGCTCAAGTTTGCCATGGGGACAAGGCCATCAAACAAGGGCTGGGTTGGCTTTGAGCTGGGATGTGATCCAGCTGAGGACCACTCTGGTTTCTGGTGACTGTGGAATGTTTTCCTGGCATTCCAGGTGACCTGAGCAAAACCTGGTGGCTCCCTAACAATTTCTGGAGCTGCAGGGCATTCATAACCATGTGGCTGGCTTGATGTTGATGGTTCATCAGTTTGGTATGGAAAGGGCACCAACCCAGTCAATAAAGGGGCTGGTCTTGGGGTTTCTTTCATTTTGAAGAGTCAATAAAGTGCCAGGATAATACAATCACTTTGGGAGCCAAAGTGTTATTTTTATTCTTCACATTGACTCCTGCCCTTTTGCTTTTGGTATTCAGCTGCATAACAGAAGCCAGCAAATTGGCTTGAAAGGTGTAAGATTGGGCTTGTGGAGGATTGCTTGAGAAACACAAAGTGCCATCATTCAGATTCAAAGCAGTTATGACCCCAGAGAACATCTCTTGTGGGATAAAACTCTTAGCAGAGGAGTTTCTCTTTGAGTGAAGCAGCCCAGAGCCATGGAAAATATGGCTGCAACTGCAGGAGATGTTCAGAATGGGAAGAAGTAAGGTTTTACAAGTTTCCATGTTCTTAGTAAGGTGTTTTATTGTTACCAATACCAAATAAATTCTTGTTCAACCGTGGTCAAGCTGGAAGGGAGCTGAGAGCTCATCTGCTCCAAGCTCCCCACCATGCCCAGGGACACCTCTCAGCTACACTCAGCTGCTCAAGGCCTCAGCCAGCCTGGCCTCAAACACCCCCAGCAAGGAGGCAGCCACAGCCTCCCTGGCCAGCCTGGGACACACTCTCACCACCCTCACAAGCAACAACTTCTGCCTCAGCTCCACTCTAACCCTGCTCTGCCTCAGCTCCAAACCATTCCCCCTTGGCCTGGCTCCAGACCCCCTCAGCCAAAGTCTCTCTGCAGCCTTCCTGCAGGATGCCTTCAGGTGCTGGCAGGCAGCTCTGAGGTGCCCCTGGAGCCTTCTCCTCTGCAGGCTGCACACCCCCAGCTCCCTCAGCCTGTGCTCCCAGCAGAGCTGCTCCAGCCCTTGGAGCATCTTTGTGGCCTCCTCTGGCCTCTCTCCAGCAGCTCTGTGTCCTTCTGCTGGGGACACCAGACCTGGAGGCAGGATTGGAGGTGAGGTCAGAGCAGAGTACATGAAACTATCCCACAATGCAGGCGCAGGTCCCTCTGCTGTGTTCATCTACATTCCCAGAGCAAGTGTAACTAACACAGCTGCAAACAAGTTCTTTCAACAGTATTTTTCCCTCACTGCCCCATCAAAACGTGGCAAATATGGCTCAGTGCAGTTACTACCCCACAGAATGTGCACAGCTCTATCAGCTCCTGGCACCAGTCACTGGAGTCACCATCCCTGCAGGTGTTTAAGAAGAGCCTGGATGAGTCCCTTGGTGCCATGGTTTAGTTGATTAGATGGTGCTGGGTGATAGGTTGGACTTGAGGATCTCTGAGGTCTTTTCCAACCTGGCTAATTCTATTCTATTCTATTCTATTCTACTCCATGTCCTCTTGCTCTCCCATTCCTATGTAAATGGGGGGTGGGGGTGAAGAAGTCTGCAGGCTGGTGGGTTTCTCACTCAGCTTTTCTGGAGCTGCTGTGGGGAGCTAATGGGAGGATGTGATTTTTCACAGTCCCCCTCATGCTGCAAGAACTGCCTGTTGGAGGCTGGGATTTAATTAGTTTTGCTTCTCCTGGATAACAAATGGGAGAAGGGAGTTGATGCATGTTACTGAACTTCTGCCTGTAATGAAGACTGAAGGGAGAAAGTGAGCCTCTATTAATTCCCCAGCAGGCTTGCTGTGGCTGGCACAGCTGGAGGTGGAGGTTACTACCTCTCTGCAGCACTAAATATACCTGGAAGGTGGACAGGAGCAACTCACATCAATGAGGACAACTCTGCTGTGAGCACAGGCTGAGGGAGCTGGGGGTGTGCAGCCTGCAGAGGAGAAGGCTCCAGGGGGACCTCAGAGCTGCCTGCCAGCACCTGAAGGCATCCTGCAGGAAGGCTGCAGAGAGACTTTTGCTGAGGGGGTCTGGAGCCAGGCCAAGGGGCAATGGTTTGAAGCTGAGGCAGAGCAGGGTGAGAGTGGAGCTGAGGCAGAAGTTGTTGCTTGTGAGGGTGGTGAGAGTGTGTCCCAGGCTGGCCAGGGAGGCTGTGGCTGCCTCCTTGCTGGGGGTGTTTGAGGCCAGGCTGGCTGAGGCCTTGAGCAGCTGAGTGTAGCTGAGAGGTGTCCCTGGGCATGGTGGGGAGCTTGGAGCAGATGAGCTCTGAGCTCCCTTCCAGCCTGAGCCATTGTGTGATTCCCCAGGAGCACTGGGCACTTGCACAGCTGGACTTGTCTCCAGCTTAAGCTTACTCTCCTGTTAACTTGCTCTCAAGTTAAAATGCTGGAAGGTGTCCAGAGAAGGGCACCAAGGCTGGGGAGGGATCTGGAGCACAGCCCTGTGAGGAGAGGCTGAGGGAGCTGGGGTTGCTTAGCCTGGAGAAGAGGAGGCTCAGGGGAAACCTTCTTGCTGTCTCCAACTACCTAAAGGGAGGCTGTAGCCAGGTGGTCTCTTCTCCCAGGCAAGCAGCCCCAGAACAAGAGGACACAGTCTCAAGCTGTGCCAGGGGAGATTTATACTGGATGTTAGGAAGAAATTCTTCCCAGACAGAGAGATTGGCCACTGGGATGTGCTGCCCAGGGAGGTGGTGGCGTCCCCATCCCTGGAGGTGTTTAAAAAGAGCCTGGATGAGGCCCTTGGTGCCGTAGTTGAGTTGATTGGATGGTGCTGGGTGATAGGTTGGACTTGGTGATCTTGGAGGGCTTTTCCATCCTGGTTAATTGTGTGATTCTGTGGAGTCTTGCAAAGGTCCTGGTCATACTGCCTGGGCAATGCAAGAGCATGGTGATGTTCAGTGTGCTCCACAAGGCAGTGTGACTCTAGCTGAAAGACCTTGTTAATTTCCCAAGGAGATGGAAGCAGAGCTGTAGCTCTCCTTGCCTGCCAAGTGTATTCCAGATGTCTGATGTGCTCCTGGAGAGAACTCTTAGTACTGCTGCAGCTCTGTTTGCTTTTTCTCTCTCTTGCCTCCTGTGAAGGGTAAATGCCAGCAATACCTCAGCTCTGTCCATGTGTCCTCTTGCTGAACAAGAAGATAGCCTCTGACTTAACCTGAATTTGCATCTGTGGATCTGGCAGGCAATTTCTGAACAGGTGGAAAGCAACAGGCTGCAGGAGAAAGCCCTGCTGTGCCTGTGCTATTCCTAGACACCTTGTACCACACGTAATCTGTGCAGCAGACCCGAGGTAACCACACAGCCCTGACATGAGAGATGGTTAGATCATGCAGACCATCTCCTGCCTTGGCAAGGAATATTTCTAGGAGAAATGACTTCAGCGAAGCTAGTTGTTGCCTAAGAGGTCCTGCTTTGTGGCCTTCCCTCCTACTCATAATTTGAACTGCAGAATCCCAGCAGGTTGGGGGCTGGAAGGGACCTCTGGAGATCACCCAGCCCAAGCCCCCTGCTAAAGCAGGGCACCCCAGCAGCTTGCCCAGCAGCACAATGCCATGGTGGGGTTGGAAGCTCTCCACACCAGGAGACTCCACCACCTCCCTGGGCAGCACATTCCAATGACCAATGACTCTCTCAGTGAAGAACTTTCTCCTCACCTCCAGCTTAAACCTCCCCTGGCACAGCTTGAGACTGTGTCCTCTTGTTCTGCTGCTGGGTGCCTGGGAGGAGACCAACCCCCACCAGGCTACAGCCTCCCTTCAGGGAGTTGGAGAGAGCAATGAGGTCTCCCCTGAGCCTCCTCTTCTCCAGGCTAAGCAACCCCAGCTCCCTCAGCCTCTCCTCACAGGGCTGTGCTCAAGGCCTCTCCCCAGCCTTGTTGCCCTTCTCTGGACACCTTCAAGTCTCTCAATGTCCTTAAACTGAGGAGCCCAGAACTGGACACAGGACTCAAGGTGTGGCCTCAGCAGTGCTGAGTACAGGGCACAATGACTTCCCTGCTCCTGCTGGCCACCCTCTTCCTGATGCAGGCCAGGATGCCATTGGCCTTCTTGGCCCCCTGGGCACACTGTTGGCTCATGTTCAGGCAGCTGTCAATCAGCACCCCCAGGTCCCTCTCTGTTTGGCAGCTCTCAGCCACTCTGACCCCAGCCTGTAGCTCTGCCTGGGGTTGTTGTGGCCAAAGTGCAGCCCCTGGCACTTGGACTTGTTGAATGCCATCCTGTTGGCCTCTGCCCATCTGTCCAGCCTGGCAAGGTCCCTCTGCAGAGCCCTTCTGGCCTCTAACTGACCAACATCTGCTCCCAGCTTGGTGTCAGCTGCAAATGTGCTGATGCCTGACTCAATGCCCTCCTCCAGATCATCAATGAAGATGTTAAAGAGCACAGGGCCCAGCACTGATCCCTGGGGGACACCACTGGTGCCTGGCTGCCAGCTGGCTGTGGCACCATTCACCACCCAAGGTTTGCTGTGTCCCCTTGTGCTTGTGCTGGCTGGAGCAGGATGCTCAGGATGCCAGCAGGGCTGTGTGGCGGTGATGGAGGCTCAGGGCTGGGATGTTTGTGCTTCAGCTTCCAGAGGTGAGAGCTGGGAGCTGTTGGGAGCTTGGTGTCACCTGCAAATTTGCTGCTGACTCTCTGGAGACATTCCAAACCCACCTGGATGTGTCCCTGTGTGACCTTCTTTAGGTGACCCTTCCTTGGCAGGAGGGTTGGATGCTATGATCTCTAGAGGTCCCTGCCTACCCCTAGCGTTGTGATCTTCTGTGACATGCCACAAGCACTCTGCAGTGTCAGACTGGATGTGACCCTGGCCGGATGTGGTGGGTCCATGCCTTTGGCAGTGCTGGGAGGGCTCTGTGGCCTTCTCACAGCTTTGAGTCCATGGTGGGGGAGCTTGCCAGCCTCGGTCTTTCTCTGCAAAGCTTAGGGGTAAGGAAATGAAGTGCTGCAGAAGACACAGCTGCCCAGAGCTGTGTGCTGTTGAGTCTGCTTTGTGCAATGCTTTCAATCTCAGCCTTTCTTTCATCCTGTTCTGAAGCAGTCACACCAGGAAGGAGCATTTAGCAGAGCTGTGGGTGCCTGCTCTCTGTCTCCTTGGCTCTTTGTATTCCCTTTCTAGCCCTTTCTGCCTCCTGCCTCCTCAGAGCCTGTAGTTTTGTTTCCTGAAGGTTTTATTTCCCTTCTCCTGCCATCCAGATTTTTCTTCTCCCCAGGGCACATATCTATTTGCTTGGATGGCTAAGTTGCTTTTCCTGGACAAAACTCTGAATCTCCAAGTTGCTGATCCAAGCCTCTCCAATGATAAGTCATTGTCCATCTGTTTGCTTCCCTCCTGAGCCTGCCCTGCAAGCTGCAGCAAGGATTAATGTATAGATATGGAGTCAGCAAGCAAGCTGGGCTAGCAACAGCCTCCTGCCTTGTCCTTTCTGTGCTCATGTTGGTGCTCCTGAGGAAGGAAGCCTCTTTGCTAGAAGGTTTTTCCCCTCACTTTCCATGCCCAGGTGACTTTCTGAACAAGGGCCTTGGTGGAGTCAGTGCACACCTGCAGGATCATAGAATAAGAGGATGCTAGGGCTTGGAAGGGAGATCTTCCAGTCCAAGCCCCCTGCCAGACCAGGGGCAGAGAATCCAGCACAGGTCACACAGGAACACATCCAGACAGGGCTGGGAAGGCTCCAGAGAAGGAGACTCCACAACCTCTCTGGGCAGCCTGCTCCAGGCCTCTGGGACCCTCACAGTGAGGAAGTTCCTCCTCATGTTGAGGTGGAACCTCCTGTGCTGCAATTTCCATCCATTGCCTCTTGTCCTATCCCAGGGTGCAGCTGAGCAGAGCCTGTCCCTGTCCCTTCCTTCCTGACCCCCAGCCCTCAGCTATTGATAGACATTCATCAGATCCCTCTCAGCCTTCTCCTCTCCAGGCTGAACAGCCCCAGGGCTCTCAGCCTCTCCTGCCCAGGCAGTGCTGCAGTCCCTTCAGCATCCTTGGAGCCCTCCCTTGGACTCTCTCCAGCAGATCCCTGTCCCTCCTGAGCTGGGCAGCCCAGAGCTGGATGCAATATTGCAGGTGAGGTCTCAGCAGGGCAGAGCAGAGGGGGAGGAGAACCTCCCTGGCTGTGCTGACCACACTCCTCTGAGTGCAGCCCAGGACCCCCTTGGCCTTCTTGGCCCCCAGGGCACATTGCTGTCCCATGCAGAGCTTGCTGCCCACCAGCACTCCCAGCTCCTTCTCCTTGGGGCTGCTCTCCAGCAGATCCCCTCCCAGCCTGTGCTGCTGCAGTTCATTCTTCCTGCCCAGCTGCAGGACTCTGCTCTCATCCTTCTTGACCCTCCTTAGGTTCCTCTGTGCCCAGCTCTCAGCCTGCCCAAGTCTCTGCATGGCCTCACAGCCTCCAGGTGTCTCAGCCAAGCCTCCCAGTTTGGTGTCCTCAGCAAACCTGCTGACAGACTCTATCTGTCTGTCTGTCCCCTCATCAGTGTCATTGAGGAAGATGTTGAACAGGACTGGACCCAGCACTAGGTCCTTGAAGGGCCTTGGTGGAGCTGGTGCAGACCTGCAGCCCATGGAGTGGGTGGATGCCTAAAGGAGGCTGTGATGCTGTAGTAAAGTTGTGCTGGAGCAGAGTCCTTGCAGGAGATGTGGAGCCATGCAGAGAGAGCAGCCCATGCTGGAGCAGGTGTGCTGGTAGGATTGGAGACCCTGTGGAAGGATCCCATGCTGGTGCAGCCTGTGAGGAGCTGCAGCCCATGGGAAGGACTCCTGTTAGAGAGGCTGGTGGAGAAAAGTCTCCTGTGGATGTGACCTGGCATTGCAAGAGGGGAAGAGAGTGAGGATTTTCCTCCTCTTCAGGTGGAGGAAGGCAGGGCCTTTAATCTAGGTCTTTAAGGGGACCTCTGAGTGCCTTAAGGGTGCTTTAAGCTTTGGCTTTTTCTCATTCCCCTGCTCTGGTTTGATGGGAAGAGGAATTTATTACCCAACTCAAGACTGTTTTGCCCTCCATGGTAATTGCTGGGTGATCTCTCCTTGTCTTTGTCTTGACCAACAAGCCTCCCCTGTCCACCTGAGGAGAGGAGTGATGGAACAGTTTTGGTGGGTACCTGGCATCCAGCCAGGGTCAACCCAGCCCAGGAGCTCATCTCTTGTGTTTCTTAACTAGTTAATTAAAATGCTACAATCCATTTAGCTAAGTGATGGATCCTGGAGCTGTCTGCATTCCAAGCAGCTTTGTTTGGGCTGCAGTAGCTGTGCTGCTTGCTCTCTTTCACCTGGCTCTTGGTGAGGCTGCCAGGGAAGGAGAGGGACGGCAGATGGCAATGTGGTGCCACAAACGCACCAGCAAGCGCCGGGAAACCCTGCTCTGCCCTGCAGAGCCCCCGGAGGCAACAACGCTGCTGCCACTCACTAGGACCCACCTTTTGGTGCTGCTCTGGCTGGGGGGTGGGGAGTGCAGGGAGGGGCACTCTGCTGGCCTTGGGGCAGTAGCTGGCTCTGGTCTGCAGTGAGAACAGAATGGAATAGAATGGAATGGAATGGAATGGAGTAGAATAGAATAGAATAGAATAGAATAGAATAGAATAGAATAGAATAGAATAGACCAGGTTGGAAGAGATCTTCAAGATCATCGAGTCCAACCTATCATCCAACACCACCTAATCAACTAACCCATGGCACCAAGCACCCCATCAAGTCTCCTCCTGAACAGCTCCAGTGATGGTGACTCCACCACCTCCCTGGGCAGCACATTCCAATGGGCAATCACTCTCTCTGTGTAGAACTTCTTCCTAACCTCCAGCCTAAACCTCCCCTGGCACAGCTTGAGACTGTGTCCTCTTGTTCTGCTGCTGGCTGCCTGGGAGAAGAGACCAACCCCCACCTGGCTCCAACCTCCCTTCAGGTAGAGAGCAAGAAGGTCTCCCCTGAGCCTCCTCTTCTCCAGGCTAAGCAACCCCAGCTCCCTCAGCCTCTCCTCACAGGGCTGTGCTCCAGACCCCTCCCCAGCTTTCTTGCCCTTCTCTGGACACCTTCCAGCAGCTCAACCTCCTTCCTAACCTGAGGGGCCCAGAACTGGACACAGGACTCAAGGTGTGGCCTAACCAGTGCTGTGTACAGGGGCAGAATGACCTCCTTGCTCCTGCTGGCCACACTCTTCCTGATGCAGGCCAGGATGCCCTTGGCCTTGTTGGCCACCTGGGCACACTGCAGGCTCATGTTCAGCCTACCATCAACCAGCACCCCCAGGTCCCTCTCTGCCTGGCTGCTCTCAGCCACTCTGACCCCAGCCTGTGGCACTGCCTGGGGTTGCTGTGGCCACTGTGCAGCACCTGGCACTTGGATGTGTTCAATCTCCTGCCCTTGGCCTCTGTCCAAATTAGATGCAGTGCAGGCTGCTCTGCTCCTCCTCCCATCCCAGGCGCAGTGTGATGTGCTGCTTGGCCCAGCCTCATCTGTCTGTGCCCTCTCTGCTCCTAGCTGGTCCTTCATCTCAGGCTGGAGAGCACTGGGCTTGGTGCTGGGTGTCCCTTCTGCTTCTGGAAGGACAGTTTATGACCTTAAGCCCTGGGCACTCTGAGAGGCCAGGCTTGGATCCAGAAGCCAGGTGGTTCATGCTCGCCAGTGGGCAGTGGTGTGGTTTAGGCCTATGAGAATCACAGGATCAGTTGAGTTTGAAAGGGACTTTGAGAGGGACTCCAAGCACTCTCTAACTCTACCAAGGCTGGTGCTAAACCATGGCCCTCAGCACCACATCTCTGTCTCTTTTAAGCACCTGCAGGGATGGGGATTCACCACCTCCCTGGGCCAGGCTTCGAGAACCCTTTCAGCACAGAAATTTCTTCTCATGCCCAACATAAACCTCCTCTGTGGCAACTTGAGGCCATTTCCTCTTGTCACATCACTTGTTCCTTGGGAGAAGAGACCAACTCTCACCTGGCTCCAGCCTCCTTCCAGGGAGTGGTAGAGAGGGAGAAGGTCTCCCCTCAGCCTCCTCTTCCCCAGGCTGAACAAGCCCAGTTCCCTCAGGTGCTCCTCCCCAGCCCTGTTCTCCAGCTATGAAGGATGGGATTTCCTGAACCTTTGCTACTACCAGCCCCCAGGCCTGTCTGCTTCCAGCCTCTTCCTCTCTCTCAGCCTTGCTGCTCACAAGTTACACAATGCACTCTGTGACACAATTGCTCCTGGCATAGCACACTGAAGGCTTCTTCCATGGCCTGTGAAAGTCTGCAGGCACCTTCAAGAGGGCTTCTGCTGAGAACTCATAAATCCTGGGCAAATCCTTGAGTTTAGCTTTGGGTTTTAGTTTGAATGAAACATTGTGCTGGAAGGTGTGCAGAGAAGGGCCAGGAGGAGGAGCAGAGGGCTGGAGCTGCTCTGCTCTGGAGACAGCCTGAGAGAGTTGGGGTTGTGCAGGCTGGAGAGGAGAAGGCTCCCAGGAGACCTTCTGGTGGCCTTCCAGGATCTGCAGGGGGCTCCAAGAAAACTGGGGAGGGACTTTTGAGGGTGTCAGGGAGGGATAGGACTGGGGGGGATGGAGAAAAACTAGAAGTGGGGAGATTGAGATTGGCTGTGAGGAAGAAGTTGTTCCCCAGGAGGGTGGTGAGAGCCTGGCACAGGTTGCCCAGGGAGGTGGTGGAAGCCTCCTGCCTGGAGGTGTTTGCAGCCAGGCTGGCTGTGGCTGTGAGCAACCTGCTGCGGTGTGAGGTGTCCCTGCCCATGGCAGGGGGCTTGGAACTGGCTGAGCCTTGAGGTCCCTTCCAAGCCTGACAACTCTGTGATTCTGTGCCTGTTGTGGCAGGGAGGATCCATGCCCATGGTGAGAGCTGTGGGTGCAAACCTCAGCACATTTTGCTTTATTCCCCAACCATTGAATTCCAGAGCCTTAAGTGCAAGATCACACAGAACCTTTTAGGGTTTGTTTGCACACAGAATCCTATCTCATAGAAGCCACTCTTCCATCTGGGGCTTGGTCCCATGATACTTTGGCCAGCAGATCCCTGGAGTGATCAAAGTCTTCATGCCTCAAATCCAGGGTTGCAAGCTTGGGATGCCTGGGATACATTGAGGGTGTCTCCACATGCACAAGCTTAAGAGAACAGCTGTGAGTGCAGCACAGAGCACTTGGGGCATCTACTTGATTTGTGAGAGGCATTGATTAATCAGACACCCAACCACTGTTAGCTGCACCTGCCATTGATCCTGGGGCTGGCAAATGACTGCTGCCTAATTAGGAGTGGTCTTTAAGAAAATGGCCTATTAGCCTCCCTGGAGCTCAAAGCATAAATCCAGTGGGATTTGAGTCTGAAGGGGTTTGGTTTTCCCTTTTGCTGCCTGGAGAAGGAGGAGATATCCTCAGTTTCTTCGTAGGTTCTGATACTTCCCATGTGCCTCCTTTGCACTGAATCTCATTTGGGATGGGAAGGCAAGGGAAAGAGGAGCAAGGTGGGAGTTAGCCTGGGCAGGGTTATGGGTACCAAGCAAATGAATACCTCTGCTGGGAGCACAGGCTGAGGGAGCTGGGGGTGTGCAGCCTGCAGAGGAGAAGGCTCCAGGGGCACCTCAGAGCTGCCTGCCAGGACCTGAAGGCATCCTGCAGGAAGGCTGCAGAGAGACTTTTGCTGAGGGGGTCTGGAGCCAGGCCAAGGGGGAATGGTTTGGAGCTGAGGCAGAGCAGGGTCAGAGTGGAGCTGAGGCAGAAGTTGTTGCTTGTGAGGGTGGTGAGAGTGTGTCCCAGGCTGGCCAGGGAGGCTGTGGCTGCCTCCTTGCTGGGGGTGTTTGAGGCCAGGCTGGCTGAGGCCTTGAGCAGCTGAGTGTAGCTGAGAGGTGTCCCTGGGCATGGTGGGGAGCTTGCAGCAGAGGAGCTCTGAGGTCGAAGGTTGACAGTTGGACTTGGTGATCTTAGAGGCTTTTTTTTCCCCACTAAAACAGCACAGTGCTCCCCAGAGGTCCCTTCCAACCCCTACCTTGCTGGGATTTGGAAGGAGGGAGGAAACTTCTGGTTTTCCCCCCTTTGTTTTCCTGTGCTCTGAATGAGTGGAATTGAGCCCTGGTATGAGGATGTAGATCTTCATTGCCTCTTGTAGACAAATGCCTCTTTCAATCTAGGCCTTGACACTTGTCTTAATGTCCCCCTGGAGCTCCTTCTCTGCCCCCTTCTTGTTTCCACAGCAGAGCTAATAGCTGGCTGCTCGTGCAGGGTAGCTGTTCAGTCCGTGCCTGCGCTTCCCATCCCTGTGCCAGGTTTGGGGGATAATAAATCTGTCAAACAGGTGCAGCAACTGCTGCTGCCTTGGAGCTGAAGGAGATTTACTCCTGTGGATTTAGCATGCAAGAGGTAGTCTCAGGCTCTGGTGGCTGTGCCTTGACTTGCACTGCTGTAATATGAAGACACCAAGCTGCAACAAATGGTGCTTGGAAGTGCCAAGCTCTGGGATGTTGGTGTTTTATCAAAATAGAATGGTGCTTGCCACTGCCAGGGAAGTGGGCAGTGGGATTGAGGCCCCCTCAGGAAGGTGACACCAAGCTGTGTGGTGTAGCTGACACACTGGAGGGAAGGAATCCATCCAGAGGGACTTAGCCTGGAAAGGTGAGCCCAAGCCAACCTCATGAAGTTCAACAAGGCCAAGGGCAAGGTCCTGCACCTGAGTCAGGGCAATCCCAAGCACAAATCCAGGCTGGGTGAGGAGAGGCTGGAGAAGAGGAGAAGGCCTTGGGGGTGTCAGGTGGTGACAAACTCCCCAGGAGCCAGCAGTGGTCCCTGGCAGCCCAGCAGGCAGCTGTGTGCTGAGCTGCAGCCAGAGCAGGGAGAGCAGCAGCACAGGGAGGGGATTCTGCCCCTCTGCTCTGCTCTGCTCAGCCCCCACCTGCAGCATTGCCTCCAGCTCTGGGGCCCCACCACAAGAAGGAGCTGCTGGAGAGGGTCCAGAGGAGGCCATGAAGATGATCAGAGGGATGAAGAACCTCCCCTATGGGGACAGGCTGAGAGAGTTGGGGCTGTTCAGCATGGAGAAGGCTCCAGGGAGACCTCAGAGCAGCCTTCCAATACCTGAAGGAGGCTGCAGGGGAGCTGGGGAGGCACTTTGGACAAGGGATGGGAGTGCCAGGATGAGATACAATGGCTTTGAGCTGGGAGAGGAGAGATTGAGACTGGAAATGAGGAAGAAATTGTTGAGATTGAGGGTGGGGAAACACTGGCACAGGCTGCCCAGGGAGGTTGTGTCTGCCCCTTCCCTGGAGGTGTTGAAGGCCAGGCTGGATGAGGCCTTGAGCAGCCTGGGCTGGTGGGAGGTGTCCCTGTCCATGATCTTTAAGGTTCCCTTCCACCCCAAACCATTCTATGACTCTTTAGTGCATTATATGTTTAGCCTTGAAGGTTTTTCCACAAGGTTTTATCTTAGAAGAGGAATCTGGATGAAAGTGCTGGGGGTAGAGGCTTCTTTGGTAGACTTTGTAACTGGTCTCATGAAGGATTTCGTTTAAACCCCTTGGCCTGTGGCTATAGTTTGGAAATGGAATAGCATAGCATAGCATAGCATAGCATAGAATAGAATAGGATTAACCAGGTTGGAAGAGACCTCAGAGATCATCAGATCCAATCTATCATCCAACACCATCTAATCAACTAAACCATGGCACCAAGCACCCCATCAAGTCTCCTCCTGAACACCTCCACTCCAATGATGGTGACTCCACCACCTCCCTGGGCAGCACATCCCAATGGGCAATCACTCTCTCTGTGCAGAACTTCTTCCTAACCTCCAGCCTAAACCTCCCCTGGTGCAGCCTGAGACTGTGTCCTCTTGTTCTGGTGCTGGCTGCCTGGGGGAACAGACCAACCTCTGCCTGTCTACAACCTCCCTTCAGGGAGCTGTAGACAGCAAGAAGGTCTCCCCTGAGCCTCCTCTTCTCCAGGCTAAGCAACCCCAGCTCCCTCAGCCTCTCCTCACAGGGCTGTGCTCCAGACCCCTCCCCAGCTTTCTTGCCCTTCTCTGGACACCTTCCAGCATCTCAACATCTTTCCTAACCTGAGGAGCCCAGAACTGGACACAGGATTCAAGGTGTGGCCTCAGCAGTGCTGAGCACAGGGCAGAATGACCTCCCTGCTCCTGCTGGCCACACTCTTCCTGATGCAGGCCAGGATGCCCTTGGCCTTCTTGGCCCCCTGGGCACACTGCTGGCTCATGTTTAGGTGGCTTGTGCATCTTGGTCTCACAGCCCACACTGATGTGATCTCTCAGCCTAAATGATCTGATCCCACAGCCCACACTGATGTGATCTCTGATCCCACACTGATCTGATCCCACAGCCCACCCTGATGTGATAGAATAGAATAGAATAGAATAGAATAGAATAGAATAGAATAGAATAGAATAGAATAGAATGAACCAGGTTGGAAAAGACCTTTGAGATCTCCGAGTCCAACCCATCATCCAACACCACCTAATCAACTAAACCATGGCACCAAGGGCCTCATCCATCCTCTTCCTGATCTCCCAGCTCCCACTGATCTCCATGTTTGAGTGTGGCTCCCCCCAGGTGCTCCTAGTACTCTATTTGATAATGAGATGGCGAGTAACAGCTCCTTGGCAGGATAACTGAATAGGTTTTTGGAAGGCAGTAGGCTGTTTGAGTTGTGGCTTTGACTAAAGATGATGGTATTGACATCTTCTCTTGTTATTCCTGGCCTTTATCTTGCTTGATTCCAGGATGTCCTTTCTTGCCTTGAACAGTTATTGTTCTCACAACCTGGGGACGTCAGCACTGGCTGCCACCCAGCTGCTTGGAAGCTGGACGTGACAGGGCCCCCTTGATGCCTGCCTGGTGGATCAGCTCAGCTCCTGCTGTATTCCCCTCTCAGCAGGCACCTCCTTGCTCCTGTTTTCACTGTTACTCTGGGATATTAATCACAGACTGCCTTGGCTGGAAGGGACCATCCAGTCCAATCTCCTGGCAGCAGGGATGCCCCCAGCTAGAGCAGGGTGCTCAGAGCCTGAGCTGGAGTGGTTCCAGGGATGGGACATCTACCATCTCTGGGCAGCTCGGACCAATAGTTCCCCCAAATGAGATGCTTCACCTACCTTCCTGCACTCAAGGCAATAAAGAATAGTTGAAATGGATTGATTTTTGTTCAGTCCTGACACACAAAGGCTCTTCCCAGCTACCAGGCACTCTGCTCTTGATGCCATTAACTTCTACCTGTGCCTTTTGAATGCAGCTTTTGTCCAGCCGGAGCTCCTCTCTTAACTCCCAGCAGGCAGAGCAGCTGAGTGCTGCTGACATTCAAACCTCCCCTTGAAGATTTGCTCCACTGCCCTTTAAAAGGAGGAGAGACCTTGCTCTGGATCCAACCCAAGAGCTGTGAGCAGGAGGACAGCTCCACGATGCAGCAAGGCTCGAGCTTGGCTGTGTTGAATGATGACTTTTTTCCTCCTGAAACTAAGCTCAACTTAACTTTCAGTTGAATAGCTGACAGAAAAAGAATTCCAAGCTATAAAAGCAGGAATTCCAGCAGCTCTAAAGAGCCATGCCACAGCTTCTCTGGCTGTTTCCAAATGGATCTGCCCATTTCTGACTCACTCTTGCTATCTGTGCTTAATGTGAAGGATTCCACTCAGCTGGCTGCAGTTGTCTCTGTCACTTTAAGGAGAATCATTTTAAAAGGTAAAGATCTTCTTTCATGAAAAAATCCTAGCAGATCATCTTGGGGGCAATAACTGCACACCTGAGGGATGGCCAAGGGCTCAGGCCCAGCCAGCATGGATTTAGGAGGGGCAGGTCCTGCCTCTCCAACCTGATCTCCTTCCATGTCCAGGAGACTGCCTGGTGGATGTGGGGCAGGCTGTGGATGTGGTCTGCCTGGGCTTCAGCAAGGCCTTTGACACCATCCCCCACAGCAAACTGCTGGCCAAGCTGTCAGCCCCTGGCTTGGACAGCAGCACTCTGAGCTGGGTTAGGAACTGGCTGGAGGCTGAGCCCAGAGAGTGGTGGTGAATGGTGCCACAGCCAGCTGGCAGCCAGGCACCAGTGGTGTGCCCCAGGGATCAGTGCTGGGCCCTGTGCTCTTTAACATCTTCATTGATGATCTGGAGGAGGGGATTGAGTCAGGCATCAGCACATTTGCAGATGACAGCAAGCTGGGAGCAGATGTTGGTCAGTTAGAGGCCAGAAGGGCTCTGCAGAGGGACCTCGACCGACTGGACAGATGGGCAGAGGCCAACAGGATGGCATTCAACAAGTCCAAGTGCCAGGGGCTGCAATTTGGCCACAACAACCCCAGGCAGAGCTACAGGCTGGGGTCAGAGTGGCTGAGAGCTGCCAAACAGAGAGGGACCTGGGGGTGCTGATTGACAGCTGCCTGAACATGAGCCAGCAGTGTGCCCAGGTGGCCAAGAAGGCCAAGGGCATCCTGGCCTGCATCAGGAAGAGTGTGGCCAGCAGGAGCAGGGAGGTCATTGTGCCCTGTGCTCAGCACTGGTTAGGCCACACCTTGAGTCCTGTGTCCAGTTCTGGGCCCCCCAGTTCAAGAAAGTCATTGAGAGACTTGAAGGTGTCCAGAGAAGGGCAACAAGGCTGGGGAGAGGCCTTGAGCACAGCCCTGTGAGGAGAGGCTGAGGGAGCTGGGGTTGCTTAGCCTGGAGAAGAGGAGGCTCAGGGGAGACCTTCTTGCTCTCTCCAACTCCCTGAAGGGAGGTTGTAGCCAGGTGGAGATTGGTCTCTTCTCCCAGGCACCCAGCACCAGAACAAGAGGACACAGTCTCAAGCTGTGCCGGGGGAGGTTTAGGCTGGAGGTGAGGAGAAAGTTCTTCCTAGAAAGAGTAATTGGCCACTGGAATGTGCTGCCCAGGGAGGTGGTGGAGTCCCCATCCCTGGAGGTGTTCAGGAGGGGATTGGATGTGGCACTTGGTGCCATGGTTTAGTTGTCAGGAGGTGCTGGGTGACAGCTTGGACTTGCTGATCTCTGAGGTCTTTTCCATCTTGACTGATTCAATGCTTCCATGTATTTATTTTTGCCTTGAGGTGTTCAGAAGGAGATTGGATGTGGCACCAAGTGCCATGGTTTAGTTGTCAGGAGGTGTTGGGTAATAGGTTGGACTTGCTGATCTCTGAGGTGACATGTTAATGGTGATGTGTTAATGGTGATATGCTAATGGTGATATATTACAAACAGCTGGATGAGGCCTGAGCAACCTGGGCTGGTGGGAGGTGTCCCTGCCTGTGGCAGAGGGCTGGAGCTGGGTGCTCTTGAAGGTCCCTATGAGTCTCTGAATATTGGATGAGAAAATAGGGCAATTTTGTTGTTGGGGGTGGTGCAATTTTAAGAGCAAACCAGCAAGTTTTGCTGCTTTTTATGTAGTCACAGAACCATTTTGGTTGGAAAAGACCTCTAAGTTCATCAGGTCCAACCCTTGACCCAGCTCTGCCAGGTCACCACTAAACCATGGCCCTCAGCACCACATCTCCATGGCTTTGAAACCCTTCCAGAGATGATGACTGCACTGGGCAGCCTGGACCAGGCCTTGACAGCCCTTGTGAGGTAAAAGCCAGATGTGTGTTTGGTAACACTTTTCAAGCTGATGTACAAAGTCCAGCTCTTCATCACTGACCACACAGGGTCTGCTGTGCAGCCCCCATGTGTGCTGGGGCAAAGGGGTGCTGGACATGGTGGAAGGGGTGATGTTCTCCCTGCCAGCTCCATGGACCAGTCCAGGCTTTCCTGCTGTCTGTGACCTTCCTTGGAGAGCAGCTGTAGAATCTGTATTGGGTTTGCTGTATTTGTAGGTCTTTGTAATCTTAATCCCAGTGTACAATGTGTTGTTGGACTCTTCTCCCAGACAGCCAGCACCAGAACAAGAGGACACAGTCTCAAGCTGTGCCAGGGGAGGTTTAGGCTGGAGGTGAGGAAAAAATTCTTCCCAGACAGAGAGATTGGCCACTGGGATGTGCTGCCCAGGGAGGTGGTGGAGTCCCCATCCCTGGAGGTGTTTAGGAAGATCCTGGGTGAGGCCCTTGGTGCCATGGGTTAGTTGATTAGATGGTGTTGAGTGATAGGTTGGACTTGAAGATCTCAAAGGTCTTTTCCAACCTGCTCTATTCTATTCTATTCTATTCTATTCTATTCTATTCTATTCTATTCTATTCTATTCTATTCTATTCTATTCTATTCTATTCTATTCTATTCTATTCTATTCTATTCTATTCTATTCTATTCCACTCCATTCCACTCCATTCCACTCCATTCCACTCCATTCCACTCCATTCCATTCCATTCCAGCCAATTAAGATGTGACACATGTGCCTTCTCATAGACTGTATAACCTTGCTGTGTAACATAACAAATGTCTTCACCTGGTAACACCTTGGAGATGGGGGAAAACTTCTAGTGAGCTTGTCCCTTGTCAGCCCAGGAACAGGACAAGGAGCAAGGGGCACAAACTGGAAGCCAGGAGGTTTCATCTGAACAGAAGGAGAAACATCTTTGGTGTGAGGGTGCTGGAGGCCTGGAGCAGGCTGCCCAGAGAGGTTGTGGAGTCTCCTGGTGTGGAGAGCTTCCAACCCCCCCTGGGCACTGTGCTGCTGGGCAAGCTGCTGTGGGTGCAGTGGGTTGGACTGGATGATCTCCAGAGGTCCCTTCCACCCCCACCACGCTGGGATTCTGTGGTTTGCACAGTGAGTTGCACCTCCTGGTGGCAGGATTTCATCACTAGTTCTTCACTTGACCAGAGAAATGCCTGCTACAGAACGTGTCCATCCAGGAGCGCTCCGTCATGTGTGAGCCACTGACCGAGGCCAGGCAGGCTCTCAGAGGGTTCATCAGTCCATATTACACTGGAGATCCCTCAACACTTTCAGCCTAATGAGAAAAATCTTTCAGGGGTGGACAGCTTGAAAGATGTGGATGTTATTCTCCATCACCAGGGGTTTACAGCAAGAGATGCTGCTGAGTGCTTGTCTCCCAGAGCAATCCTAATAAATCAGCAGCACTGAAAGCACCAAAAAACATTTAGTGGGGCAGGAAAGTCAGCAGGAGCAGGGAAGTCATCCTGCCCTGTGCTCAGCACTGCTGAGGCCACACCTGGAGTCCTGTGTCCAGTTCTGGGCCCCTCAGGTTAGGAAAGATGTTGAGCTGCTGGAAGGTGTCCAGAGAAGGGCAAGAAAGCTGGGGAGGGGTCTGGAGCACAGCCCTGTGAGGAGAGGCTGAGGGAGCTGGGGTTGCTTAGCCTGGAGAAGAGGAGGCTCGGGAGACCTTCTGGCTCTCTCCAACTCCCTGAAGGGAGGTTGTAGCCAGGTGGGGGTTGGTCTCTTCTGCCAGGCAGCCAGCACCAGAACAAGAGGACACAGTCTCAGGCTGTGCCAGGGGAGGTTTAGGCTGGAGGTGAGGAGAAAGTTCTTCACTGAGAGAGTTGTTAGCCATTGGAATGTGCTGCCCAGGGAGGTGGTGGGGTCACCATCTCTGGAGGTGTTCAAGAAAGGCTTGGATGTGGCACTTGGTGCCATGGTTTAGTTGTCAGGAGGTGTTAGGTATTAGGTCATAGGTTGAACTTGATGATCTCTGAGGCCTTTTCCAACCTGGCTGATTCTGTGATGCTGTGATTCTCTGGTGATTCCATGGCCAGCCCCTCTGGATATCTTAGAGGCCTTTTTTACCCCCCCAGGCTTTTTATATCCTTTGGGTTCCCCTTCAGAATGTTTATTTTTCTCGTTCCATTATGCACTGACAGAGATGTAAAATACCTTGAGAAAGGCAAAACAACTCACTGGGAGGAGAAACGGGAGAGGGGAAAGGACTTGATCAAACTGAAAGGGAGAACACTTTTGGCTGCTCATCTCAGTGCTTCCTGCATTGCAAGATGATGTGGCTGGGGTCATAGATCTAGCTCTAAGTTAGAAGGGAAGGGAAGGGAAGGGAAGGGAAGGGAAGGGAAGGGAAGGGAAGGGAAGGGAAGGGAAGGGAAGGGAAGGGAAGGGAAGGGAAGGGAAGGGAAGGGAAGGGAAGGGAAGGGAAGGGAAGGGAAGGGAAGGGAAGGGAAGGGAAGGGAAGGGAAGGGAAGAGAAGAGAAGAGAAGAGAAGAGAAGAGAAGAGAAGAGAAGAGAAGGGAAGGGAAGGGAAGGGAAGGGAAGGGAAGGGAAGGGAAGGGAAGGGAAGGGAAGGGAAGGGAAGGGAAGGGAAGGGAAGGGAAGGGAAGGGAAGGGAAGGGAAGGGAAGGGAAGGGAAGAGAGAGGAAGAGAAGAGACCTTCAAGATCATTGAGTCCCTTATCATCCAACACCACCTAGTCAACTAGCCCATGGTACCAAGCACCCTATGAAGTCTCCTCCTGAACACCTCCAGTGATGGTGACTCCACCACCTCCCTGGGCAGCACATTCCAATGGGCAATCACTCTCTCTGTGTAGAACTTCCTCCTAACCTCCAGCCTAAACCTCCCCTGGCACAGCCTGAGACTGTGTCAATCAGGCTTCCACAAACCCATGGCTTTTGTTGTGCTGTGAGGTTTCAGGAGCGTCTGCCTGCAGCCACCCCCTCCTGTGGAGGGGCCAGGAGCAGAACTGGGGTGCTGGCCCTGCTTCTGTAGCTGTGCAGTGCTGAGGTCCTTTGTTAGCAGCCAGCAGTGTGTAGCCCCTGCTCTGTCAGAGCTGGGATTTAGGGCAAATCCCTTTCCAGGAGATTTCAAGCAACTTCAAATCTGCCTGAGATTTCAAAGCCGTAGAGCAGGGAAGCTTTGGGGATTTAGGGTGTTGGCAAATTTGCAAATGTTAGAAATGGCATCATCTGAGCAAGCTGCCATTCAGCACAGGCAGCAAAAGCTGCCTTTCCCCCTCCTTTCTCCCTTTTTATCTTTCTGGTTTTGTGTTTTCTTGTTTTATTCTCTCCAGTAAGAAGCTGGAGAGCAGCTCCTGAAGTGCTGCTGTGGCATTGAGTGCACCCTCAGCAGGTTTGCTGATGACACCAAGCTGTGAGGTGCAGCAGACAGCTGGAGGGAAGGATCCATCCAGAGGGACAGGAAGGTTTAGGCTGGAGGTGAGGAGAAAGTTCTTCCCAGCAAGAGGAATTGGCCACTGGGATATGCTGCCCAGGGAGGTGGTGGAGACTCTGTCCCTGGAGGTGTTCGAGAAAGGCTTGGATGTGGCACTTGGAGCCACGGTTTAGTTGTCAGGAGGTGTTAAGTATTAGGGAACAGGTTGGATTTGATGAGCTCCAAGGTCTTCTCCATCCTTACTGATTCTATGATTCAATGATTCTATGATTTGCAGTGTCCTTGTTCAGACAGACCTTGTTGGCAGTGAATTCTCCATTTTCCCCCTCTGCAATCTCACTGTCAGTGTCAGTGGAGCTGGGCTGCAAAATCAGGGTAAGATTTATCCTTGGATGGCAAAGCTGCCCTTTGAGGAGAACTTTTCCAGACATTGTCGATGCAGGTTTGCTTCATCAAGCAGGGAGACTAAACCTCACTTACTGAGAGTGGCTTCAGATGCTTCAGGGTTTCACTGGACTGGGGCTTAGGAGGTGTGGGATTTGGACTGATAGAGCTCTGAAATAACCTTTCACAACTAGGGAGGTTCTCCTCCCCATCTGCTCTGGGAGACCTCACCTGCAATATTGCATCCAGCTCTGGGCTGCCCAGCTCAGGAGGGACAGGGATCTGCTGGAGAGAGTCCAAGGGAGGGCTCCAAGGATGCTGAAGGGACTGCAGCACTGCCTGGGGAGGAGAGGCTGAGAGCCCTGGGGCTGTTCAGTCTGCAGAGGAGAAGGCTGAGAGGGATCTGATCAATGTCTATCAATAGCTGAGGCCTGGGGGTCAAGAGGGAGGGGACAGGGACAGGGACAGGCTCTGCTCACTTGTACCTTGGGATAGGACAAGGGGCAGTGGATGGAAACTGCAGCACAGGAGGTTCCAGCTCAACATGAGGAGGAACTTCTTCCCTGTGAGGGTCCCAGAGGCCTGGAGCAGGCTGCCCAGAGAGGTTGTGGAGTCTCCTTCTCTGGAGCCTTCCCAGCCCTGTCTGGATGTGTTCCTGTGTGACCTGTGCTGGATTCTCTGCTCCTGCTCTGGCAGGGGGCTTGGACTGGCAGATCTCCAGAGGTCCCTTCCAACCCCTAGCATCCTGTGAGCTGTGATCTCACACAATCCTTGCGTGGTGGTGGTTGGAAGGGACCTCTGGAGACCATCCAGCCCAACCCCCTGCTGAAGCAGGGTCAGCCATAGATCAGGAATAGTGCAGAGGAATAGTGCAGGTGGGACCACATCTCCCTGTGGTGATTGCCATGGCTACCTGCGCCGTCGGCACCGGGCAGAGGAAGCTGCTGACGTGCAGCTCTGGCTGGAGAGCTGAGGAGCAGCATATGGCTTGTCCCCAGGGAGTGTTGTGAATGATTTGCTCAGTGCACTGTGTATAAAATGTGGTGTTTGGAGACACCAGTGCTCTGGAGCAGGCTGAGAGCCTGCTGCTAACTGCAATGTATAAATGAGCTTAGCAAAGCTGCACTTCCAGCCTCATCCAAGCTTGGAGGACACATCTGCCCTGCTGTGAGCAAGGAGCTGAGCAAGCCCATACCTGGCTTTGTGTGCCAGTCTGCCCTGGCTTAGTGCTCTGTACCAACCTTGAACAGCTTGACCTAGACAAGCTGGAGAGCTGGGGGAGAGGAACCTCATGAAGCTCCACAAGGGCAGGTGTAGAGTCCTGCACCTGGGCAGGAAAAGCCTCCTGCAGCAGTACAGGTGAGGGGTGACCTGCTGGGGAGCAGCTCCACAGAGTAGGACCTGGGAGTGCTGCTGGACAGGTTCACCATCAGCCAGCAATGTGACCTTGTGGCCAAAAAGGTCAATGGGCTCCTGTGGAGCACAAAGAGTGTGGCCAGCAGGTTGAAGAAGGGTCTTCTTTCCCCTCTGCTCTGTCCCAGTGAGGCCACAGCTGTAATATTTGGTCCAGTTCTGGGCTCCCCAGTTCAAGAGAGTCAGGGAACTGCTGGAGAGAGTTCAGGGGAGGCTACAGAGATGCTGAGGGGCCTGGAGCAGCTCTGGGAGGAGCAAAGGCTGAGAGCCCTGGGGCTGAGAGCCTGGAGAAGAGCAGCCCCAGAGGGGAGCTGAGCAATGCTCAGCAAGAGACAAAGGAGCTGTGGGGGGCAAGAGGTGGAGGCTGGAACAAGCTAAAGAGGATCCAGACCTGCTTTTGTAGTCAGTTAATTTCCCCCAGCTTTGCTAGGATGTGCATTATCTTCCCAGCAGTGGTTTTGACTCTTAGCTCTGCTCCGTGCCCTGACAAAAGCCTCTGCTGTGTGCAACGTTGGGTTTATTTTCCCTTTCCACTGCAGCCTCTCCCCACACATTCTACCTTTTGTTTGTGTGTTCTCTCTGTCAAAGCCTTTCCCCAGCTGACACTTTCCCTCCCAAGCTTCCCCTCTTCTCTTACAGGCCCTTTTTATTGCCTTGCAGCAGCAGCTTCCCACACGGTGGGGTGGTTTGGGTTTGTTTCCTTGGTTTTGCTGCTCCTCCTGATTATTTCATTTCCCACCCTTGACAGCCCTTCAAGCTCCTGTGAATGGAAGTGTCTTCAAGCTGTTTGCTTCCTCTCAAGCAGCATCAGCTTTTTAATACCAGAGAGGTCTGAGGGGAAGCAAGATGCAAAGGATGACATTTCAGAAGAGGAGAAGATTTCCATGCTGTCAGTGCAATGCTAATGGCAGAGAGAATCAATCAGTGCTGCAGCCCAACACTGACATCTCCCTTAGACCCCTGAGTAGGGCTACCAGCAAGCCAGCCAGAGCCATCTGCAAATGAACTATTTGATTGCTTATCCCACTCAAAATAAGTGATTTAAAAGGAGGAAAGTGGGTAAGTGAGAGCCCTTGCTGGGAATCCTCTTCCTGTGTTCCTTCAGCCTGAGAAGGGAAGGCTCCAGGGAGACCTAATAGCAACCTTCCAGTACCTGAAGGGAGCTACAAGGAGGCTGCAGAGGGACTATTCCCAAAGGCCTGCAGGGACAGGAGCAGGGGCAATGGCTTCAAAGCAGAGCAGAGCAGATTGAGATTGGATGTGAGGAACAAGTTCTGCACCAGGAGGCTGCTGGAACACTGCAACAGGTTGCCCAGGGAGGTGGTTGAGGCTCCGTCTGTGGAGATATTCCAGGTGAGGCTGGACAGGGCTGTGGGCAACCTGATCTGGTTGGGGATGTCCCTGCTGAGTACAGGGGGTTGGACTGGATGAGCTTTGGAGCTCACTTCCAACCCAAACTGTTCTATGATTGAAGCTGAGGAGCAGCCTTCAGTGAGCTCCATGAAATTGTACCCCTGCTCTAATAGTGAGCTCTCTCTTTTGAGCCAAGAATCCCAGCATGGTAGGGGATGGAAGGGGCTTCTGGAGAACATCTAGTCCAGCCCCTCTGCTAGAGCAGGTTCACCTAGAACAAACTGTACAGGATTGTGTCCAGGCAGGTTTTGAATGACTCCAAAGGGGACTCCACAACCTCTCTGGGCAGCCTGTTCCAGGCTCAAAGTAAAGATGTTCCTCTTCCTGTTTAGATGGAACTTGGTATGGTCAAATTTGTTCCTGCTGCTTCTTGTCCTGTCACTGAACGGTTCAAGAGGAGCCCAGGAGGTTCTTTACTTTAAGGATTCCAGAACATTGGTGCAGGCTGCCCAGAGAGGTGGTGGATTGTCCTTCTCTGGAGAGCTTCCAACCCCCCTGGGCATTGTGCTCCTGGGCAAGCTGCTGTGTGTGCCCTGCTTGAGCAGAGGGGATGGACTGGATGATCTCCAGAGGTCCCTTCTGACCCCCTGGGATTCTGCCAGTCTCTTTACAGTATTCATGTGGTCTCTCACTTCTGTTCTTCCTTCTGGAAGGGAAATTAATTCTTTTGACCCAAACCCCTGGATTGGAAGATGGAGCCACCAGCAACTGTTGTGCAGTGGTGCTGCTGATGGGAACATTTGTTTTGTGCTCCCAAGTAGCCAATGATAGGACAAGAGGAAATGGCCTCAAGCTGCACCAAGGGAGATTGAGATTGGACATTACAATTAATGTCTTTGCTGCAAGGGTGGCCAGGGACTAGAAACAGGCTGCCCAGGGAGGTGGTGGACTCCCCATCCCTGGAGGTGTCCATGGCAGACACAGGGCTTTGGGACATGGGTCAGTGGTTGTGGTGGTGTTTGGCTGATGCTTGGACTTGATGATCTTGGAGGTCTTTTCCAGCCTTCATGAATCATTAAAGTGTGTGCAGGGTTGTTATAACCAGAAGCTAACCAACAATCACAGAGCAGACAAGGCTGCAGGGCTACAAATAACTGGTCTCTTGCAGGTGGCTTCCCAGCTCTCCTATCTTGTTTCTTTCTATCTATCTATCTATCTATCTATCTATCTATCTATCTATCTATCTATCTATCTATCTATCTATCTATCTTCTTCTATCACACTCTCTAGATCTACTTCATTTCTTCTTGATACCTTGCACTGTCTCATGAAAAACCCAGTGCTGGATGTTCAGTCTCACAGTATCACCGAGGTTGGAAGAGACCTCAAAGATCATCCAGTCCAACCTGTCACCTCAGACCTCATGACTAGACCATGGCACCAAGTGCCACATCCAATCCCCTCTTGAACACCTCCAGGGATGGGGACTCCACCACCTCCCTGGGCAGCACATTCCAATGGGTATTGACTCTCAGTGAAGAACTTTCTCCTCACCTCCAGCCTAAACTTCCCCTGGCACAGCTTGAGACTGTGTCCTCTTGTTCTGGTGCTGCTTGCCTGGGAGAAGAGACCAACCCCCACCTGGCTACAACCTCCCTTCAGGGAGTTGTAGAGGGCAATGAGTTCTCCCTGAGCCTCCTCTTCTCCAGGCTAAACAACCCCAGCTCCCTCAGCCTCTCCTCACAGGGCTGTGCTCAAGGCCTCTCCCCAGCCTCATTGCCCTTCTCTGGACACCTTCAAGTCTCTCAATGTCCTTCTTAAGCTGAGGAGCCCAGAGCTGGACACAGGACTCAAGGTGTGGCCTAACCAGTGCTGAGCACAGGGCACAATGACTTCCCTGCTCCTGCTGGCCACACTCTTCCTGATGCAGGCCAGGATGCCCTTGGCCTTCTTGGCCCCCTGGGCACACTGCTGGCTCATGTTCAGGCAGCTGTCAATCAGCACCCCCAGGTCCCTCTCTGTTTGGCAGCTCTCAGCCACTCTGACCCCAGCCTGTAGCTCTGCCTGGGGTTGCTGTGGCCAAAGTGCAGCCCCTGGCACTTGGACTTGTTGAATGCCATCCTGTTGGCCTCTGCCCATCTGTCCAGTCGGTCAAGGTCCCTCTGCAGAGCCTTTCTGGCCTCTAACTGACCAACATCTGCTCCCAGCTTGCTGTCATCTGCAAATGTGCTGATGCCTGACTCAATGCCCTCCTCCAGATCATCAATGAAGATGTTAAAGAGCACAGGGCCCAGCACTGATCCCTGGGGCACACCACTGGTGCCTGGCTGCCAGCTGGCTGTGGCACCATTCACCACCACTCTCTGAGCTCAGCCTCCAGCCAGTTCCTAACCCAGCTCAGAGTGCTGCTGTCCAAGCCAGGGGCTGACAGCTTGGCCAGCAGTTTGCTGTGGGGGATGGTGTCAAAGGCCTTGCTGCAGTCCAGGTAGACCACATCCACAGCCTGCCCCACATCCACCAGGCAGTCTCCTGGGCATAGAAGGAGATCAGTGGAGCCCATGCTGATCCAAGGTGGAAGTTGTTGGGTTTTTATTCCCTAGATTCTGTCCCCCTGCTACAAGCCCAGGTCTGTGCTGTCTTAGGGCCTCAGGGTGTCTAAAATACCCCTTGAGATGAATGCTCATCCAGGAAGTAGAACTCCCTTCTCTTTTCAAGCTGCTTGAGAGCACCCTGAGGTTTTTCTTGAGCTCCTTTGAAAGGCAGTGTTAGCTTTTCATATGTCCCTGCAGCTGCATCCTAGCCCATGGATTTCTTGTGGATGATTTGCTGCAGGTGTCTGAGATCCAGGTAATGCCTCTGGCTTTAACCAGTGGAATGGACTTATCCTTGGGCTCTGCCTAGGGCATGACCCAAAGCCACCAAAACCTGTTGAGTTCTTCCACCTTCCTTAACAACCAGAAAAGCAAAGCATGTTAAAGGTCTGGTTTGATTCTCTCTGCTTTTCCTTATCCAATTGGCTTGAGCTGGGCTGCAAAGCCTTCAGAAAGGGAAGATGCTGCCTCTTCTCCAGCAGCTCCTGGTTTATGGACACATCATTTATAGCTCATTAAAAGCAAACTGGAGGGTTTTTAGTGGCTAATCAATACATCTAATCAAGCTTTATGGCAAGTGTGGATTTATTTTATGCTTTCATAACTTCCCCTCGCTTTCTCCCTCAATATTTACCAGGTACTTCAGAAGCAGTTGGAACAAGAAACCCCATCCCATCCCTCACAGGCTAGTTTATCAACAGGGCTCTTAAATCTCTGGCTGGGCTACAAGCAAAGCAGAAATGAAAGTGTTTGAGAGCTGCTTATTAAAGCTGCTCTCCTAAATCAAGCCCAGGCAGACATCCCAGATGGAAGCTCATCTTGTTCTCATGAGCAGCCTTTCTGTATGTGGCAGGTTACACCCAGCCCAGGAGGGGGAGCGGGGCTGAGGTGGAGAAAGAAACCTTTACCCAGGTGGGCAGAGAGACTTGGTCCCACCCCTCCCACGGGGAGGGGTCCCTGAGTCAAAGTCTATTCCACTCCCCCTTCCTGTACACAAAGCCTATTTAAGGGGAGACATTTCCTCTCCCTGGCTGTTCTTCTGTCCTCTGCCTGTCCAACCAGACCTCTTGTTGCTCCTGCTCCTGCTCCTGCTCCTGCTCCTGCTCCTGCTCCGAATCCATCTTGCATCCAAAGCATCCTTTGCCAGCTGTGCCTGGTTTTGTTCATGTTTTCATTCACCCTTACCCCTTTGTAACCTTCCTTTGGCTCAAAGGCCTTTTAGACTTTGCTAAACTTTCCTTTTGACTTCCAGATGGATCCCAGGCTGTTTCTTTTGTGATTTTCATAGTATCACAGTATCAGTCAGGGTTGGAAGGGACCACAAGGATCATCTAGTTCCAACCCCCCTGCCATGGGCAGGGACACCCCACACTAGATCAGGCTGCCCAGAGCCTCATCCAGCCTGGCCTTAAACATCTCCAGGGACAGGGCCCCAACCACCTCCCTGGACAACCCATCCCAGGGCCTCACCACTCTCATGGGGAAGAACTTCCTCCTCCCCTCCAGCCTCAATCTCCCCACCTCCAGCTTCATTCCATTCCCCCTAGTCCTATCACTCCCTGAGATCCTGAGCAGTCCCTCCCCAGCCTTCCTGTAGGCCCCCTTCAGATCCTGGAAGGCCACAATGAGGTCACCTGGGAGCCTTCTCTTCTCCAGCCTGAACAGCCCCAACTCCTTCAGTCTGTCCTCACAGGAGAGGTGCTCCAGCCCTCTGCTCATCCTCCTGGCCCTGCTCTGGACACCTTCCAGCACCTCCAGATCCCTCTTGCAATAGGGGCTCCAGAACTGGAGGCAGGACTCCAGGTGGGGTCTCCCCAGAGCTGAGCAGAGGGGGAGGATCACCTCCCTTGACCTGCTGGCCACACTTCTCCTGCTGCAGCCCAGGATCTGATTGGCTTTCTGGGCTGCAAGTGCAAGTGCACACTGAGAGCTCCTGGTGAGCTTCTCCTCCCCCAGCACCCCCAAGGCTCTCTCCTCCTGCCTAATTTGCTTTTGCCCTACTGGGGAAAAGAGGGAGGGGAGGCAATCTAAATCTGTTCCATCTGGGCTTGTGGACTCTGGGAAAGCTTAAACCACAAGGATGCACAGAGGCAGAAGGCTGGATGCCAACCAATCACTGAATTTGCTAAAGATAAAACAACCCCAAAAGGTTGTGGTGCTGCTGGCAGATCTCCATGCCTTTGCCAGCTGTTTGCTTGGCAGATCACCCTGCTGCCTGCCAGCTGCAAGTGTAAAGGAAGGGCAGTGGCTGCTCAGTCTCAGCTCCCAACCCTCAAATGCAGTGAAACAGGTGAATCTGACACAAGTTGGAATTGTTGGCTGGTCAGCAGCATGGAAGGTGTCTGGAGGACTCAGGAGTCCTTTGTGGACTCTCAGAAGCAAACCTTCAGAAGCCAAAATGTGAGGAGGTCTGAACAGGAGGAGAAACTTCCCTGGTGTGAGGGTGAAGGAGGTGTGGAGCAGGTTGTACAGGGTGGGGTCCAGGCAGGTTTTGGACGACTCCAAAGAAGGAGGCTCCACAACCTCTCTGGGCAGCCTGTTACAGGCTCCAAGTAAAGATGTTCCTCCTCATGCATGGAGCTTGGTGTGTTCACATTTGTTCCTGCTACTTCTTGTCCTGCCACTGAACAGCTCAAGGGGAACCCAGGAGTTTCCACTTGAACTTAAGGAAAAACTTCTTTCCCTTAAGGATGCCAGAACATTGCAGCAGGCTGCCCAGAGAGATTGTGGGGAGTCCTTCTCTCTTTTGGGATACAGGGAAGTGAGAAACATCAATCATGGAATGGGCTGGGCTGGAAGGGAGCTCCAAAGCTCATCCAGTCCAACCCCCTGCACTCAGCAGGGACAGCCCCAACTAGCTCAGGTTGCCCACAGCCCTGTCCAGCCTCACCTTGAGGAGCCTCAACCACCTCCCTGGGCAACCTGTTGCAGTGTTCCAGCAGCCTCCTGGTGCAGAACTTGTTCTTCACATCCAATCTCAATCTGCTCTGTTCTGGTTTGAAGCCATTGTCCCTGGTCCTGTCCCTGCAGGCCTTTGGGAACAGTTCCTCTGCAGCCTTCCTGTAGCCCCCTTCAGATCCTGGCAGCTGCTCTGAGGTCTCCCTGGAGCCTTCTCTTCTCCAGGCTGAACACCCCCAGCTCCCTCAGCCTGTGCTCACAGCAGAGCTGCTCCAACCCCCTGAGCATTTTTGTGCCACTCATCTGGACCCTCTCCATCAGGTCCAGGTCCTTCCTGTGCTGAGGGCTCCAGAGCTGCACACAGCACTGCAGGTGAGGTCTCAGCAGAGCAGAGCCAAGTGTCAGAATCACCTCTCTGGATCTCTGGCAGTGCTGCTTTGGATGCAGCCCAGGCTGCCCCTGGCCTTCTGTGCTGCAAGCTCCCACTGCCTGCTCCTGTCCAGCTTCTCATCCACCAGCACCCCCAAGTCCTTTTCCTCAGGGCTGCTTTCTACCCCCTCCTCCCCCAGTCTGTATTGACAGTGAGGATTGTTCTGGCCCAGGTGCAGAGCCCTGCACTTGCTCTTGTTGGAGCTCATGAGGTTCACCTGGGCACCACCTCTCCAGCCTGTCCAGGTCCCTCTGGAACTACTTCTGCAGCTGACCATAAGGATGTTATGCATCAAAAGCAAGTTAAGGGAGGGTATAAGAGTCAAAATGAGTGGATGTCTCAAACCCACTAATGCTGCAGAAGCTCTGTGAGGGCAGAGGAGGTGGGAGCAACCTGCAGTTTATTGTCTTTATTGTCATACTGGCTGCTCATGGCTGCCAAGGATGGTCCATACACTGTGTGGGGAAGATACACTTCTGGCTGCTAAAGAGTCCTGGAGTTGGGCTGCACCTTGAGTAGGAGGCTGGAAGCAGGGTGTGTGAAACAGGTGTTTATCTGATTGATTTCTCTGCCTCCAGGTCTGGTGTCCCCAGCAGCAGAAGGACACAGAGCTGCTGGAGAGAGGCCAGAGGAGGCCACAAAGATGCTCCAAGGGCTGGAGCAGCTCTGCTGTGAGCACAGGCTGAGGGAGCTGGGGGTGTGCAGCCTGCAGAGGAGAAGGCTCCAGGGGCACCTCAGAGCTGCCTGCCAGCACCTGAAGGCATCCTGCAGGAAGGCTGCAGAGAGACTTTTGCTGAGGGGGTCTGGAGCCAGGCCAAGGGGCAATGGTTTGGAGCTGAGGCAGAGCAGGGTTAGAGTGGAGCTGAGGCAAAAGTTGTTGCTTGTGAGGGTGGTGAGAGTGTGTCCCAGGCTGGCCAGGGAGGCTGTGGCTGCCTCCTTGCTGGGGGTGTTTGAGGCCAGGCTGGCTGAGGCCTTGAGCAGCTGAGTGTAGCTGAGAGGTGTCCCTGGGCATGGTGGGGAGCTTAGAGCAGATGAGCTCTGAGCTCCCTTCCAGCCTGAGCCATGCTGTGATTCTGATGGGATTCTTATTCCTATTCCAGACTGTTTCTGGCCAGCAGGAATTACTGATATCCGTGATGGGTAGCCTTGCAAAAGTTCCTGACTTTTAAAGCCACTTTGAAGGCACTTCTCTTTAGACTATCTTGAAAAGTTCTGCCATTTGACCGTGAATAATGGATGTTGCATCCTTGTGATCTCATTGTGAGCACTGCCCATTCTACACTCCTTGGGTTTTTGTAATCTAGCTTAATAAATCCATTTCTGGGGACAGAGGAGGATTATTCCTGTGCTACTTTATCCTTATGTGCATTTCTAACAGTTCCACACAATGAAATCCTCACCTTGGGAGGAGGTGTGAGCCCATATCCTGAAGCTTGTCAGGACATTCAGCTTTCACACCACATCTGAAGGAGGTTGCAGGCCCTCTGAAGACACTTTGCACCAAATGGATCAGAGGCTCCTATTTGAAGTCCCAAATGGAATTCAGATGGCAGGTTTTGTAACACAAATCTACCTCCTGCTGCCTTTGGCTGTCACAAAAGGAGGAATCTTGAAGTGTTAAAGAGCCCATTAACTGCCCTCAGTGTTTGGGGGTCTTTTGCCAAGGCTGCCTTCACCTCCACATTTGATGGCAGAAGGTTCTAGTTATCCTTTGTTCAAAGAGGAATTAATCTGAGCCCTGCTGCTGTTTCCTCCTCCTTGGCCCCTTGTCTGATCAAAGCTTAGTGATGAGGGAGCTTCCACCTTCCCTTTACTCAGGCTAAAGAAACCCTCTTGCTGAAATTAGCTCCAGCCTGTTTAAAAAGAGTTGCTCTGCTGTAATGAAGGTGTTTGATGGCCCCTTTGATCCCCCAGCTAATGAGCAGGTTAGGGAACAGAGCTGCTTCTGCTGACCTGCCCCACAGTCAGAGAATCATTAAGGCTGGAAGTGACCTCTAAGGTCGTCAAGTCCAACCATCACCCCAACAGCACCAGGCTCACTGCAGCATGTCCTGAAGTGGCTACGTGGTCTTTTGAGCCCCACAGCGAAGCAGGGAGTGGCAGTTACTGTATTTCTTGTCTCCTCCTCCCACCTGGAGCTGCTGGCTCTGTGCTGAGGGATGCAGAGCTTTGTAATGCACCAATCAACCCTGCCATGGAATCACTGGATTACTGAGGCTGGAATAGACCTCGGAGCTCCCCAAGCCCAGCCTATGACCTCACACCACCCAGACCATGGCACCGAGTGCCACAGCCAGGCTTGCCTTGAACACCTCCAGGGATGATGACTCCACCAGCCCCCTGGGCTGTCCCTTCCAGTGTCTGGTTCCCCTTTCCATCAGTGTAATGGGTTGGGGCAGACCCCCTTCCCCCCACGGGCAGAAACAACGACTCAGGCAAAGGGCTTGCAAAAGGGATGGGAAGTTTAAATAGAAAACCAATAAAAAACACCAATGAAAGCTTTACAGAGAACCACAAGCACCGTGACAAAGAGAGAGATCCCAGAACATGCCCAAGAACATCCCATCCCCACCTGGGGGTACACCCAGCAGGCCCAGGGGAGGCGGCTCAGGCCGTTTTACCTAGGCTGCAGCTGGGGACAAAAGAGGAAGAGAAGACCCCACATGGGCATTTTATAGGGGAGCAGAGCATTATGGAAATGGAATACCTGCCTGTTACCCCCCCTGGGCTGGGCCCACCCCTGGGGACCTCCCAGGTGTGGTCTGTGCAGTGGCATCCAGGCCAGCACCCAGCCTAAACCACCACAATCAGGAAGTGCTTCCTAACAGCCAACCTAACCCTCCCCTGGTGCAGCTTCAGGCCATGTTCTCTTGTCCTGGCACAAGGTGCTTGGGAGCAGAGCCTGACCCCCACCTGACTGCAACTTCTCTTCCGGTAGTTGTAGAGAGCAATGGTTGCTTAGCCTGGAGAAGAGGAGGCTCAGGGGAGACCTTCTTGCTCTCTACAGCTCCCTGAAGGGAGGTTGGAGCCAGGTGGGGGTTGGTCTCTTCTCCCAGGCAGCCAGCACCAGAACAAGAGGACACAGTCTCAAGCTGTGCCAGGGGAGGTTTAGGCTGGAGGTTAGGAAGAAAGTTCTTCCCAGAAAGAGAGATTAGCCACTGGAATGTGCTGACCAGGGAGGTGGTGGAGTCACCATCCCTGGAGGTGTTCAGGAGGAGACTTGATAGGGTGCTGGGTGCCATGGGTTAGTTGATTAGGTGGTGTTGGATGATAGGTTGGACACAATGATCTTGAAGGTCTCTTCCAACCTGATCTATTCTATTCTATTCTATTCTATTCTATTCTATTCTATTCTATTCTATTCTATTCTATTCTATTCTATTCTATTCTCTCTCTTTAATGTAGGCAAGTATTGTGAAACAATCTTTGTTATCCAGAACTACCTGGCTGGGTGGGGTGCCATCTCCCTTCAGTGTTCATGTCTCTGTAGCTCAGCACAACCCCTGTCTGTAAGAGCAGTGTGTTCCCTGGCTGCCTAATGATGACATGTAAAGTGTCTCATATTTGCAGACATCCTTTGGGGAAGAGCCAATGAATTCACATTTAATGAAGCCCAAGTGTCAGGGGGGAGTCATTTCAGTTAGAATCCTGACAAAAGTAATATTTCAGGACATGCAGAGAGCTGTAAAGAAAGAAGTGTACATCCCTTATGTGTGTGGCACCTAAGGATGGGAAATGTGGGGCTTTGCCTCTCCTCCCCCCCCCCACCCCCCCCATAGCAAGGTTTAGTCTCCTGAAAGAGTGATTGCCTTCCTTTTCATTTTTTCCTCTTTAATTTGCTGTGTGGGTTTGGCTGCTGCTGTCTTCTGAGGTGGGCAATTTGAGAGAAGAGGTCCAGTGCACAGGCTCACAGGATGTCAGGGGTTAGAAGGGACCCAAAGAGATCATCCAGTCCAGCCCCCCAGTTCTGGTGTCCCCAGCAGAAGGACACAGAGCTGCTGGAGAGAGGCCAGAGGAGGCCACAAAGATGCTCCAAGGGCTGGAGCAGCTCTGCTGGGAGCACAGGCTGAGGGAGCTGGGGGTGTGCAGCCTGCAGAGGAGAAGGCTCCAGGGGCACCTCAGAGCTGCCTGCCAGCACCTGAAGGCATCCTGCAGGAAGGCTGCAGAGAGACTTTTGCTGAGGGGGTCTGGAGCCAGGCCAAGGGGCAATGGTTTGGAGCTGAGGCAGAGCAGGGTGAGAGTGGAGCTGCGGCAGAAGTTGTTGATAGCTTGGACTTGATGATCTTGAAAGTCTTTTCCAATCTGGTCTATTCTATTCTATTCTATTCTATTCTATTCTATTCTATTCTATTCTATTCTATTCTATTCTATTCTATTCTATTCTATTCTATTCTATTCTTCATTGTGAGGGGGGTGAGAGTGTGTCCCAGGCTGGCCAGGGAGGCTGTGGCTGCCTCCTTGCTGGGGGTGTTTGAGGCCAGGCTGGCTGAGGCCTTGAGCAGCTGAGTGTAGCTGAGAGGTGTCCCTGGGCATGGTGGGGAGCTTGGAGCAGGTGAGCTCTGAGCTCCCTTCCAACCTGAGCCATTCTGTGGTTCTTCTGGAGGTCAGCTCTTCATTATCCATCTGATTTAAGTGAGATGCCTTCAATTTTAACCAAATTTGAGCTCCACATGTGAAGCAGAAGGTTGCTGTTTGACAGGCGATGGATCATTTGCAAGGAGAATTCCTAACAAAGTAAACTGAATACAGCCCTCAGGAATTGTTGTTAGGTGTTTGGGGGCTGCCTGGTGTCAGGGAGTGAACAGGTTGAGCTGTTGAGCCTGGTCCTGTTCCCTGTCTCTGCCCTCTGCTCCCCAGCAGGTTAAAGGGAAAGGGTGGTTGCAACCAGGAGGGAGCTGGTCTCTTCTCTCAAGCAACCAGCACCAGAACAAGAGGACACAGTCTCAAGCTGTGCCAGGGGAAGTTTAGGCTGGAGGTGAGGAGAAAGTTATTCACTGAGAGAGACATTCGCCATTGGAATGTGCTGCCCAGGGAGGTGGTGGAGTCCCCATCCCTGGAGGTGTTCAAGAGGGGATTGGATGTGGCACTTGGAGCCATGGTTCAGTCATGAGGGGCTGGGTGACAGGTTGGACTGGATGATCTTTGAGGTCTCTTCCAACCTTGGTGATTCTGTGATTCAAAGCACAGAGGGCTGAAGACAGAGTTTGATGAGAAGAAAAGCTTCCTGGCTGCGCTGGGAATCGTTCTGCAGTTGTGGGAAGTGCGTGTTTTACTGAGGATACGCTGCTGTTTGGTGACATCTAATCCATGCCAATGCTGTTGTGCTGGGTGACATTTAAACACAGCCAGTGCAGAATCTTCATGGGGAAATAGTAGCTCTGCAGCTCTGAAGCTGAGCCTTGTTCAAGTTACTCCAGGGCTGAAGCTGAGCACTCGCAAACACTTTAGCTCTTGCTGAGCACTGAGAAGATCTCTCAGGCTGCTCTTCCCCAGGCTCAACAGCCCCAGGCCTCTCAGCCTCTCCTCCTCACAGAGATGCTGCAGGGACAAATGTTTTATTGGCTGTGAACACATGTGAAGATGTGCACACTATCAAGTGTTGGGGTTGTTCTTAATGTGGGATTAATGTGAGACCTCACCTGCAGTGCTGTGTGCAGCTCTGGAGCCCTCAGCACAGGAAGGACCTGGAGCTGATGGAGAGGCTCCAGAGGAGGGACACAAAAATGCTCAGGGGGTTGGAGCAGCTCTGCTGTGAGCACAGGCTGAGGGAGCTGGGGGTGTTCAGCCTGGGGAAGAGAAGGCTCCAGGGAGACCTCAGAGCAGCTGCCAGGACCTGAAGGGGGCTACAGGAAGGCTGCAGAGAGACTGTTTGCAAATGCCTGCAGGGACAGGAGCAGGGGCAATGGCTTCAAACCAGAGCAGAGCAGATTGAGATTGAATGTGAGGAACAAGTTCTGCACCAGGAGGCTGCTGGAACACTGTAACAGGTTGCCCAGGGAGGTGGTTGAGGCTCCATCCCTGGAGATACTGAAGGTGAGGCTGGACAGGGCTGTGGGCAACCTGATCTGGTTGGGGATGTCCCTGCTGAGTGCAGGGGGTTGGACTGGATGAGCTTTGGAGCTCCCTTCCAGCCTGGACCATTCTGTGAAGAGATGCAAAATGACTTGTTGCTAAGAAACAGGTAAGATGTGTCTGTGGAATTTATCTCTATATTCTAGAGAGAAGTGCACATTTAGATACAAAATCCCTCTTTTTATCCATCAAATGGTGTTTTCAGCCCTTCTCCTGGTGACCAAGCCTGGAGTTCAGGAGCATTGGCCACTGTCCTAGCTGCTGCGATCAGAGCATCGATGGCCACAGACTTTGCAGTAATTAGTCCACTGATGAAAAGGAAGGCAAGCAGAGGAATTCCTCCAGTGGTCACAAAGCAACTGGGGGAGCAATAAAAGGCTCAAAGGTTTCTGAGAGGATCTGAACTGTAAATAGAGTTCAGAGCCTGCTGGGAGCTGTGCCCTGCCTCGGAGGCTTAATTAAAGCATCTGCAAGAAACGAGGGGCTAGGGTTTGGAACAAGAGCAGAGCAGGTTTAGAGTGGATGTCAGGGACAAGTTCTGCACCATGAGGGTGTTGGGACACTGCAACATGTTGCCCAGGGGGGTGGTTGGGGCCCCATGCCTGCAGATATTCAAGGTGAAGCTCAGCAAGGCACCTGATCTAGTGGAGGAGGTCCCTGCTGACTGCACGGGGCCTCCCGGTATCTGCAGGGGGCTCCAAGAAAGCTGGGGAGGGACTTTTGAGGGTGTCAGGGAGGGACAGGACTGGGGGGGATGGAGCAAAAGTAGAAGTGGGGAGATTGAGATTGGCTGTGAGGAGGAAGTTGTTGGCCATGAGGGTGGTGAGAGCCTGGCAGAGGTTGCCCAGGGAGGTGGTGGAAGCCTCCTGCCTGGAGGTGTTTGCAGCCAGGCTGGCTGTGGCTGTGAGCAACCTGCTGTGGTGTGAGGTGTCCCTGCCCATGGCAGGGGCTTGGAACTGGCTGAGCCTTGAGGTCCCTTCCAACCCTGACAGTTCTGTGATTCTATGACTGGGTGAACTTTGGAGGTCCCTTCTGACCCAAACTATTCTATGATTCTAGAACAGAACAGAACCTCTCTATGAGAGGTTGTGGAGTCTCCTTCTCTGCAGAGCTTCCAACCCCGCCTTGTCATTGTGCTCCCAGGCAAGCTGCTGTGGGTGCACTGCTTTAGCAGTGGGGTTGGACTGGGTGAGCCCCAGAGGATCCCCAAAGCATGCCATGGTTCTGTGGGTGTGCTCCTGCTGGTGGGTCTGCTGCACCTTTTGATAGCTCCAGCAGCATATGCATGAACTTCAAAGCATCTTCAGCTAAGCCTTTGGTTGGGCCTATGTGAGAGACTAAACCTTGCCTCTCTTGATGCAACTCAGCAAAGATAAAATCACCTTTGCTGCTTGCCCAGCCAACAGCTGGTGTGTATTGGGCAGAGCCACTGGGTAAGGACTCTCTGGCATGTGCACAGACAAGATCATCTCTACCCATCAGCTACCCTGGGAAGGGAGGATGGTGAAAGGGACAATGGATTCACCAACCTCCTAAAGAACTGTGTAAAAGACATGAACAACTACTGGCTCAGCGGAAGGAAAAGACCTGGGCAATGCTGCTCTGAAGGAAAACAAAGAAACAACAGGAGAAAAAAGGAGAGAGACATCACCAGGGAGCCTGGAAGAAAGACCAGGAGGAGCCTCTCTCCATGTCCTCAGTTCTGCCTGCTGCAACTCATGCAGCTGAAGAGGCTGCTCTTGGACTTGGACTTAAGGATCTCTCCCTCAAGCTGTCAGCCCCTGGCTTGGAGAGCAGCACTCTGAGCTGGGTTAGGAACTGGCTGGAGGCTGAGCCCAGAGAGTGGTGGTGAATGGTGCCACAGCCAGCTGGCAGCCAGGCACCAGTGGTGTGCCCAGGGATCAGTGCTGGGCCCTGTGCTCTTTAACATCTTCATTGATGATCTGGATGAGGGCATTGAGTCAGGCATCAGTAAATTTGCAGATGACACCAAGCTGGGGGCAGGAGGTGATCTGCTGGAGGGCAGAGAGGCTCTGCAGAGGGACCTGGACAGGCTGGGCAGATGGGCAGAGTCCAAGGGCAGGAGACTGAACACATCCAAGTGCCAGGTGCTGCACATTGGCCACAGCAACCCCAGGCAGTGCTACAGGCTGGGGTCAGAGTGGCTGAGAGCAGCCAGGCAGAGAGGGACCTGGGGGTGCTGGTTGATGGTAGGCTGAACATGAGCCTGCAGTGTGCCCAGGCAGCCAAGAGGGCCAATGGCATCCTGGCCTGCATCAGGCAGAGTGTGGCCAGCAGGAGCAGGGAGGTCATTGTGCCCCTGTACACTGCACTGCTTAGGCCACACCTTGAGTCCTGTGTCCAGTTCTGGGCTCCTCAGGTTAGGAAGGAGGTTGACTTGCTGGAAGGTGTCCAGAGAAGGGCAAGAAAGCTGGGGAGGGGTCTGGAGCACAGCCCTGTGAGGAGAGGCTGAGGGAGCTGGGGTTGCTTAGCCTGGAGAAGAGGAGACTCAGGGGAGACCTTCTTGCTCTCTCCAACTCCCTGAAGGGAGGTTGTAGCCAGGTGGGGGTTGGTCTCTTCTCCCAGGCAGCCAGCACCAGAACAAGAGGACACAGTCTCAGGCTGTGCCAGGGGAGGTTTAGGCTGGAGGTGAGGAGAAAGTTCTTCTCAGACAGAGAGACTGGCCATTGGAAGGTGCTGCCCAGGGAGGTGGTGGAGTCACCATCACTGGAGGTGTTTAGGAAGAGCCTGCATGAGGCCCTTGGTGCCATGGTTTAGTTGATCAGATGATGCTGGGTGATAGGTTGGGCTGGATGATCTCAAAGGTCTTTTCCAACCTGGTCTATTCTGTTCTGTTCTGTTCTGTTGTGTTCCAGGGGAGGGGAGGACAGCACAGCCACTGAGGATGACCTCTCCTCCACACCAAAGCTGCAGCAGCCTTCCTCCACAGACCCAAGCTGTCTTGGGCGGGGGCGAGGGGTGTGGTAATAGAATTCCTTTCCTCTTCTCTCTCTCAGTCCTCTTCTGATCCATCTACTTTATTCTGTTAATCAATAGCCCCAAGGGCTGCTGATATTTTGGCTTTGTTTGTGCCTCTAATTTCCTAACACAGGAGTGCTCAAAAGATCTGATGCTCTTTCCTTCTCTGGCCCAAGACAGCTCCTCATTTGCTGGAGGGGCATTTCCCTCAGGGCAATAGGTGTGGGGAAGAGCTTTGCAGCTCTCAGCTGGCAGCATCTGCCTGGTGTGGAAAGCTGTCCTGCAACCAGCCCTGGTGCTTGGGCTGATTTGAGCACAGCAGAGCCCAACAGCTCAGCTTCATCTAATGTGTGGTTTGGGGAAAAGCAGGGGACATTTTCCTTGCTGAAGCATCGGTTTATGACATGAGCTCTGCAATGGACTGCAGTGTGTGCATTGCTAAGGACACTCTCTCAGCCATTTCACTTTAATCCATTTTTCTCAACCAGGATTATTTTTCCCACCTCCTTCTTTGTATGCAGCCACAGTGCTGCTTCCAAAGGAACTTCTGCAATCCAGCCCTACACCAACCCCACACCATTACTCTGCTGCCAAGATCTTTGCCTGAGGCTCATCTTACAGAATCACAGCAGTGTCAGGGCTGGAAGGGACCTCAAGGCTCAGCCAGTCCCAACCCCCTGCCATGGGCAGGGACACCTCACACCACAGCAGGTTGCTCACAGCCACAGCCAGCCTGGCTGCAAACACCTCCAGGCAGGAGGCTTCCACCACTTCCCTGGGCAACCTGTGCCAGGCTCTCACCACCCTCATGGCCAACAACTTCTTCCTCACAGCCAATCTCAATCTCCCCACTTCTACTTTTGTTCCATCCCCCACAGTCCTATCCCTCCCTGACACCCTCACAAGTCCCTCCCCAGCTTTCTTGCAGCCCCCTGCAGATCCTGGGAGGCCACCAGAAGGTCTCCTGGGAGCCTTTTCCTCTCCAGCCTGCACAACCCCAACTCTCTCAGGCTGTCTCCAGAGCAGAGCAGCTCCAGCCCTCTGCTCCTCCTCGTGGCCCTTCTCTGCACACCTTCCAGCACCTCCAGAGCCTTCCTGGCACAGAGGCTCCAGAACTGGCCCCAGAGCTGCAGCTGTGGTCTCAGCAGAGTGGAGCAGAGGGGCAGAATCCCCTCCCTGGCCCTGCTGGCCACACTTCTCTTGCTGCAGCCCAGGCTCTGCTTGGCTCTCTGGGCTGCAAGTGCTGACTGCTGGCTCCTGTTGAGCTTCTCCTCCCCCAGCACCCCCAAGTCTCTCTCCTCAGGGCTGCTTTCCAGCCAGTCCCTGCCCAGCCTGTATCAGTGCCTGGCATTGCCTCCACCCAGCTGCAGGACCCTGCCCTTGCTCTTGTTGATCCTCCTGAGGTTGGCTTGTGCCCAGCTCTCCAGCCTGTCCAGCTCCCTCTGGATGGATCCCTTCCCTCCAGCTGTCTGCTGCACCACACAGCTTGGTGCCATCAGCAAATCTGCTGAGGCTGCACTCAGTGCCATTGTCCATGGCAGCCACAGAGATGTTGACCAAGCCTGGTCCCAGGACTGATCCCTGAGGGACTCCACTTGTCCCTGGCCTCCACCTGGCCATGGACCCATGGACAGCCACTTTGGGTGCAGGCCTCAAGCCAGTTCTGTATGCACTGAATGGATAAAAAATGAACTTGCCTTACTTAGCCCCAGCTTGCCCAGCTGGTGGCTTCTGTCCTGATAGGCTTTCACCTATCCCATTTAGACAGATATCCTCAGGGCTGGCATAAATCCCTGTCCTTAGCTCTGGCACAGCCCAGGTGTGAGCATATTGTGATGTTTTATGTGTGCAAGGGCAGGCTGAAGGGTTTGCTCTGCACATCAGAGAATGAGAAAGTTTTTAGGTCACTTTTGACTCCTTCAGTTATTGGCAAGAGTTGATTTTTCCAGTCTAGGAGGTGCCACCAAGCTGGGCAATGCTCTGCTGACCTGTGTGTTCTGTGCACCAAATGTGTGAGGCAATGCAGTGCAGGAGGCAAGTTAGGCTTGGCTCCCACTCTGTCCTGCCCTGAGCTGGCCCAGCAGCAGCTCTGCTCAGGCTGGGAGTGCCCAGCTCAGGCTCTGCTCACTCAGGCACTTGCTGAAGCTCAGGGCAGCTTGGCACAGCCAGGGGCTGCTGCTAGCAGGCAGAAGCTGAGGGGCAGAACTCCTGCCAAGGCCTGGGGGGCACAAAGCCTCTGCCTCAGACTTGCTGCTCTGCACACCAAGGGCACTGCCACAGCTCTGCCCCACCTTGGGGGGCAGGAAGGCAGAGGGGGCAGCTGTGGGCAGGAGCAGACAGCAGAGGGGAGCCTCAAGTGCCCCCCAAGGGATTGCAGCCCATGGATGGCATCTTCAGCAGCAAGCTGAGGGCTGCCCAGGCTCAAGCCTCTTCTTCCCTGGCTGCTGTCCCAGCAGGACTCTCTCCCTTCTGCCTTCCATCCCCAGCCCTGTCTTCCTCACTCCAGCTCCAGAATCCAGCTCCTGAATCTGCTTCCCATCTGCTGCTGAGCCCAGGCTGGGACTTGCCCAGGGCCTGCCCCCAGCAGCAGTGGTGCCAGTGGTGCCATCCTTGCCCTCAGGGCTTGGCTTCCATCTTGCTTTGTGTCTCTGTGTCTCTATCCCATGGCATTGTTCTTCTTCCCATCCCAGCTGGGTTAGTTTCTTCCCCAGCCCATCAGCCTCTCTCCCTTCTTCCCTTTCTCTTCCCTTAGGAAAGGCAGAGGGGTTCCTGCAGAGCCTCTGGCCCTTGCCTGGTGCCCAGCCCTGCCCTGCCCCTTGACAGCCCACACCAGGCAAGAGGAGGGATGCTCCTCACTTCAGAGGAGAGGATCACTCCATGTGTGTGGCAGGCTGCTGCCAAGCAGTGTGTGTAGTGCAGAGTTTGGGGAGGTTGGTTTGCCTCTCCCAGGCCAGCCCAGCAGCCAGAGGAGCTCTGGGGGTCACTTAGGGATCGACAGCTTGTCTCCTTGCCCAGGGGAGCAGATGGAGCCTGGCTTTATGCTTGGGCTGAGTTCAAGCCACATCAGGAAGCCATCAGAAAGGTGGATGCAGAGCAAAACACTGTCATGCTTGTGCCTGCTCTGGGGAGCTCCTCTGTGTCCTGCTGAGGGCTTTTGCTGCTGTTTTGTCTCTTGCCAGCAAAGCCTTATCAGCTTTGTGTGGGCTTGGGTTCATCAGACAAAACCCATCAGGTTTTCTCTCCTCCAGAAGCTTTGAATTGAATTCAGTGGATTTGGGGTTAGTCCTGAACAGAGATGAATTGTTGGTTTGGCTCATCTAGACAGTTCAATTCAGACCATTTACAGCAAGAGCCTTTGGGGTTAGCTTCTGCCTTTGGCACAATTCTCTGCTAAAGCTCATTGTCAGAATTTGATGGAGCTTGCTGCAATAGGTTTTGTTTCCCCCACCCCCCACCTTTTGAAGCTTAAAGAAGTAGCAGAGCTTCCTTGCTTACAGGCTGAGGGAGCTGGGGGTGTTCAGCCTGCAGAGGAGAAGAGAAGGCTCCAGGGAGACCTCAGAGCAGCTGCCAGGACCTGAAGGGGGCTACAGGAAGGCTGCAGAGAGACTGTTTGCAAAGGCCTGCAGGGACAGGAGCAGGGGCAATGGCTTCAAACCAGAGCAGAGCAGATTGAGATTGGATGTGAGGAACAAGTTCTGCACCAGGAGGCTGCTGGAACACTGCAACAGGTTGCCCAGGGAGGTGGACAGGCTGAGAGCTGGCTGCAGGCAAACCTCAGGAAGGTCAATAAGGACAAGTGCAGGGTCCTGCAGCTGGGGAGGAATAGCAGCAGGCACCAGGACAGGTTAGGGACTGCCCTGCTGGAAAGCAGCTCCATGGAGAAAGACCTTGGAGTGCTGGGGGGCAGCAGGTTCTGCATGGGACAGCAATGTGCCCTGGGGGCCAAGAGAGCCAATGGCATCCTGGGGGGCAGCAAGCAAAGTGTGGCCAGCAGGGCTGGGGAGGTTCTGCTCCCCCTCTGCTCTGCCCTGCTCAGACCACAGCTGCAATCCTGTGGCCAGCTCTGGGCTCCCCAGTTCCAGAGAGACAGAGACCTGCTGGGGAGAGTCCAGGGGAGAGCCAGGAGGAGGCAGGGGGCTGTGGCAGGGGGCAGTGGCAGGGGGGTTGTGGCAGGGGGGTTGTGGCAGGGGGGTTGTGGCAGGGGGGCTGTGGCAGGGGGGCTGTGGCAGGGGGGTGTGGCAGGGGGGCTGTGGAAGGGGGGCTGTGACAAGGGGGCTATGGCAGGGGGGTTTTGGCAGGGAGCTGTGGCAGGGGGGCTGTGGCAGGGGGGCTGTGGCAGGGGGGTGTGGCAGGGGGGTTGTGGCAGGGGAGTTGTGGCAGGGGGGCTGTGGCAGGGGGGCTGTGGCAGGGGGGTGTGGCAGGGGGCTGTGGCAGGGGGGCTGTGGAAGGGGGGCTGTGACAAGGGGGCTATGGCAGGGGGGTTTTGGCAGGGAGCTGTGGCAGGGGGGCTGTGGCAGGGTGGGTTGTGGAAGGGGGGTTGTGGCAGGGGGCTGTGGCAGGGGTGCTGTGGCAGGGGGGTTGTGGCAGGGGGCTGTGGCAGGGGGGTTGTGGCAGGGGGCTGTGGCAGGGGGATGTGGCAGGGGGGTTTTCCTGGGGCAAAGCTGCACTTTCAGCACTTCAGCTCTTGCAGGGCTTGGCCAAGTGCAGCTGCAGCACTCACTCCTCCTGAGCAGCACACAGCTCCTGCCTGCAGTCTCTCCCAACACAGGGATTGTGCAGCTGGAATGGATAAATGGAAACAATATCAGCCTCTGCACTAGAAATATTGCCAGTAAGAGAATTTTCTCCCTCTTGTAGATTCAGTGAACAGGTTGGGTTGGTAGGGACCTTCAAGATGATCCAGTTCCAACCCCCAGCCATGGGCAGGGACACCTCCCACCAGTCCAGCCTGGCCTTCAACACCTCCAGGGAGGGGACATCCACAACCTCCCTGGGCAACCTGTGCCAGTGTCTCCCCAGCCTCACTGGAGAGAACTTATTCCTAATCTCCAGTCTCAATTCTTTGTCTTAGTGGCTGTCCTTTATTTAAAGAGAGGGCAGGAGAGCTCTGCAGAGGGACCTGGACAGGCTGGACAGATGGGCAGAGGCCAAGGGCAGGAGATTGAACACATCCAAGTGCCAGGTGCTGCATATTGGCCACAGCAACCCCAGGCAGTGCTACAGGCTGGGGTCAGAGTGGCTGAGAGCAGCCAGGCAGAGAGGGACCTGGGGGTGCTGGTTGATGGTAGGCTGAACATGAGCCTGCAGTGTGCCCAGGCAGCCAAGAGGGCCAAGGGCATCCTGGCCTGCATCAGGAAGAGTGTGGCCAGCAGGAGCAGGGAGGTCATTCTGCCCCTGGACACTGCACTGGTTAGGCCACACCTTGAGTCCTGTGTCCAGTTCTGGGCTCCTCAGGTTAGGAAGGAGGTTGACTTGCTGGAAGGTGTCCAGAGAAGGGCAAGAAAGCTGGGGAGGGGTCTGGAGCACAGCCCTGTGAGGAGAGGCTGAGGGAGCTGGGGTTGCTTAGCCTGGAGAAGAGGAGGCTCAGGGGAGACCTTCTTGCTCTCTGCAACTCCCTGAAGGGAGGTTGTAGCCAGGTGGGGGTTGGTCTCTTCTCCCAGGCAGCCAGCAGCAGAACAAGAGGACACAGTCTCAAGCTGTGCCCGGGGAGGTTTAGGCTGGAGGTGAGGAGAAAGTTCTTCCCAGACAGAGAGATTGGCCACTGGAATGTGCTGCCCATGGAGGTGGTGGAGTCCCCATCCCTGGAGGTGTTCAGGAGGGGATTGGATGTGGCACTTGGTGCCATGGTTTAGTTGTCAGGAGGTGCTGGGTGACAACTTGGACTTGCTGATCTCTGAGGTCTTTTCCATCTTGACTGATTCAATGGTTCCATGTATTTATTTTTGCCTTGATTTGATGTGATGCTTCAGTTTCTCTTCTGCTAGGTTCTTAAATGCTCAAAGCTGAAAAGGAGTTGCACAATTTTCTTCTGGAGGCTTCCCTTCCCCAGCCTCACTCTGACATTTAATTCTCTTTCTCATTTCTTTTTTCTGTGCTGTGCTGTGCTTGGTTTAGCCTTAGTTCTCCTAGGTCTCCTTCCTCTTTTCCTTTCTTCCTTCTGACACTGTAACATGTTCCTTTCAGTGTTTTTTTATAGATCAAAGCATTCTCCTCTACCTTTCTCCCAGTTGCTGTCTTTATAACAGGGATTTCAATTAATGTAGACTGCAGCTGAAGAGGGAAGATGATTTGAGAGCACTAAAGTGCTGTGCTCATTTAGTTTGGGCATCTCTGAGTATCTCACTGCATTTCCAGTGGTTAATGTGCTTCAACTTCTCTGTCACAGCCTCATAGAATGTTAGAGGCTGGAAGGGACCTCCAAAGCTCATCCAGCCCAACCCCTGCCAGAGCAGGGTCACCCAGAGCAGGGCACACAGGAACACAGCCAGGTGAGTCTTGAATCTCTCCAGAGAGGGAGACTCCACAACCCCCCTGGGCAGCCTGCTCCAGGCCTCTGTCACCCTCACAAGGAAGAAATTCTTCCTCCTGTTTCCATGGCACTTCCTCTGCCTCAGCTTCCACCACTGCCCCTTGTGCTGGCATTGGGCAGCCCCCAGCAGAGCCTGGCTCCAGCCTCTGGGCACTCCCCCTGCACAGCTTTAGCAGCAGCAAGGAGCTCACCCTCAGGCTCCTCCTCTCCAAGCTCCAGAGCCCTCAGCTCCCTCAGGCTCTCCTCATCAGGAAGATCTTCCACTGCCTGCAGCAGCTTTGTGGCTCTGTGCTGGACTCTCTCAAGCAGTTCCCTGAGGTCCTTCCAGAACTGAAGGGCCCAGAACTGGACACAAGATTCCAGCTGTGGCCTCAGCAGGGCAGAGTAGAAGGGGAGGAGAACCTCTCTGACCTACTGACCACAGTCCTTCTAATCCAGCCCAGGATGCCCTTGGCCTTCCTGGCCACCAGAGCACATTGCTGGCTCATGGGCATCCTCCCATCCACCAGGACCCCCAGGTCCTTTTCCCCTTCCCTGCTCTCCAGCAGGTCACTCCCCAACCTGCACTGCTCCATGGGGTTGTTCTTCCCCAGGTGCCAGACTCTCCCCTTGCCCTTGTTGAACTTCATTCCATTTCTCCCTGCCCAGCTCCCAGCCTGTCCAGGTCTGGCTGGATGGCAGCACAGCCTGAGGACTGTCACCACTCCACCCAGCTTGGTGCCAGCAACAACCTTGCTGGCAGTGCCCTCTGTGCCCTCATCCAGGTCATTGATGAATATATTGAACAGCTCTGCTCCCAGTCCTGACCCCTGAGGGACTCCACCAGACACAGGCCTCCAACCAGACTCCATCCCATTGACCACCACTCCTTGACTCCTTCCCTTCAACCAGTTCCCACCCACCTCACTCCCTGATCACCCAGACCACTCTGCCTCAGCTTAGCTGCTGTCACATCTGATTTCCATGGAAATCTTAGGGGACACTTCCAGTCAGCCCAGTGGAGAGCCAAGTGCCCCAAAGCAAGCAGAAGAAAGAGAGCTTGGAGAGGTCTTGTTTATGTGATACAGCTTTTGAAGGTGAAATGAATCTTTCATTAGCAGCCAGCTCGCTGGGAACGCTGCTCTGTGGCTGAGGAGGTCCCTAAGGACTTGGTCACCTCTGAAGCAATCTCTTGCATGTTTTAGTCATCATCTGTGGCTGCTGGCAGCCTACCTGCAGTGAGCTCCCCTGGGAACAGCCTGAAGGGGACCACTTTGGGGAGAGCCCAAAATGATTCATGGTTCAGAACCAGCTGGCTGGCTGAGATAATTTTTGCTTACTTCACCAGAGCAGCCAACGAGAGCTTGGTGTCTTCTCTCTCTTAATTGATGCAAATCCCTAGCAAGAGGGTGGAGATGGAACCTCTCCACCTTCCTTTTGCTGCTTTTCCCACAACAGAGCAATTTCCCTGTGCAGCAGGGGCTGCAATGGCATCAGAAAGAGGAAGGCAGAGGGATACAGGCAGGCTTTCCATCTTGTCAAAGGAGGCAATCACACTGGTTGCTGTGCAAAAGCCTCCATGTGAGGAAGGATCAGCTCAGGGAATCAGAGAACTCTTTGGGTTGGAAAAGGCCTCTGAGATCATCCAGCCCAACCATCAACCCAACACCACCATGGCCATCAGTCCATGCCCCAGAGTGCCATGGCCACATAGTTCTTGAACCCCTCCAGGGATGGGGACTCCACCACCTCCCCAGGCAGCCTGTGCCAATCCCTGACCACTCTTGCAGGAACAAAACCTGTTCCAATCTCAGACCTAAACCTTCCCTGCCACAGTGTCAGGCCCTTTCCTGTGGTTCCAGCACCTGATATTAGGGAGAAGAGACCAAGCCCCACCTGACTGCAGCCTCCTCTCAGGGAGGTGTCCCCTCCCCATGAGCAGGACTTTTTTGCTAGCCTTCCTAGCTGAGCTACAGGGGATTGGGTCTTTGTCCCTGGCACGCTCTGCCCCTGAGGTTCTGCTCTGTCAGGAGAGGCTGAGGGAGCTGGGGTTGCTTAGCCTGGAGAAGAGGAGGCTCAGGGGAGACCTTCTTGCTCTCTCCAACTCCCTGAGGGGAGGTTGTAGCCAGGTGGGGGTTGGTCTCTTCTCCCAGGCAGCCAGCACCAGAACAAGAGGACACAGTCTCATGGTGTGCCAGGGGAGGTTTAGGCTGGATGTTAGGAAGAGGTTTTTCACAGACAGAGAGATTGGCCACTGGGATGTGCTGCCCAGGGAGGTGGTGGAGTCCCCATCCCTGGAGGTGTTCAAGAGGGGATTGGATGTGGCACTTGGTGCCATGGTTTAGTCATGAGGGCTGTGGTGACAGGTTGGACTCGATGATCCTTGAGGTCTCTTCCAACCTTGGTGATTCTGTGTGGTTCTTGGAGGGGTTGAAAAGCCATCTGGGTGTGGTGCTGAGGAATATGGTTTAGTGGTGGGCCTGGCAGTGCTGGGGCAATGGCTGGACCTGGTGATACTAAAGGTCTTTTCCAACTTGCATGAGTATATGATTCTATGGCTTGAGGGGTCCTACTTTGGGCACAGGGGGTGATGTGGATGATTTCTGAGGATAAAAAGGAGGAGTCCCCACTCCTGGGGGTGTTCAAGAGGGGATTGGATGTGGCACTTGGAGCCATGGTTTAGTGGTCAGGAGGTGTTGGGTGACAGGTTGGACTTGAAGATCTCTGAGGTCTTTTCCAACCTTATGGATTCCATGATTCTGTGATTCTCTCTTCTCCTGTGCCTGTGTCCTGGCTGGTCAGGAGCAAATAGGACAGCAGGTACAAGCCCATTTTGGGTGCCTGGAAAACATCTGCCCCACACTAAGGCTCATGGTTGCATCTCTTGCTTCCCATGCCATGCCATGCCATGGCATGTGTGGTTTTCTTGCCTTCATTGCAGGCTGGCTGCAGTGCAAAGCTGAAGTGGAAGGCAGGCAGCACAGTGGCTTGGAGACTCAGATTCAGCTCCAGAGCCTGGCTGTAGCCACCTGTGGTTTGCTCTGAAGCCTGGAGATAGGGATGTAAATGATGCGGTTTGCATCGAGTCCCTCATGGGGAAACCTTAATTTTTTGCAAGAATAGGTACTTTAAGGTACTGAGCTGAGAAATCAGGCACTCTATTTATAGCCTCTGCTGTCTGAGCCTTGGGAGGCCTTGGGAAAGGTACAGCTGTGCCACGTTGACTCTCCTCAGCTGAAACCTTGTTTAAAATGGGAGTGGTATGAGGTTTGGGGAAGTCATTTAACCACCCACTTGGAGTAAAGCAATTGAGCTACTGAGATGTTGATGACTCTGTCCTGTTCTACACATGACATTGATGAGGGGACACAGAGTCTGTCAGCAGGTTTGCTGAGGACACCAAACTGGGAGGCTTGGCTGAGACACCTGGAGGCTGTGAGGCCATGCAGAGACTTGGGCAGGCTGAGAGCTGGGCACAGAGGAACCTAAGGAGGGTCAAGAAGGATGAGAGCAGAGTCCTGCAGCTGGGCAGGAAGAATCAACTGCAGCAGCACAGGCTGGGAGGGGATCTGCTGGAGAGCAGCCCCAAGGAGAAGGAGCTGGGAGTGCTGGTGGGCAGCAAGCTCTGCATGGGACAGCAATGTGCCCTGGGGGCCAAGAAGGCCAAGGGGGTCCTGGGCTGCATTCAGAGGAGTGTGGCCAGCACAGCCAGGGAGGTTCTCCTCCCCCTCTGCTCTGCCCTGCTGAGACCTCACCTGCAATATTGCATCCAGCTCTGGGCTGCCCAGCTCAGGAGGGACAGGGATCTGCTGGAGAGAGTCCAAGGGAGGGCTCCAAGGATGCTGAAGGGACTGCAGCACTGCCTGGGGAGGAGAGGCTGAGAGCCCTGGGGCTGTTCAGTCTGCAGAGGAGAAGGCTGAGAGGGATCTGATCAATGTCTATCAATAGCTGAGGGTTGGGGTCAGGAAGGAAGGGACAGGGACAGGCTCTGCTCAGTTGTGCCCTGGGATAGGACAAGGATCAGTGGATGGAAACTGCCTCAACATGAGGAGGAACTTCTTCCCTGTGAGGGTCCCAGAGGCCTGGAGCAGGCTGCCCAGAGAGGTTGTGGAGTCTCCTTCTCTGGAGCCTTCCCAGTCCTGTCTGGCTGTGTTCCTGTGTGACCTGTGCTGGATTCTCTGCTCCTGCTCTGGCAGGGGGCTTGGAGTGGCAGATCTCCAGAGGTCCCTTCCAACCCCTAGCATCCTGTGAGCTGTGACATGTCTGTCTTGTAGGCCAGTTGTGAATGACAGCAGTACTTCAGGAAACCTGAAGAGAGAAGAAACATCAACGTGGACATCTGGAGAGCATCCTCTGAGACTGAACACATCCAAGTGCCAGGTGCTGCACTTTGGCCACAGCAACCCCAGGCAGTGCTACAGGCTGGGGTCAGAGTGGCTGAGAGCAGCCAGGCAGAGAGGGACCTGGGGGTAGTGGTTGACAGCAGTTGAACATGAGTCAGCAGTGTGCCCAGGGGGCCAAGAAGGCCAAGGGCATCCTGGCCTGCATCAGGAAGAGTGTGGCCAGCAGGAGCAGGGAAGTCCTTGTGCCCTGTGCTCAGCACTGCTGAGGCCACACCTTGAGTCCTGTGTCCAGTTCTGGGCTCCCCAGGTTAGGAAGGAGTTTGAGATGCTGGAAGGTGTCCAGAGAAGGGCAAGAAAGCTGGGGAGGGGTCTGGAGCACAGCCCTGTGAGGAGAGGCTGAGGGAGCTGGGGTTGCTTAGCCTGGAGAAGAGGAGGCTCTGGGCAGTCCTCTCTACTCTGAAGCCATTGCCCCTGGTTCTGTCACTGCAGGCCTTTGCATTGCTGACCCTTCAGTGCTGGGTCAAGGGCTGGGCTGGGTGATCTTGGAGGCCTCTTCCAAGCAGATATACTCTGTGATTCTGTCCCTTGATGGCCTCAAAGGTCTCTTCCAACCTCAACAGTTCTATGATCCTAAAGCAGCTTTTTCTACAGCAGCTTTTGCTTTGCTTTGCCATCAAGTTGTACTCCTTTGCTAGAAAACCACCAGGAGGACCTCCTGGTCTTTGCCTTTGAATCTCCTCTCCCCTCTCGATGAGTGCCTCAGGAGCCTCGCAGTTGTGTTAATTACTCTCTCCTCACCGAAATTGAGTCGGTGATGAGGAATCCTGAGCTGACAGACTTGAAAAGCTAACATTTGCTGGCTTCAAAGGAGTGGGAAGTGGCGATAAGGGAGGGTGTGAAAAGCCAAAGGAAATGTTAATGGATGCAAGGGCGCCCGGCGGCCAGGCACTGCTCCCAGCTGCAGGCACTGCCTTTATCGGGCCGGCCAAATTCACCACCGTGGCTTCAGGGATGCTCTCCCTTTGCTTCTCTTCCTCTTGGTTTATGTGAAGGATGAATTGGTGGGAAAATGGTGGGTGAGCGACCAGCTAAAAGCAGCTGATGACTGAGAGCCGCACAAAAGCGCAGGGAGAGCTGGAATGCCTTTGTGCGCACCTGGAGCGCTCTGTGCTGGGAAGGTGGTGAGCTGAGAGACAGGGAACTGCTGCAGGGAGCCCAGGGCAGGCTGCAGAGCTGCTGAGGGGCCTGGAGCAGCTCTGGGAGCAGCAAAGGCTGAGAGCCCTGGGGCTGAGAGCCTGCAGAAGAGCAGCCCCAGAGGGGAGCTGAGCAATGCTCAGCAGGAGACAAAGGAGCTGTGGGGGGCAAGAGGCTGGGGCCAGGCTCTGCTCAGTGGTGCCCCCAGGGACAGGACAAGGGGCAGTGGGCACAAAGTGGAGCCCAGGAGGTTGCATGTGAAGAGGAGGAGAAAGTTGTTTGGTGTGAGGATGCTGGAGGCCTGGAGCAGGCTGCCCAGAGAAGTTGTGGAGTCTCCTGGTGTGGAGAGCTTCCAACCCCCCCTGGACACTGTGCTGCTGGGCAAGCTGCTGTGGGTGCCCTGCTGGAGCAGGGGGGTTGGACTGGGTGATCCCTATGAGGAGAGGCTGAGGGAGCTGTTGGTGTTTAGCCTGGAGAAGAGGAGGCTCAGGGGAGATCTTATTGCTCTCTACAACTCCCTGAAGGGAGGCTGTAGCCAGGAAGGGGTTGGTCTCTTCTCCCAGGCAGCCAGCACCAGAACAAGAGGACACAGTCTCAAGCTGTGCCACGGGAGGTTTAGGCTGGATGTTTGGAAGAAATTCTTCCCAGACAGAGAGATTGGCCATGGGAATGTGCTGCCCAGGGAGGTGGTGGAGTCCCCATCCCTGGAGGTGTTTAAGAAGGGCCTGGATGAGGCCCTTGCTGCCATGGTTGAGTTGATTGCATGGTGCTGGGTGATAGGTTGGACTTGGTGATCTCTGAGGTCTTTCCCACCCTGGTTAATTCTGCATCTGCACCTCCAGAGGTCCCTTCCACCTCTCACCATGCTGGGACTCTTTACAAACCAGCACTGAGTAGTCCTTGTGATTTGCATGTAGGGAAAGGCCCTTCCTGTGCTTGAGGGGTCTGCAAGGAGAATCCTGTCTGAATCAGAGCAGTGCATTTCAGTTAGGAGGAGCTTACATAAACCCTGACAAATACTCAGGCCTGTGTGACTGTTCAGAATGGTGGCAGGATCCTAACTGCTTGTTACTGCAGCTAGAAAACAAAGACTTGAAGTGAGGCAAATCCCAGCAGATGTTGGGGGAGCATTCTTCTTTTCCTCTTATTTCCTCCTCCCCTCTCCCTCTCTCAATCTGTGTCTCTCTCTTTAATCACCTGAGATGAATCACAGACTGTTTAGCATTGCTTAATGCTGAAAATAGATGGCAGAAGTAGGGCAGCTCCAGGATACATACAGCTAGGGTATTTGCTCTGGCCTTCAGAGTAAGCTGATTTGGCCAAAATTAGAGGGGGGGTGGAGAAGAAAAGAGGGAGGACAAGGCACAGGAGTCATCCTCCTCCTCACAATTCAGTTCTCTGGAGTGCTAAACCGAGGCATCTCCCCCCCTGCATTCTCTCTGCTCAGCTCGGGGAAGCTGTGGAGCAGAAAATAGCAGCACTCACACCCTCCGTCTGTGGATTTGTCGTGGAGGACTGAGGCCAGTTCTGGTGTCCCCAGCACAAGAAGGACAGGAGACCGTTGGAGTGGGTCCAGAGGAGGCCATGGAGGTGATCAGAGGGCTGGAGGGGACAGGCTGGGAGAGCTGAGGTTGTTTGGCCTGGAGAAGAGGAGGCTTCAGGGAGACCTTAGAGCAGCCTGCTGGTAGCTGAAGGGGGCTGCAGGAATGCTGGGGAGGGACTTCTGACGAGGGCTGGGGGGTGAAAGGATGAGAAGGAATGGATTGAAGCTTGAGGAGGACAGACTGAGACTGGAGATGAGGAAGAAGTCTGGAGAATGAGGGTGGGAAAACACAGGGACAGGTTGCCCAGGGAGGCTGTGGCTGCCCCCTCCCTGGAGGTGTTCAAGGCCAGGCTGGGTGAGGCCCTGAGCATCCTGGGCTGGTGGGAGGTGTCCCTGCCCATGGCAGGGGGGTGGAACTGGATGAGCTTCAAGGTCCCTTCCAACCCAAGCCAGTTCCATGAATGCAGGAATAACTCCAAGCCTTGCTGAATCAGCTTAAATGCTGTGTCCTCAAGGGAACAGAAGCAGCAGGAGGGGTTTTTTTCACCCACTCACTTTTAACTTGGCAACCCTTTGGGAACTGTTTGGGTGAGCCAGATGAGTTGGGTTGTGCCCTGGAGCTCCCAATAGAAAGTCTTCAAAACAGTGAATATGTGTCTGGAGTCTGGAAGCTGCTCCTTTGCTGTGGTAATTTCTCCTGTGCAAGGGAAGATGTGCAGCAGCCTGCTGCGGATGTAATGATGAGAGGATGAGGCAGCACCTGGTACTTCTGAGGAGTGTTAGTGACATCAGATCACGGGTTCAGCTTGCTGGGGGTGGGCCTGTAGAGATATGACCAAGAAAGATCATCCCTCTGGGGAACTGGGAGTGCTGGTAGGCAACAAGTTCTGCATGGGACAGCAATGTGCCCTGGGGGCCAAGAAGGCCAAGGGGGTCCTGGGCTGCATCCAGAGGAGTGTGGCCAGCACAGCCAGGGAGGTTCTCCTCCCCCTCTGCTCTGCCCTGCTGAGACCTCACCTGCAATATTGCATCCAGCTCTGGGCTGCCCAGCTCAGGAGGGACAGGGATCTGCTGGAGAGAGTCCAAGGGAGGCTCCAAGGATGCTGAAGGGACTGCAGCACTGCCTGGGGAGGAGAGGCTGAGAGCCCCGGGGCTGTTCAGTGTGGAGAGGAGAAGGCTGAGAGGGATCTGATCAATGTCTATCAATAGCTGAGGGCTGGGGGTCAGGAGGGAAGGGACAGGGACAGGCTCTGCTCAGTTGTGCCCTGGGATAGGACAAGAGGCAATGGATGGAAACTGCAGCACAGGAGGTTCCAGCTCAACATGAAGAGGAACTTCCTCACTGTGAGGGTCCCAGAGGCCTGGAGCAGGCTGCCCAGAGAGGTTGTGGAGTCTCCTTCTCTGGAGCCTTCCCAGCCCTGTCTGGATGTGTTCCTGTGTGAGCTGTGCTGGATTCTCTGCTCCTGCTCTGGCAGGGGGCTTGGACTGGAAGATCTCCAGAAGTCCTTTTCAACTCTAACATCCTGTGAGCCTAGGGTCCTGTAATGAATAAAGATACTTCAGGTGGATCTGCATCCTTCTGGACTAGATGATCTCTTTGGGTCCATTCCAACCCCTGGCATCCTGTGAGCCTGTGAACTCTTCATCAAGGTCTAACCCTAGAGCCTTATGCTGTCTTTAGAGGGGTTGCACTAAGCTCCCCTCTTCAATGTGCTGTAGAACAGTGCAAGATGCTCTCCAGAAGGCCATCTCTGAGTCTTCTTTAAGTGGGAGAATACTAAATATTATTTTAAAATCCACAGGACCTCCAAAATACAAAACTTGACAAAAAGCCTCAACCAGTTTGGCACTCTGACCTTGGCACAAATGGAGGCTTCTACCCTTATTTGTGCCCTGGGAGCCAAGAGGGCCAACAGCACCCTAGGCTGCAGCAAGCAAAGTGTGGCCAGCAGGGCTGGGGAGGTTCTGCTCCCCCTCTGCTCTGCCCTGCTCAGACCACAGCTGCAATCCTGTGGCTAGCTCTGGGCTCCCCAGTTCAAGAGAGACAGAGACCTGCTGGGGAGAGTCCAAGGGAGAGCCAGGAGGATGCTTAGGGGACTTGAGCATCTGCCCTGTGAAGAGAGACTGAGAGCCCTGGGGCTGTTTAGCCTGGAGAGGAGAAGGCTGAGAGGGATCTGATCAATGTCTATCAATAGCTGAGGGCTGGGGCTCAGGATGAAGGAGCCAGGCTCTTTGTGGTGGTGCCCAGAGATAGGACAAGGAACAGTGGGGACAAGCTGGAACCCAGGAGGTTTCACCTCAACATGAGGAGACACTTCTGTATGGTGAGGGTGACAGAGCCCTGGAGCAGGCTGCCCAGAGAGGTTGTGGAGTCTCCTCTGGAGCCATTCCAGACCCACCTGGATGTGTTCCTGTGTGCCCTGCCCTGGGTGATGCTGCTCTGGCAGGGAGGTTGGACTGGCTGATCCCTGGAGGTCCCTTCCAACCCCTAACATTCTGTAATTCTGTGATATTTGCTGGATTCCTTCCCTGCACCTTTCTGGCCTTCTGGAGAATGAAATCTTGTGTGAAACTCAACTGAACCTCACTTCAGAGCTTGTTAGTGTTTTATAGTGGTGGTGCTGGGAGGAATAGAATCAGGCTTTGAGCTGACCAGTTGGTATTGGGTTTGCTAAGTGGTCAAAGGAGTCTGCATTGTCTTTGACTCAGAAATGAAATGCTAAGGTTTTAGGCTAAGTTTAGAGAGGAATATTTGGTAGATGGCTGCAAGCAAGCCAGAAAGGAGCCTCCTGCTCCTTCAAGTGTCTTCTAGGCAGGGTTGAAGAAATCAGAGGGCAGTCTTGGAGAGCTGTTAATCCTCAAAGCAAACAGGACAACACCAACTGGCAAATGGCTTCTGCTTCCTCAAGGTATCAAAGTGCATCCAGGAATGTGCCCTGGGATTCTGGGCTGGGGCATGGCTCAAGTCATTTGAGGTGCTCATGGCTGTTTTGAGCTGTTTCACTTCAAGGGTTGGGCCATCTTCAATGGTCAACCTCCCCCCATAAAATTGGTCCATATTTCCATGATTTAAATAGGCAACATGAACCAAAAGGAAAGGCTGCAGATGCATTCCTGGTGTCCTGCTCTGAGCTGGCCCAGCAGCAGCTCTGCTCAGGCTGGGAGTGCCCAGCTCAGGCTCTGCTCACTCAGGCACTTGCTGAAGCTCAGGGCAGCTTGGCACAGCCAGGGGCTGCTGCTAGCAGGGAGAAGCTGAGGGGCAGAGCTCCTGCCAAGGCCTGGGGGGCACAAAGCCTCTGCCTCAGGCTTGCTGCTCTGCACACCAAGGGCACTGCCACAGCTCTGCCCCACCTTGGGGGGCAGGAAGGCAGAGGGGGCAGCTGTGGGCAGGAGCAGACAGCAGAGGGGAGCCTCAAGTGCCCCCCAAGGCATTGCAGCCCATGGATGGCATCTTCAGCAGCAAGCTGAGGGCTGCCCAGGCTCAAGCCTCTTCTTCCCTGGCTGCTGTCCCAGCAGGACTCTCTCCCTTCTGCCTTCCATCCCCATCCCTGTCTTCCTCACTCCAGCTCCAGAATCCAGCTCCTGAATCCGCTTCCCATCTGCTGCTGAGCCCAGGCTGGGACTTGCCCAGGGCCTGCCCCCAGCAGCAGTGGTGCCAGTGGTGCCATCCTTGCCAGGCTGAAGTCTCACACAATACCTATTGCCATGTAACTTGCCCAAGCCAGGGATTTCCTCCTAACTTTCATAACTCCATCTTGCACTGCTGCAAACCCCTCCTCTGCCCTTGCTGCAGCACTCAGCTCTGCACTGCAGATCCCTGCTTGGTATTCTGCCCCATTTCCCTGCAGGGACTTCCCACCAAATCTGGGGAGCTCTTTGCATGCAAAGTAAGCTCTGGTGAGCTCCAGTGTTGATCTCAGCAGGCTTTCACCCTCCATATTTGACATCATCCTATATATATATGATTAAAGTGAAAAAGGGAAGAGAAAATCAACACCTTTGCCCATCCTGCAGTAGGAATCTCCTGGGAATTAATCCCCAACTCAGATTCTGCTGAAATCTTTAGGCTTGATCGTAGAACTGTCAGGCCTGGAAGGGACTTCAAGGCTCAGACAGTTCCAAGCCCCCTGCCATGGGCAGGGACACCTCAGGTGTCCAGAGAAGGGCCAGGAGGAGGAGCAGAGGGCTGGAGCTGCTCTGCTCTGGAGACAGCCTGAGAGAGTTGGGGTTGTGCAGGCTGGAGAGGAGAAGACTCCCAGGAGACCTTCTGGTGGCCTTCCAGGATCTGCAGGGGGCTCCAAGAAAGCTGGGGAGGGACTTGTGAGGGTGTCAGGGAGGGATAGGACTGGGGGGGATGGAGCAAAACTAGAAGTGGGGGGATTGAGATTGGCTGTGAGGAAGAAGTTGTTGGCCATGAGGGTGGTGAGAGCCTGGCCCAGGTTGCCCAGGGAGGTGGTGGAAGCCTCCTGCCTGGAGGTGTTTGCAGCCAGGCTGGCTGTGGCTGTGAGCAACCTGCTGTAGTGTGAGGTGTCCCTGCTCATGGCTGAGCCTTGAGGTCCCTTCCAGGCCTGGCAATTCTGTGATCCTATAAGTTCCTGAAGAATATTTCTTGATTCTAAGCTTGTTTGCTTCCTGGTGGGATGAGGGAGCCTTGAAAGTGGCAAGAATGCTGGGTGAAAGCCCATGGGAGGCAGAGCTACAGCCTGTGCTGTGGTGGTGAGAGGCTGCAGATGGAGGGTACTCAAAGCACACAACCAACCCTTGTCATCTCAGGGACTGTTGGTGTGGTAAGACTGAGAAGAGTTTGGCTTGACAATGGCATAGTTCATCTAAACCCTCCTTTAACTGCTCCAGAAAGGCCTCTGCAGGTGAAACATCTGGGAACACATCTGCCTGAGGAAAAGGCTCTTTTAAAGGTGATGAACTGGCCTGAAATTGTGTCAGGGAGGGTTAGGTTGGAGACCAGGAAAAATGCCTGCTGCAAGAGTGGTCAGGGATTGGCACAGGCTGCCCAGGGAGGTGGTGGAGTCCCCAGCCCTGGAGGTGATCAAGAACTGTGTGGCCATGGCACCTGGGGACAGGGTTTGGTGGCCATGGTGGGGCTGGGTTGGTGGTTGGACTGGGTGATAAGAGAGGCCTTTTCCAACCCAGACAATTCTCTGATTCTAGATGGGGAAGAGAAAAAATGTGGACAAGCAGCAAAACCTCAAAGAATTTATTCTGAGGGATGAGCAATCTAGAACCTTATCAGGGACCACAGAGCTGCCTGCCAGCACCTGAAGGCAGCCTGCAGGAAGGCTGCAGAGAGACTTTGGCTGAGGGGGTCTGGAGCCAGGCCAAGGGGGAATGGTTTGAAGCTGAGGCAGAGCAGGGTGAGAGTGGAGCTGAGGCAGAAGTTGTTGCTTGTGAGGGTGGTGAGAGTGTGGCCCAGGCTGGCCAGGGAGGCTGTGGCTGCCTCCTTGCTGGGGGTGTTTGAGGCCAGGCTGGCTGAGGCCTTGAGCAGCTGAGTGTAGCTGAGAGGTGTCCCTGGGCATGGTGGGGAGCTTGGAGCAGGTGAGCTCTGAGCTCCCTTCCAGCCTGAGCTGCCCTAGCATACTGTGAGTCTACTTCTCCAATGCACTCACCTGGTTTTCAAAGGAGAACCAATGCTGCATTTCTAGCTCCAGGAATCTGTTCACACTCTGGTTACTGATGGCCCAGGTCATTGCCTGCTCCCTGTACTTGGAACTACTGTTGGCAGAGCTGGGTCCGCATTCCAGCTGCTCCAGGGCAGAAGAGGGAACTCCTCTGTCCTATTCCCACCAGGTGCCTTGTGGGCCATGCACTGTGCAGGAGCAGGAAAGTCATTGTGCCCTGTGCTCAGCACTGCTGAGGCCACATAGTTTCATAGTTTCATAGTTTCATTCAGGGTTGGAAGGGACCACAAGGATCATCTAGTTCCAACCCCCCTGCCATGGGCAGGGACACCCCACACTAGATCAGGCTGGACAGAGCCTCATCCAGCCTGCTCTTAAACACCCCCAGGGACGGGGCCTCGACCACCTCCCTGGACAACCCATTCCAGGGTTTCACCACTCTCATGGGGAAGAACCTCCTCCTCACATCCAGCCTGAATCTCCCCACCTCCAGCTTCATTCCATTCCCCCTAGTCCTATCACTACCTGAGATCCTGAGAAGTCCTTCCCCAGCCTTCCTGTAGGCCCCCTTCAGATACTGGAAGGCGACAATTAGGTCACCTCGGAGCCTTCTCTTCTGCAGACTGAACAGCCCCAACTCCTTCAGTCTGTCCTCATAGGAGAGGTGCTCCAGCCCTCTGATCATCCTCGTGGCCCTTCTCTGGACACCTTCCAGCACCTCCACATCCCTCTTGTAATAGGGGCTCCAGAACTGGACACAGTACTCCAGGTGGGGTCTCACCAGGGCTGAGTAGAGGGGGAGGATCACCTCCCTCGACCTGCTGGCCACACTTCTCCTGATGCAGCCCAGGATCTGATTGGCTTTGCGGGCTGCAAGTGCACACTGAGAGCTCATGTTGAGCTTTTTGTCCACCAGCACTCCCAAGTCTCTCTCCTCAGGGCTGCTTTCCAGCCACTCCCTGCCCAGCCTGTATTTGTGCCTGGGATTGCCTCGACCCAGATGCAGGACCCTGCCCTTGCTCTTATTGAACTTCATGAGGTTGGCCTGTGCCCACCTCTCCAGCCTGTCAAGGTCCCTCTGGATGGCCTCCCTTCCCTCCAGCTGTCTGCTGCACCACACAGCTTGGTGTCATCAGCAAACTTGCTGAGGGTGCACTCAATGCCACTGTCCATGGCACCCACAAAGATGTTGAATAAGACAGGTCCCAGGACTGACCCCTGAGGGACTCCACTTGTCCCTGGCCTCCACTGGGACATGGAGCCATTGACAGCCACTCTTTGGGTGCGGCCATCAAGCCAGTTCCTTATCCATCTAGTGGTCCACCAATCAAACCCATGTGTCACCAGTTTGGAGACCAGGATGTGGTGTGGGATGGTGTCAAAGGCTTTGCTCAGGTCCAGGTAAATGACATCAGTTGCTTGCCCCTCATCTATTAATTTTGTCACCTGCTCATAGAAGGCCACCAGGTTGGTCAGGCAGGATTTGCCCTTGGCAAAGCCATGCTGACTGTTCCCAATCACCTCTTCACTATTCTTTTGAGCGAGTAGTGACTCCAGGAGGATCTGTTCCATGATCTTTCCAGGCACAGAGGTGAGACTGACTGGCCTGGAGTTCCCTGGTTCCTCCTTCTTACCCCTTTTGAAGATGGGGGCAATGTTTCCCCTTTTCCAGTCTGTGGGGACTTCACCAGACTGCCAGGACTTTTGAAATATAATAGAGAGGGGTTTAGCAACCTCATCTGCCAGTTCTCTCAGTACCCGTGGGTGTATCCCGTCGGGTCCCATGGACTTGAACACTTTCAGGTTCTTCAGATGATCACGAACCTGATCTGCACTTACAATGGGCAGTTCTTCCTCCCCGTCCCTGGCTTTGACTTCCATAACATCAGGAGTGTTCTACACAGTTCTACACCTTGAGTCCTGTGTCCAGTTCTGGGCCCCTCAGTTCAGGAAAGATGTTGAGCTGCTGGAAGGTGTCCAGAGAAGGGCAAGAAAGCTGGGGAGGGGTCTGGAGCACAGCCCTGTGAGGAGAGGCTGAGGGAGCTGGGGTTGCTTAGCCTGGAGAAGAGGAGGCTCAGGGGAGACCTTCTTGCTCTCTGCAACTCCCTGAAGGGAGGTTGTAGCCAGGTGGGGGTTGGTCTCTGCTCCCAGGCAGCCAGCACCAGAACAAGAGGACACAGTCTCAAGCTGTGCCAGGGGAGGTTTAGGCTGATGTTAGGAAGTTCTTCATAGAAAGAGTAATTGGCCACTGGGATGTGCTGCCCAGGGAGGTGATGGAGTCAGCATCCCTGGAGGTGTTTAAGAAGAGCCTTCATGAGGCCCTTGGTGCCATGGTTTAGTTGATTAGATGGTGCTGGGTGATAGGTTGGACTTGATGATCTCTGAGATCTTTTCCACCCTTATTGATTGTGTGATTTACATCTCAGTTTTCCAGCATTTCTTTCTCCTGCAGATTATTTCTTGATGTGAGAAAGACCAAACTTTTGCAGTGAGCTTTCATTTAAGCTCAGGTAACACTTCTGTGCTCTGTACCCAGACAATTTTGTCAGGCCAGATAATTTTCCTCTAAACTGTTTGTTCTGTGTGTGATTCCCACCCCCCCCCCCCCCCCACCCCCCCGTGGTAAATCACAGACTCACAAAATGCTAGGGGCTGGAAGGGACCTCAAAGGATCATCCAGTCCCACCCTGCTGCCAGAGCAGGGGCACCGAGGGCAAGGCACACAGGAACACATCCAGGGCAGCTCTTGAATCTCTCCAGAGAGGCAGACTCCACAGCCCCCCTGGGCAGCCTGCTCCAGGCCTCTCTCACCCTCACAGGGAAATAATTCTTCCTCCTATTTCCATGGCACTTCCTCTGCCTCAGCTTCCACCACTGCCCCTTGTGCTGGCATTGGGCAGCCCCCAGCAGAGCCTGGCTCCAGCCTCTGGGCACTCCCCCTGCACAGCTTTAGCAGCAGCAAGGAGCTCACCCTCAGGCTCCTCCTCTCCAAGCTCCAGAGCCCTCAGCTCCCTCAGGCTCTCCTCATCAGGAAGATCTTCCACTGCCTGCAGCAGCTTTGTGGCTCTTTGGACTCTCTCAAGCAGTTTCCTGAGGTCCTTCCTGACCTGAGGGGCCCAGAACTGGACACAAGATTCCAGCTGTGGCCTCAGCAGGGCAGAGTAGAGGGGGAGGAGAACCTCTCTCAGCCTACTCATCACAGCCCTTCTAATCCAGCCCAGGATGCCCTTGGCCTTCCTGGCCACCAGAGCACATTGCTGGCTCATGGGCATCCTCCCATCCACCAGGACCTCCAGGTCCTTTTCCCCTTCCCTGCTCTCCAGCAGGTCAGTCCCCAACCTCTCCTGCTCCATGAGGTTGTTCCTCCCCAGGTGCCAGACTCTCCCCTTGCTCTTGTTGAACTTCACCAAATTTCTCCCTGCCCAGCCCTCAGCCTGTCCAAGATTGGCTGCTTGGCAGCACAGCCTCCTGGTGTGGCAGCCACTCCTCCCAGTAAAGCCTTGTGACAGCTTCTAAAAGCTCTAAAATACCTTTAAAAACCTTTCATGGCCCTCTGGTGTGAGTTAACATCTCCTCTACACCCTTCTCCTCTTTGGCTTTGTCATTGTGGGTTCAATGACACCTCAAACCTCATTCCACTTCCCTGTGCTTGAGCTTCTAGGGGGTGTTTGTCTCTCCCTCATTTGCGTCTTTAAGGGTTAATTATGGAAACCTTCATTTGCTGTCATGTGAACCTCTTCATTTCACAGCTCCCTGCAAATGGTTAATACCCCATAAAGGTGTCTGTGTGTGTGTGTGCACACCTCCTGACACAAGTTATTGCTCTCTAACACCTGGGCTTTAAATGACTTAAAACCTGTTGGGCAGTTCCTGTTTTGTGCCAGGGCAAGTTGCTGCCAGGATAGATCAGAAAATGCTTATTTTACATGAGGAAACAGAATAGCCTAAGAGCTCTGCATGCCAGGCTTCACATGGGTGAGTAAATATGGCATACAGTGGATACAAGGACTCAGTGCTTTCAGCTGCCCTGTGCTGGGCTGTGGTCAGTAGGTCAGAGAGGTTCTCCTCCCCCTCTACTCTGCCCTGCTAAGGCCACATCTGGAATCTTGTGTCCAGTTCTGAGCCCTTCAGCTCAAGAAGGACCTCAGGGAACTGCTTGAGAGAGTCCAGCACAGAGCCACCAAGCTGCTGTAGGCAGTGGAAGATCTTCCTGTGAGGCCAGGCTGAGGCAGCTGGGGCTTGGAGCTGGGAGCAGAGCAGCCTGAGGGCTGCCCTCATTGCTGGGGATCAAGCTGTGCAGGGCTGGAGCCAGGCTCTGCTCAGGGATGGCCAAGGACAGCACAAGGGGCACTGGGGGCAAGCTGGAGCAGAGGAGGTGCCAGGGGAAGAGAAGGGAAACCTTTGTCCCTGTGAGGGTGCTGGAGCCTGGAGCAGGCTGCCCAGAGAGGTTGTGGAGTCTCCTGCTCTGGAGCCTCTCCATCCCCTCCTGTGTGTTCCTCTGTGCCCTGCCCTGGGTGCCCCTGCTCTGGTAGGGGGTTGGGCTGGATGACACCTCTAACACCTGACACTGTGTGATTGTGTGCCACAACCTGCTTGCCCTCTGGGGATGTCTTTCTTGGCTGTTTTGCTGTGTTTTCAGAGGGTCTCTCCACTTGGCAGACTTCAGGTGATTTGTTTGGGCACTGAAGTGTTCTGTGCCGCAGTCTCCTGAAGGCCATTACCAATCATAAGCTGGGCCCTGAGCGATGCTTCATTCTCTGCTGAAGGAAGGGCTGCTCTACAACAGAATCAGGACAATTACTTCAGCAAAATTACAGAACATTATCTGTGAAGTGTCAGAAGATGGCAGCCAATTTCTGCCGTTTGATCAGCATCTGCAAGAGCCTCCTCGTTGGGGCAGAACAAAAACTCCCAGCGGAGGAAATGAGCTGTAATGGTAATGTTCAGATTGCCTGTCAGCCCTCAGCACATTTCTATCCATCAAGACAGTGACACAGCCATGACTCCTCTAGCATTTCCTGGTTCATTTGCATAACCTGCAGCACACCTACCCCCACCTCCCCAGCCTTCACAGCAGCCTCTACACGTGCAATGCACAGACAAAGCTTCCCCACAGGGCAAGCAAAGGCTAAAGAACCATGGAACCACAGAACTGTCAGGGCTGGAAGGGACCTCAAGGCTCAGCCAGTCCCAAGCCCCCTGCCATGGGCAGGGACACCTCACACTACAGCAGGTTGCTCACAGCCACAGCCAGCCTGGCTGCAAACACCTCCAGGCAGGAGGCTTCCACCACCTCCCTGGGCAACCTGTGCCAGGCTCTCACCACCCTCATGGCCAACAACTTCTTCCTCACAGCCAATCTCAATCTCCCCACTTCTAGTTCTGCTCCATCCCCCCCACTCCTATCCCTCCCTGACACCCTCAAAAGTCCCTCCCCAGCTTTCTTGGAGCCCCCTGCAGATCCTGGAAGGCCACCAGAAGGTCTCCTGGGAGCCTTCTCCTCTCCAGCCTGCACAACCCCAACTCTCTCAGGCTGTCTCCAGAGCAGAGCAGCTCCAGCCCTCTGCTCCTCCTCCTGGCCCTTCTCTGGACACCTTCCAGCACCTCCAGATCCTTCCTGGCACAGAGGCTCCAGAGCTGGCCCCAGAGCTGCAGCTGTGGTCTCAGCAGAGTGGAGCAGAGGGGCAGAATCCCCTCCCTGGCCCTGCTGGCCACGCTTCTCTTGCTTCAGCCCAGGCTCTGCTTGGCTCTCTGGGCTGCAAGTGCTGACTGCTGGCTCCTGTTGAACTTCTCCTCCCCCAGCACCCCCAAGGCCTTTTCTTCAGGGCTGCTCTCCTGCCAGTCCCTGCCCAGCCTGTATCAGTGCCTGGGATTGCCCTGCCCCAGCTGCAGGACCTTTCACTTGGTCTTGTTGATCCTCCTGAGGTTGGCTTGTGCCCACCTCTGCAGCCTGTCCAGCTCCCTCTGGATGGATCCCTTCCCTCCAGCTGTCTGCTGCACCACACAGCTTGGTGTCATCAGCAAACCTGCTGAGGGTGCACTCAGTGCCACTGTCCATGGCACCCACAGAGATGTTGACCAAGCCTGGTCCCAGGACTGATCCCTGAGGGACTCTGCTTGTCCCTGGCCTCCACTCCAGCCCTAACAATTCTATGATTCTATGATTCTGTGTGCTCAATCCTCTCAGGCTCCAATTCACCTCCTTTGCCTATCCCCCTACATAGCAGAACTGGGAGGCATGTTTTGTGTGAGGTGATCTACATACTCTGTGTCCCACCACAGTGGAGGGAAACATCTCTGGCAGCTCCTCAGCAGCTGTTGGGCAGGGCAGGGTTTATGGTGGAATTGAACCTTCTTTTCTTTCCCAGGACCACAGGGTGTTAGGGCTTGGAAGGGACCTCTGGTCATGAGGGAGGGGGCAGGGACAGGCTCTGCTCAGTTGCTCCCTGGGATAGGACAAGAGGCAATGGATATAAACTGCAGCCCAGGAGGTTCCACCTCAACATAAGGAGGAACTTCTTCCCTGTGAGGGTCCCAGAGGCCTGGAGCAGGCTGCCCAGAGAGGTTGTGGAGTCTCCTTCTCTGGAGCCTTCCCAGCCCTGTCTGGATGTGTTCCTGTGTGACCTGTGCTGGATTCTCTGCTCCTGCTCTGGCAGGGGGCTTGGACTGGAAGACCTCCAGAGGTCTCTTCCAATCCCTAACAACCTGTGAGGCTGTGATCCTGTGATAACTGAGCAATCTGAGCAAGAATCAATGCTGAGCAGCAGTGAGGAGATATCAAAGGGGAGGATAAAGCTGTAAAATAGGCTTTGAGGTCAAGTTGGGAGAGGTACTGCCAGACTCTGCATCTGGCTTATGTAGGATGGGAGCCAGGCTGCAGAGTGCATCCAAAGTAAGAGTGTGGAGGTGGACAGTCTGCTTGGCATGTTCAGAGGCTCAGGGGAGGAGCAAGAAAGGATGGCAGTTGCAGAAATCCAGCTCTGCTGGCATAGATTGTCTGCAAGAGCGTGCTTTGTCCCTGGGACTTCAGGAGAGGTTCTGGTTTTGATGACTAAGCTGTCTATAATTAGGCTCCTAAGCTGCTGCCAAGGAAAGTATGATCATTATTTATTTCTCTTTCCCAAAGGAACCTGTGCCAACTGTATTGAACCAGGGAGACACAGGAAGGCTGCGTTTAGCTTCTGGAGGGAACTTCCTCATTACGTGAGGTTCAAGTGCTGAGGGTGTCAGCAAGCCAGGAAAACGAAGAGGGGAGCTGAGGAAACCATTTGATGTCTTTCCCAGAATGAAAGGTTGATAGCATGACCCCAAAGATCAAGAATATGTTAGTGGATGGAAGGCTGACCATGAGCCAGCAATGTGCTCTGGTGGCCAAGAAGGCCAAGGGCATCCTGGGGTGGATTGGAAGGGCTGTGGTGAGTAGATCAGAGGAGTTCTCCTCCCCCTCTACTCTGTCTTGGCCACAGCTGTGAGGCCACAGCTGGAATATTCTGTTCAGTTCTGGGCTCCTCAGGTCAAGAGGGACAGGTTGATACGAGAGAGAGTCCAGCAGAGAGCCACAAAGATGCTGCAGGCAGTGGAACATCATAGAATCATAGAATCAGTCAGGGTTGGAAGGGACCACAAGGATCATCCAGTTCCAACCCCCCTGCCATGGGCAGGGACACCCCACACTAGATCAGCCTGGCCACAGCCTCATCCAGCCTGGGCTTAAACACCTCCAGGGACAGGGCCCCAACCACCTCCCTGCACAACCCATTCCAGGGCTTCACCACTCTCATGGGGAAGAACTTCCTCCTCACCTCCAGCCTCAGTCTCCCCACCTCCAGCTTCATTCCATTCCCCCTAGTCCTATCACTGCCTGAGATCCTGAGCAGTCCCTCCCCAGCCTTCTTGCAGCCCCCTTCAGATCCTGGAAGGCCACAATGAAGTCACCTGGGAGCCTTCTCTTCTCCAGACTGAACAGCCCCAACTCCTTCAGTCTGTCCTCACAGGAGAGGTGCTCCAGCCCTCTGCTCATCCTCCTGGCCCTTCTCTGGACACCTTCCAGCACCTCCAGATCCCTCTTGGAATAGGGGCTCCAGAACTGGAGGCAGGACTCCAGGTGGGGTCTCAGCAGAGCTGAGCAGAGAGGGAGAATCACCTCCCTTGCCCTGCTGGCCACACTTCTCCTGATGCAGCCCAGGATCTGATTGGCTTTCTGGACTGAAAGTGCACACTGAGAGCTCCTGGTGAGCTTCTCCTCCCCCAGCACCCCCAAGTCTCTCTCCTCAGGGCTGCTTTCCAGCCAGTCCCTGCCCAGCCTGGATTTGTGCCTGGGATTGCCTCCACCCAGCTGCAGGACCCTGCCCTTGGTCTTGTTGAACCTCCTGAGGTTGGCTTGTGCCCACCTCTCCAGCCTGTCCAGCTCCCTCTGGATGGCCTCCCTTCCCTCCAGCTGTCTGCTGCAGCACACAGCTTGGTGTCATCAGCAAACTTGCTGAGGCTGCACTCAGTGCCACTGTCCATGGCAGCCACAGAGACGTTGAACAAGCCTGGTCCCAGGACTGATCCCTGAGGGACTCTGCTTGTCCCTGGCCTCCCCTGGGACATGGAGCCATTGACAGCCACCCTTAGGGTGCAGGCCTCAAGCCAGTTCCTTATCCATCTAGTGGTCACCCCTCACACCCATGTGTCACCAGCCTGGAGGCCAGGATGTGGTGTGGGACAAATATCTTCTTTATGAGGAGAGCCTGAGGGAGCTGAGGGCTCTGGAGCTTGGAGAGGAGGAGCCTGAGGGTGAGCTCCTTGCTGTTGCTAAAGCTGTGCAGGGGGAGTGCCCAGAGGCTGGAGCCAGGCTCTGCTGGGGGCTGCCCAATGCCAGCACAAGGGGCAGTGGTGGAAGCTGAGGCAGAGGAAGTGCCATGGAACTGCTCAGGGGGGTTGTGGAGTCTCCCTCTCTGGAGAGATTCAAAACCTGCCTGGATGTGCTCCTGTGTGCCCTGCTCTGGGTGATGCTGCTCTGGCAGTGGGGTTGGACTGGATGAGCTTTGGAGGTCCCTTCCAGCCCCTAACATTCTGTGATGCTGTGGATATTACAACCCAGGTGGTCAAGCATGTTGCTAAGTCAGCACCTAAGGGGAGAATCACACAGGGGCTTAAAGTGCTCTGGACAATAAAGGCAGCTGGGCTGCTGTGCCAGGAACTCAGCTCAGCTACTTACAAGAACACCTTGCTTCTTACCTTTTCAAAGATGTAATGTCAGCTGTCAGCTGAATCCAAACAGAATGAGTGCTCACACTTTTATTTTACTGCTATTACACACTCCAAGGAGACCTTAGAGTGGCCTTCCAGTGCCTGAAGGCAGCCTACAAGAGAGCTGGGGAGGGACTTTCAACAAGGGCTGGGAGTGAGAGGACGAGGGGGAATGGATTGAAGCTTGAGAGAACAGACTGAGACTGGAGATGATGACACCCTCCTTTCCAGTGAGGGTGGGGAGACTCTGGCACAGGTTGCCCAGGGAAGCTGTGGTTGCCTCCTCCCTGGAGGTGTCCAAGGCCAGGCTGGATGAGGCTTGGAGCAGCCAGGGCTGGTGGGAGGTGTCCCTGCCCATGGCAGGAGGGTTGGCACTGGATAAACCTGAAAGGTCCCTTCTAACCCAGCCCAGTCTGTGAGTCTATGGTTCCTCATCCTTTAAGCACTGACAGGTCACCAGAGGGTCTCCCTGGAGCCTTTTCTTCTCCAGCCTGAACAAGCCCAGTGCTCTCAGCCTGGACTCACAGCAGAGAGCTTTCCTCCCTAGTATCATTTCTGTGGCCTCCCCTGGACCTGCTCCAACAGTTCTACGTCTTCATAGTGCTGAGGAGTCCAGAGCTGGACCCAATACACCAGGTGAGGTCTCATCAGCAGCAGAATCCCTTCCAGAAGCTTCCCCTAGATTGTACTTTCACACAGTGTGAAACCTGTATGGTGATTGCATTTCTGTGAGGCTATGGCTGCAGCTCTGCAGCTGTTTGATGAACAGCCCAGGAACTCCAGGGGAAATCCTGGGTACAAACCACAAACTCAAGACCAGCAGAAGCAAGATCTAGATCCCTTCTTTGTTTGTTTGTTTGTTTGTTTGGTGTTTTTGTTCTTTTGGGGGAGAGGGGGAGCGTGTTTGTTTGGTTTGGTTTGGTTTTTGTAGCCCAGCCAGCACCACACAAATGTGCATTGTCTACTAAATGGAGCAGGCAGTGGTGGAGTTCCTACTGCTTGGTGCTTTAACAGGTTGATAGTCATAGAACCATAGAATTGTTAGGGTTGGAAGGGACCTCAAGGCTCAGCCAGTTCCAAGCCCCCTGCCATGGGCAGGGACACCTCACACCACAGCAGGTTGCTCACAGCCACAGTCAGCCTGGCTGCAAACACCTCCAGGCAGGAGGCTTCCACCACCTCCCTGGGCAACCTGTGCCAGGCTCTCACCACCCTCATGGCCAACAACTTCTTCCTCACAGCCAATCTCAATCTCCCCATTTCTAGTTTTGTTCCATCCCCCCCAGTCCTATCCCTCCCTGACACCCTCACAAGTCCCTCCCCAGCTTTCTTGGAGCCCCCTGCAGATCCTGGAAGGCCACCAGAAGGTCTCCTGGGAGCCTTCTCTTCTCCAGACTGAACAGCCCCAACTCTTCCTTTCCTGGAGCTGGTGGAGTGAAGAAGGGATTGAAAAGCAGCAAGGGGCAGCAGGGAGCCCTGGGGATTTCGTGTTGGTGAGCTCTTTATTGCTTCTATGAGAAACGAGGTGACTGAGGGGAGACCTTCAGGCTCTCAGCAAGTCCCTAAAAGGAGGCTGGAGCCAGGCTGGGTTACATCTCTTCTCCCATGTAACAAGTGATAGGTGAGAGGAAGTGATCTCAAGTTGCTCCAGGGAAGGTTTAAGTTGAACATTAGAAGAAACTTTTTCCTAGAGAGGGTTCTCACTGCATGGCACAGGCTGCCCAGGGCTGAACCCCCACCCCTCTGCTCTGCTGAGACCCCACCTGGAGTCCTGCCTCCAGTTCTGGAGCCCCTATTGCAAGAGGGATCCGGAGGTGCTGGAAGGTGTCCAGAGAAGGGCCAGGAAGATGAGCAGAGGGCTGGAGCACCTCTCCTGTGAGGACAGACTGAAGGAGTTGGGGCTGTTCAGTCTGGAGAAGAGAAGGCTCCCAGGTGACCTCATTGTGGCCTTCCAGGATCTGAAGGGGGCTACAGAAAGGCTGGGGAGGGACTGCTCAGGATCTCAGGGAGTGATAGGACTAGGGGGAATGGAATGAAGCTGGAGGTGGGGAGACTGAGGCTGGAGGGGAGGAGGAAGTTCTTCCCCATGAGAGTGGTGAGGCCCTGGGATGGGTTGTCCAGGGAGGTGGTTGGGGCCCTGTCCCTGGAGGTGTTTAAGGCCAGGCTGGCTGAGGCTGTGGCCAGGCTGATCTAGTGTGGGGTGTCCCTGCCCATGGCAGGGGGGTTGGAAGTAGATGATCCTTGTGGTCCCTTCCAACCCTGACTGATACTGTGATAGTATGAAGGTCCCTCCCAACCTAAACAGTTCTGTGATTCTCTGAAATGTTAAAAAAATACTAGCATCTGCTCTGGGCTCAGCCACTCCTGAGCCTTTGGTTTTGGTCTTGGAGGTAAGTGCATTAATGTCCGCCTCACTCTCTGCTAATGCCTCCTCACTTCCAGGGCATGTTCAGCTGCTGCATGAAATCAGTAACCTTTCTGAAGAGTGGAATTAAATGCAGATGCAGAATCTTTTTCTTTCTCCCTCTTCTTCTTCCTGAGAGCCAGGTGGGAAATCAAACCCTCAGCTCCTGAGATCTCACTCTCACACACAACAAGCAGCAGCTCCTATCTCTGTGAGGGGCTGTAATTCCCCCACTCTTTGAATGGAATGAAAGGAAACATTGATTTCTGTTTCACAGCTTCAGACTCCTTGGAAACAAAAGCCAGTGTGAGATGGCAGGTAGTAGCAGTTGGGTAAAGACATGTGAGTGTCTCTGTGTGTGTCTGTGTGTAAATCTATCTGTGTTAAAATCAGCCACAGACTGCTGCCCAGTGTTTTGGAACTGGATCTTTAGTGTGGTGATAGAGAATTGAGTAGGTCAGATCTGAGACCTCCCTTCCATGTTCAGAAGGACTTTAGTTTGTTGCTTTGTGTTTGGTGTCCCATTCCCACCTCCCTCCCCCCACTATACCTCCCCCCCAAAAGTCTTAAATAATTGAATATGTTAGAAGCAGGATGAGAGAGGGGATTCTGCCCTTTGCCTTTGCTCTGCTGAGACCCCACCTCCAATCCTGCCTCCAGTTCTGGTGTCCCCAGCAGGAGAAGGACACAGAGCTGATGGAGAGAGTCGAGAGTAGGCCACAGAGATGACCCCAAGGTCTGGAGCAGCTCTGCTGTGAGCACAGGCTGAGGGAGCTGGGGGTGTGCAGCCTGCAGAGGAGAAGGCTCCAGGGGCACCTCAGAGCTGCCTGCCAGGACCTGAAGGCATCCTGCAGGAAGGCTGCAGAGAGACTTTTGCTGAGGGGGTCTGGAGCCAGGCCAAGGGGGAATGGTTTGAAGCTGAGGCAGAGCAGGGTGAGAGTGGAGCTGAGGCAGAAGTTCTTGATAGGTTGGACTTGATGATCTTGAAAGTCTTTTCCAACCTTGTCTATTCTATTCTATTCTATTCTATTCTATTCTATTCTATTCTATTCTATTCTATTCTATTCTATTCTATTCTTCATTGTGAGGGTGGTGAGAGTGTGGCCCAGGCTGGCCACGGAGGCTGTGGCTGCCTCCTTGCTGGGGGTGTTTGAGGCCAGGCTGGCTGAGGCCTTGAGCAGCTGAGTGTAGCTGAGAGGTGTCCCTGGGCATGGTGGGGAGCTTGGAGCAGGTGAGCTCTGAGCTCCCTTCCAACCTGAGCCATGCTGTGCTCTCAGGTTAGCAGCCTCTGTCTGCACCTAGGGACGTGTAGAACTGGAGCAAGCTGCACCATGACCCCAGCTGGCATTCCTATGGATCTGCCTCCAAATAACTAAGTAAACTGTTTGTATTCACCCAACAGTGAGGGCCCTGCAGTGCGACATCCCTCCTGAATGCCACATGAGAGATGAGTTTGAGGGGCAGGGGCATTTCCCTTCTAACTCCCTGCACCAATGAATAGCAGTTTCACTTGATGCTTTGGGTAATCCATTGCTTGCTCCTCCTCTGTCGCCAGTGTTCTGCCTCTGAGCTACAATGGAATTAATCTTTGTTAAAAGCTGACCTTTTGAATAGGCTTCCTGCGGGGGACCTGCTCCCCTCCAGCTGCACCTTCCCAGGGCCTTTCTGCTGCCCCTATGTCTGCTACTCATCTTCTCAAGTGTGTCCCACCTGACTTCCCTGTTGCCCAGGCTCATTGCACCAGCTTTCCTCTCTTGGAGTACCCCTGGAAGAATCTCTTGGCCCTGTCCAGTGCTTCTTCCTTATGCTGAGGCACTTCTGTTCCAATCTGTCCTGTCCTCTGCTTTTCTGAGCTCTACTGTGCAGCCCTTTGGCTCTTTTCCTCTGTCAGATCTCTCTCCTGGAGCACAGCCCTGTGAGGAGAGGCTGAGGGAGCTGGGGTTGCTTAGCCTGGAGAAGAGGAGGTTCAGGGGAGACCTTCTTGCTCTCTGCAACTCCCTGAAGGGAGGCTGTAGCCAGGTGGGGCTTGGTCTCTTCTCCCAGGCAAGCAGCACCAGAACAAGAGGACACAGTCTCAAGCTGTGCCAGGGGAGGTTTAGGTTGGATGGTAGGAAGAAGTTCTTCATAGAAAGAGAGATTTGCCATTGGAATGTGCTGCCCAGGGAGGTGGTGGAGTCACCATCCCTGGAGGTGTTTAGGAAGAGCCTGGCTGAGGTCCTTGGTGCCATGGTTTAGTTGATCAGATGGTGCTGGGTGATAGGTTGAACTTGATGATCTCTGAGGCCTTTTTCAACCTGTTCTGTTCTGTTCTATTTGAGCAGGTATCCACAGCTTGAGAGCCATGAGAGATTGCTTGTCTTGGAGGATATCAAAGAGTGGGTCAGATGGATCCCTGGTGCAGCCTCACTGCAGCAGGGGCCATTTCTGCAAGAGGAGAGGTGGGCATGTTCTTGGAGGAACAGAACTGTGCTCAGGAGGCTCTTCCAGGAGAGAGGTCATACTCTGCAGAGCTGAGTAGTGCAAACTGCTGCTAGATGAAGGCAGATGTGGGAGCTTTTGCTTTGTGTCATGTGTGTCTGTGTGTGTTTGATTGGGGTTTTTGGTGCTGTTGTTGCCTTTTTTAGGGTATAATAATTAACAACACCACCAATATTTGTTATTATAGAATAATTTATATAACATATAACAAAATTACAGATTATATGTGTAAAACATACAGAACAGAATAGAGGGGAAGGGAAGGGAAGGGAAGGGAAGGGAAGGGAAGGGAAGGGAAGGGAAGGGAAGGGAAGGGAAGGGAAGGGAAGGGAAGGGAAGGGAAGGGAAGGGAAGGGAAGGGAAGGGAAGGGAAGGGAAGGGAAGGGAAGGGAAGGGAAGGGAAGGGAAGGGAAGGGAAGGGAAGGGAAGGGAAGGGAAGGGAGGGGAAGGGAGGGGAAGGGAAGGGGAGAGAAGACCTCAGAGATCATCAAGTCCAACCTATTACCTAACACCTAACACCTCTTGACAACCAAACCATGGCTCCAAGTGCCACATCCAAGCCTTTCTTGAGCACCTCCAGGGATGGGGACTCCACCACCTCCCTGGGCAGCACATTCCAGCAGCAAATTACTCTCTCTGGTGAGAACTTTCTCCTCACCTTCAGCCTAAACCTCCCTTGGCACAGCTTGAGGCTGTGTCCTCTTGTTCTGGTGCTGGTTGCCTTGGAGAAGAGACCAATCCCCACCTGGCTACAGCCTCCCTTCAGGTTCCTAAGCCACCTCACTGCCTGCTCTTCCTTCCCACACTTCCTTGACACTAGGATGTCAAGGGAGACAGTGTCAAAGGCCTTGCTAAGCTCAAGGTAGGCTAAGCAAGAAGCAGTCAAAGTTAATTTGGTCTCCAAAGACAAAACCATGGAGTGAGGTTGCCAGGAAAGCAATTAATAGCGAAACAGTGGATAAGTGGATTTAATAGGAAAAGTGTAAAGGGCCTGAGATGCAGCCCCAAGAGGTGAGAACAATAGGTTGTGCTGAAAGACAAGTCTCATGCTGGAGGGGATCTGTCAGTGCAGCTCCTCAGCACCTGGTTTGGGACCAGTGTTGCTGGATATTTTCAGTCAGGACGTTGGCACCAAAGTCAAAAGGTGCTGCTGAAATCTGCTGGTGGCAGGAAGCTGGGAGATGGAGTCAGCACTGAGCAGGAGCTGATTAATTAGGCTGAAAAAGATGACCTCAAAGACTAGAATAAGGGAATTAGGATAAAATGGAGTAGTGCAAGTTGAGGGTCATGTCCTGAAGGCTAATGAGATGAATATCACAGAATTACCCAGGCTGGAAAAGACCTCTGAGATCACCAAGTCCAAACTATCACCCAGCACCATCCAATCAACTAAACCATGGCACCAAGGGCCTCATCCTAAACACCTCCAGGGATGGTGACTCCACCACCTCCCTGGGCAGCACATCCCAATGGCAAATAACTCTTTCTGGGAAGAATTTCTTCCTAACCTCCAGCCTAAACCTCCCCTGGCACAACTTGAGACTGTGCCCTCTTGTTCTGGTGCTGCTTACCTGGGAGAAGAGACCAACCCCCACCTGGCTCCAACCTCCCTTCAGGGAGTTGCAGAGAGCAAGAAGGTCTCCCCTGAGCCTCCTCTTCTCCAGGCTAAGCAACCCCAGCTCCCTCAGCCTCTCCTCACAGGGCTGTGCTCCAGACCCCTCCCCAGCTTTCTTGCCCTTCTCTGGACACCTTCCAGCAGCTCAACATCTTTCCTAACCTGAGGAGCCCAGAACTGGACACAGGACTCAAGGTGTGCCCTCAGCAGTGCTGAGCACAGGGCAGAATGACCTCCCTGCTCCTGCTGGCCACACTCTTCCTGATGCAGGCCAGGATTTATGAGCAACAAGAAGAGAAAGACCTTTGGGGCATTTAGTCAATCCCAGGATGCTTTTGACCTGTTAATGTGATATGAAAGGTGCTGTGGAGCTCCCAGCTGACATCTGGCTGGGGCTGTGGGTCCCTGTGCTTGGAGAAAGCCCAGCTGGGGCTGGAAGAGATGTTTGGAAAGGCTGCCTGGCTGATGGGGGACAGGACAGCCAGTCCCTCCAGAGCCTGCAGCAGCTCTGCTTGTGGAGTTGAGCAAGATGAAGAATGAGAGGGGATATGATTTCTCTGTATAAGCACCTAAAGAAGCAGGGGGAACTCTTCAGAGGACACATTTGTCAGCTGGACAAGGGGATCTAAACTAGATATGAATAAATTTAGGCTGGAAATGAATGGGAAGATTCTAGCTGCAGCAGGACTGGGAATACTGGGCAAGAAACAGAATAGGTTTATGATGGACAGGGCTGATGGAATTGTTTTGGTTAGAAGAGTACTTTAAGATCACCCAGTCCAACCCTTAACCCAGCACTGCCAGCTCACCACCAAACCATGGCCCTCAGCACTGCAGCTTTGAAACCCCTCCAGGTTTCAGGGACTCCTCTACGCTGGGCAGCCTGGGCCAGGCGTTGACAACTCTCCATGTCCAAACTAAACCTCCTCTGCTGCAACTTGAGGCCATTTCCTCTTGTCCTATCACTTTTTCCTTGAGAGAAGAGACCAACCCCGACCTGGCTCCAGCCTTCTTACAGGGAGTTATAGAGAGCCAGAAGGTCTCCCCTCAGCCTCCTTTTCTCCAGGCTGAACAACCTCAAGATCCTGACAACCTCACAGCCCCAGCTGCTCCTCACCACAGCCCTGTTCTGCAGGCTGAACACCCCCAGCTCCCTCAGCAGCTCCTCACCAGCCCTGTTCTGCAGGCTGAACACCCCCAGCACCCTCAGCAGCTCCTCACCACAGCCCTGTTCTGCAGGCTGAACACCCCCAGCTCCCTCAGCAGCTCCTCACCACAGCCCTGTTCTGCAGGCTGAACACCCCCAGCTCCCTCAGCAGCTCCTCACCAGCCCTGTTCTCCAGCCTCTTCCCCAGCTCTGTTGCCCTTCTGGGATGCATTGCATCACCTTCAGTGTGTTCCATGCATGTATGGTAAAGGCTATGACTGTCAGTGCAGACAGAACTGATGTTGATATTGGCAGCCCAGTAACCCTTCCAGCTCTGTCCTTCTAACATTAGGAGCTCAGAGCTTCCTGCTACCCAGCCCACATCCTCACTCTAATTTCCAGACAAGCCTAGACAGCCATTGTGGCATTTTCCTAGCATGCTTGACACCAGCACCCAGAGGGAGCACAGCTACGTTTTGAAGCCTGTCACTTAGGCATTCCAAACTGTCTGCCCCTTGCAGAGACCAGGCAGCCTGACATGGAAGAACCTTTGGAGGGGATCAATTCTGAATGAATGCTTAGCTGGCACCTGCAGTGCAGATGGAGTTGCCATAGTGTTTTTGTTTGCCCCAGCAGATGACTCCCTGTGAACTTTCCTTGTGACAGGGCACACAGGACAAGGAGATGGAAGAGGCAAGGTTCATCAGGAGGGCACAGTGAGGAGGGCTTAGAGATCTTGTGGCTGTTCCTCAGTCTGAAAAGGACACCCAGCAGATGGTTTTCTGCAGCACTGTGGGGGCAGTCAGTCACACTGCAGGATTATGTCACCTGAGAAAGAAACACCAAACATTTCTTGGGCACATCTGGAGAGGAGAGCATCCCTGTCTCCTCCTGACAAGTATGGGAGTTAAAGGTGTTAGGCAGCTTGCTGCGCCTCTGTGTGTCTCTGGTGACTCTGCTACTCCAGGGGCTCCCAGACTTCCCCTCCCATGCTTGGATAGCCAAGCACCCCAAAATTCAAGCACCAAGAGACAAATCCAGTTAGAGATCTGTTACGGGCTTGCCAGACCAGAATAGAATACAGAATACAGAATACAGAATACAGAATACAGAATCAACCAGGTTGGAAAAGACTTTTGAGATCATGGAGTCCAACCTATCACCCAGCACCATCTGATCAACTCAACCATGGCACCAAGGGCCTCATCCAGGCTCTTCCTAAACCCCTCCAGGGATGGTGACTCCACCACCTCCCTGGGCAGCACATCCCAGTGGCCAATCTCTCTGGCTGTGAAGAATTTCTTCCACACATCCTGTAGCTGGGAAGTGCCCTCTCCAGCTGCTGTCTGTACTCACCTCTCTCAGCAACAGCAAGCTACAGAAGAGGAGAACTCGAAGGCATTTGGAAACTCTTAGACTCAGGGAATGGTTTTGGTTGGAATAGTCCCGTGAGATCATCCAGCCCAAATGTTAACCCAGCACTGCCAGCTCACCACTGAACTGACTCCCTCAGCACCACATCTACATGGCTGTGAAACCCCTCCAGGGATGGGGACTCCACCACTGCCCTGGGCAGCCTGGGCCAGGCCTTGAGAACCCTTTCTGGGGAAGAAATTTTTCCTCATGTCCAGCCTCAATTTCACCAAAGAGCAACTTAAGGCCTCTTGTCCTGCTCCTTGTTCTTTGGGAGAAGAGACCAACCCCCATCTGGCTGCAAGCAGGGAGCAGAGAGCCAGAAGGTCTCCCCTCAGCCTCCTTTTCTCCAGGCTGAACACCCCCAGCTCCCTCAGCTGCTTCTCACCAGCTCTGTTCTCCAGACCCTTTGCCAGGTTTGTTGCTTTTCTCTGGACCCCTTGCAGCACCTCAACATCTTGGGAAACACTCAAGGACTCCACAGCACTCAGAGAGGGCAATTTTCAGCTGCAGGATGTGTGGGGACTGCCAAGCCACTGCCAAATTTCCAGCTGGATTTTTCTCTGGCTATTTTAATCTGGGGGTGCTTGGAGGGAGGGGCCCAAACCCGAGCCTGGTACTCAGGGTGCAGCCTCCCCAGGGCCTTTGACCTTCAAACTGCCCTTTGGGAAACAATGTGGGGTGGAATGGGCAGCAGAGAGATCTTATCCTGCTGCAGCAAGACATGCACAGTAGATCCCTGGAGGGCTTAGTTCATTGATTAGGTCTTTACAACAATCCCTAGGGTGAGGTAAGGAAGGGGAATTAAGGATTTGCAGATGTTGAGATGTCCTTGATGAAAGAAATGTTGAGAATGGAGAAATGGGATTAGTGTCTGGGTGTGTATGGTTCCATAGAGCTTGTCCCTGCTTCAGTCTGGGGGGCTGCTGAAATGGGATTAGTGTCTGGGTGTGTATTGTTCCATAGAGTTTGTCCCTGCTTCAGTCTGGGGGGCTGCTGGAGCCCAGTAGTTAGAAGGTATCCAGGGAAGGGAGAGATCAGAAAAGGAACAAGAATTGGAGGCTCTTGGTTTGTTTGTTTTCCCACAGGACCACAGAACGTTAGGGGCTGGGAGGGACCCTGAAAGCTCCTCCAGTCCAACCTCCCTGCCAGAGCAGGATCATCCAATCAGGTCTTGAATCTCTCCAGAGAGAGAGACTCCACAACCCCCCTGGGCAGCCTGCTCCAGGCCTCTGTCACCCTCACAGGGAAATAATTCTTCCTCCTGTTTCCATGGCACTTCCTCTGCCTCAGCTTCCACCACTGCCCCTTGTGCTGCCATTGGGCAGCCCCCAGCAGAGCCTGGCTCCAGCCTCTGGGCACTCCCCCTGCACAGCTTTAGCAACAGCAAGGAGCTCATCCTCAGGCTCCTCCTCTCCAAGCTCCAGAGCCCTCAGCTCCCTCAGGCTCTCCTCATCAGGAAGATCTTCCACTGCCTGCAGCAGCTTTGTGGCTCTGTGCTGTTCTCTTTCAAGCAGTTCCCTGAGGTCCTTCCTGACCTGAGGGGCCCAGAACTGGACACAAGATTCCAGCTGTGGTGGAGTCAGCATCTCTGGAGGTGTTTAGGAAGAGACTGGATGGGGGGTGCTTGGTGCCATGGTTTAGTTGATTAGGTGGTGCTGGATGATAGGTTGGACTTGATGATCTTGAAGGTCTCTTCCAACCTGGTCTATTCCATTCCATTCCATTCCATTCCATTCCATTCCATTCCATTCCATTCCATTCCATTCTATCCCATTCCATTCCATTCCATTCCATTCCATTCCATTCCATTCCATTCCATTCCATTCCATCCCTTTCCATTCCATTCCATTCCATCCCTTTCCATTCCATCCCATCCCATCCCATCCCATCCCATCCCATCCCATCCCATCCCATCCCATCCCATCCCATTCTATTGATTAGTTCAGTACTTCAGGGGAGTTATGCTCCCAGCCCAACACTTCCCAGCATCAGCCTTGGTGCTGCTCGTAGAGGGAGGAGTTATTTGCTTTATGTAATTGTGGCTCTTTGGTTGCCTTGGCAACCTAAACACAGGTTCAGATTTAGAAACTCATTTGTTTCCTGTCACTGTGCTCTTTCCTGGTAAGGAGACAAGCTGCTTGCTATTAAATAAAGCTTAAAAAGCAGGGGAGAGAAAATGAGTAGAGAAATCTAACCTGGAAAATATCATGTAGTGCTCACTTGGAGGTGAAAGAGAAACTCCTGGCCAAGGCAGAAGAGAAACCCCTCTGCTCCTTAGGGATTAACTGAAAGGTTCTGCTTGCAGTTGGAAGTTTGGATGGATGTGGCCCTGCCCTGAGCGTGAGACCTGGGTACAGCCCTCAAGTGCCACTGCCCAGGGGACGGGGAGGAGAGCACACAGGTTCCCCTCAGGGGCATATTTCATGGGATGAATGTGCATAGTCTGAAGGGAAATGTTTTAGGCAGTCCTGAGTAGCTTGGACTTGATGATCCTCATGGATCCCTTCCAGCTTGGGATATTTGACCTTGGAGGGACTCAAACACCAACTGGAGCCCAAAGGCACATTTGAGTGCGTCACTGCTCCACCTGTGAGTGATGGAGAGGAGAGAAGATGGGCCTGGGGTAATTGTTTTGCTGGATGACTAATTGGTCTACTGGCTTAAGATTAAAAGAAAGAGAGGAAAGGGAAAAATGCAAAAGCAAGCACTCAAGAAAAGCTGCTGAGTGTCACCCTGCAGCACCCCAGGGAGGCTGCTCCAAGAGCAGCTCTGCTGGGAGTGCCCAGCTCAGGCTCTGCTCACTCAGGCACTTGCTGAAGCTCAGGGCAGCTTGGCACAGCCAGGGGCTGCTGCTAGCAGGGAGAAGCTGAGGGGCAGAGCTCCTGCCAAGGCCTGGGGGGCACAAAGCCTCTGCCTCAGGCTTGCTGCTCTGCACACCAAGGGCACTGCCACAGCTCTGCCCCACCTTGGGGGGCAGGAAGGCAGAGGGGGCAGCTGTGGGCAGGAGCAGACAGCAGAGGGGAGCCTCAAGTGCCCCCAAGGCATTGCAGCCCCTGGATGGCATCTTCAGCAGCAAGCTGAGGGATCCCCAGGCTCAAGCCTCTTCTTCCCTGGCTGCTGTCCCAGCAGGACTCTCTCCCTTCTGCCTTCCATCCCCATCCCTGTCTTCCTCACTCCAGCTCCAGAATCCAGCTCCTGAATCCGCTTCCCATCTGCCCATCTCTGCCTCAGACTTGCTGCTATGCACACCAAGGGCACTGCCGCAGCTCTGCCCCACCTCAGGGGGCAGGAAGGTGGAGGGAAGGACACACGTGGGGAGGAGGATGGCTTCTGACCAGCCCCAAAAGGCAACTTTTTACCAGCCAGACCACTGAGTTCCCGTTTTCACCAGCTCTAGTTGTGCCCAGCAGTTTGAACAGGACAAAGCCATCTCCTACAGCACAAAACTGCAGTGACTTGGCTAAAAATCCAGCAGCCTACACTTGCAGTCATTCCAACATCTCTGGCTTCCAACTTTATGAATAAACCCCTCCCCAAAAATAATCTGAAAGACCTACTTTGACAGCAGTAACCTCAATATTTTATAGCCTCCCTGTTGCTGCTTTAGATGCTGTCTTAAAGCCAAAGAGGAGGCACTGCAGCCATCCCATCATGCACTGTACGACACCACCTTTGTCTCCAAGGGAACATCATGTTTTAATCCAATGCTACAGAAAGAGCCAGGGAATTAAATCTCCAACAGAACCTCTGGTGGACAAATTGGTAAGAGAGACATGGAGCTGCTGGAGAGGGTCCAGAGGAGGCCACAAAGGTGATCAGAGGGCTGGGGAGTCTCTCCTATAAAGACAGGCTGAAAGAACTGGGGCTGTTCAGCCTGGAGAAGAGAAGGCTCCAGGGAGACCTCAGAGCTGCATTTCAGTATCTGAAGGGGCCCAGCAGGCAGGCTGGGGAGGGACTGTCCAGGAGGGGCTGTGGGGATAGGCTCAGGGGCAGTGGTTTGAAACTGGAGCAGGGCAGAGTTAGGTTGGACAGCAGGAGGAAGTTCTGCACAGTGAGGCTGGGGAGACCCTGGAACAGGCTGCCCAGGGAGGTGGTTGAGGCCTCATCCCTGGTGACATTCAAGGTCAGACTTGCTGTGGCCCTGTGCAGCCTGCTCTCATTGGAGGTGTCCCTGCTGCCTGCAGGGGGTTGGACAAGATGCCCTTGGAGGCTCCCTTTCAACCCAGTGCAACCTGTGGCTCTATAAAAATCCCCTACAATATCCACTGCCCCTCGTCCTATCCCCACAGTCCCTCCCCAGCTTGCCTGTTGGTGCCTTTCAGATACTGAAATGCAGCTCTGAGGCCTCCCTGGAGCTTTCTCTTCTCCAGGCTGAACAGCCCCAACCCTCTTAGCCTGTCTTTATAGGAGAGATTCTCCAGTCTCTGGTTTTGAAAACCTATAACCACAGAACTGTCAGGGCTGGAAGGGACCACAAGGATCAGCCAGTTCCAAGCCCCCTGCCATGGGCAGGGACAAAGCTGAGGAGCAGGCAGTGCTTCTGCTTGTGTTTAGAATCCAACTTGTTTAATCCTGTTCAGACAAGCTAAGCTAAGTGCAAATCAGTCCTTTTGAGTTCCAGCAGAGGACTGAGATGCTCCCACCAGCATGGCATCTGGGTGGCTCCAAAGAACACTCTCAAGCACTGATGAGTAACTGACCATTCATTTTAGCTCAACCATGTTTGGGGTTGGAAGGGGACCTCTGGAGATCATCCAGCCCAACACCCCCTGTTCAAGCAAGGCACCCACAGCAGCTTGCCCAGCAGCAAAATGCCCAGGGGGGGTTTGGAAGCTCTCCAGAGAAGAAAGAATCATAGAAGAATTATAGAATAATTTGGGTTGGAAGGGAGCTCCAAAGCTCATCCAGCCCAACCCCTCTGCAGTCAGCAGGGACATCCCCAACTAGATCAGGTTGCCCACAGCCCTGTCCAGCCTCACCTGGAATATCTCCAGGGATGGAGCCTCAACTACCTCCCTGGGCAACCTGTTCCAGTGTTCCACCACCCTCAGAGTGAAGAACCCTCATAGTGAAGCTCTGAGGTCCCCCTGGAGCCTTCTCTTCTGCAGGCTGCACACCCCCAGCTCCCTCAGCCTGTGCTCCCAGCAGAGCTGCTCCAAACTTTGGATCATCTTTGTGGCCTCCTCTGGCCTCACTCCAGCAGCTCTGTGTCCAGTTCTGGGCTCCTCAGGTTAGGAAAGATGTTGAGATGCTGGAAGATGTTCAGAGAAGGGCAAGAAAGCTGGGGAGGGGTCTGGAGCACAGCCCTGTGAGGAGAGGCTGAGGGAGCTGGGGTTGCTTAGCCTGGAGAGGAGGAGGCTCAGGGGAGACCTTCTTGCTCTCTGCAACTCCCTGAAGGGAGGTTGTAGCCAGGTGGGGGCTGGTCTCTTCTCCCAGGCACCCAGCAGCATAACAAGAGGACACAGTCTCAAGCTGTGCCAGGGGAGGTTTAGGCTGGAGGTTAGGAAGAAGTTCTACACAGAGAGAGTGATTGCCCATTGGAATGGGCTGCCCAGGGAGGTGGTGGAGTCACCATCCCTGGAGGTGTTCAGGAGGAGACTTGACAGGGTGCTTGGTGCCATGGGTTAGTTGATTAGGTGGTGTTGGATGATAGGTTGGACTCGATGATCTTGAAGGTCTCTTCCAACCTGGTTAATTCTATTCTATTCTATTCTATTCTATTCTATTCTATTCTATTCTATTCTATTCTATTCTATTCTATTCTATTCTATTCTATTCTATTCTATTCTATTCTATTCTATTCTATTCTATTCTATTCCATTCCATTCCATTCCATTCCATTCCATTCCGTTCCATTCCAAGCTGTGTAACCCCGGTGCTGAGGGCCATGGTTCAGTGGTGAGCTGGCAGTGCTGGGTTAAGGGTCAGACTGGCTGAGCTGAGAGGTCTCTTCCAAGCCCCCCCCTGCTGGATTCCGTGGGCTGAAACAGAGCAGTGCACTTCCCAGCCTCTGACCCGCTGTGCACAGAGGTGCTGAGACAACACCTCCTCCTCCTCCTCCCCTCCTGGCTCTGGCATGCCTCTCGTTTGGCTGACTGCTAGATGTGCAGCCCCCCAGCACTGTGTCAGCACTTGCTTCCCAGAGCTTCCAGGAGGCAGCTGTTCTCTGGGAGGCATCAGCAGAAGGCCCTGACAGCTTCATTGGGTGCTGACATCGACTTGGATCCTCTTCTGCAGGGGCTTTGGCAGAAGCGATGCAATGGCAACAACTCATCCCTTGGAGTGAAACAAAATCCAATCAGTCTTTGCTGGGTGCTGGCTGAGTGGTTTTAGCCAAGCCTACCTAATATTTCTCTTCAGCTGGACATTTCCAGGGCTGCATTTTGCTGTGGAGGGCTTGCAGGGCTGCCAAGCCTGGAGAGGACAATCTGGAGGTGCAGTAAGAAATACAATTAGCACAGCTGATTTCTGCCTGCCCCTCAGGAAGTGGCAGGATTTCTGCAGTGGTAGGCCTTAGCTTGGGGCCCACTCAGGTTTCTTATCAGCTGTATGCCAGGGGCTGTACACAGAATTCTTCCTCTGTTTACAGGTCCCAAGCCTGCTCAATTTAGCTGAGCTGGCAGGGGCCACTTCTCACTTGCTTAAAACACAGGGCTCTCCAGCTTCCAAGAAGGATTCTAGGACCAGGAATAATTTGAAGCAGGTGTTCAAGCCTCTCTCCTCTTCTGTGCAGCAGGAGGTTGATGCATTTTTCATTATCTGTGGAGCCAAAGCCTAGCACTGAGGATGACCATCTGCCAGCGAATTGCCTCTCACTGACTGGCAGCAGCATGGGCTTGGTCTGATTGTGAACAGAGGTGAGGCAGCTGGGATGTCCCAGGGCCCCCACTGAGCTCATTCCACAGAATTGTAGGATGCTTTGGGTTGGAAGGCACCTTTCAGGGTCACCCAGTCCAACCCCACTCCCTGCAGCGAGCAGGGACATCCCCAACCGGAGCAGCTTGCTCACAGCCACATCAAGCCTGACTCTGAACGTCTCCAGTGTTCCAGCACCCTCATGCTAAAGAAATTCTGCCAGCACAAATCCAGGCTGGGTGAGGAGTGGCTCAAGAGCAGTCTGGAGGAGAAAGTCTTGGGGGTGTCAGGTCATAGCATCATAGAATCAGTGAGGTTGGAAAAGACCTTAAAGATCATCAAGTCCAACCTGTCACCCAACAACTCATGACTACTAAACCATGGCTCCAAGTGCCACATCCAATGCCCTCTTGAACACCTCCAGGGATGGGGACTCCACCACCTCCCTGGGCAGCACATCCCAGTGGCCAATCTCTCTGTCTGGGAAGAACTTTCTCCTCATCTCCAGCCTAAACCTCCCCTGGCACAGCTTGAGGCTGTGTCCTCTTGTTCTGCTGCTGGCTGCCTGGGAGAAGAGACCAACCCCCACCTGGCTACAACCTCCCTTCAGGGAGCTGCAGAGAGCAAGAAGGTCTCCCCTGAGCCTCCTCTTCTCCAGGCTAAGCAACCCCAGTTCCCTCAGCCTCTCCTCACAGGGCTGTGCTCCAGACCCCTCCCCAGCTTTCTTGCCCTTCTCTGGACACCTTCCAGCAGCTCAATGTCCTTCTTAAACTGAGGAGCCCAGAACTGGACACAGGACTCAAGGTGTGGCCTAACCAGTGCAGTGTACAGGGGCAGAATGACCTCCCTGCTCCTGCTGGACACACTCTGCCTGATGCAGGCCAGGATGCCCTTGGCTTTCTTGGCCCCCTGGCACACTACTGGCTCCTGTTCAGCTGCTGTCCACCACTACCCCCAGGTCCCTCTCTGCCTGGCTGCTCTCAGTCACTCCCAGCTCCTCAAGTAGAATTCAGGAGATTTTCCATAGCTGCCTCCCAGTTCAGCCCAAAGCAGGCTTTGGAAAGCAGAGTGTGCTGGGATAAAGGGGTCCTGGGCACCCAGGGCACGCTGGCAGATGTAAGCATCTCAGCTGCACAAGGAAAGATTAATTCATCTCAGCCAAGTCCTTGGTGTCATGGACTTGGGGACTTGGTTCCACTGTGCTGCTTGGCTACAAAGGGGCTGGAGCTTGGCTCTTCATTCTTGGGCACATCCAACTCTGATAGGGAGGAAATGCTAATTCTTGGCTTACCTCAGTTCAGTGCAGTGAAGCATTGTGGAAAGCAGCAAGCAACTTCTTTTTGTTTCTAACCAGTTTGACTGATGTTTGAATGCTGAGAATCCTGGAACCACAGCAGTGTCAGGGCTGGAAGGGACCTCAAGGCTCAGCCAGTTCCAACCCCCTGCCATGGGCAGGGACACCTCACACTGCAGCAGGTTGCTCACAACCACATCCAGCCTGGCTGCAAACACCTCCAGGCAGGAGGCTTCCACCACCTCCCTGGGCAACCTGTGCCAGGCTCTCACCACCCTCATGGCCAACAACTTCTTCATATCATCCAACCTCAATCTCCCCACTTCTAGCTCTGCTCCATCCCCTCCAGTCCTATCCCTCCCTGACACCCTCAAAAGTTCCTCCCCAGCTTTCTTAGAATCAGAGAATCAATAAGGTTGGAAAAGACCTCAGAGATCATCAAGTCCAACCTGTCACCCAATACCTCATGACTACTAGACCATGGCACCAAGTGCCATGTTCAGTCCCCTCTTGAACACCTCCAGGGATGGTGACTCCACCAGCATCACATTCCACTGGCTAACAACTCTCTCAGTGAAGAACTTTCTCCTCACTTTGAGCCTAAACTTCCCCTGGCACAGCATGAGACTGTGTCCTCTTGTTCTGGTGCTGGCTGCCTGGGAGAAGAGACCAACCCCCACCTGGCTACAACCTCACTTCAGGTAGTTGCAGAGAGCAAGAAGGTCTCCCCTGAGCCTCCTTGTAGCTGCCTTCACATCCTGGAAGGCCACAAGAAGGTCTCCTGGGAGCCCTCTCCTCTCCAGACTGAACAATCCCAACTCCCTCAGGCTGTCTCCATAGCAGAGGTGCTTCAGCCCTCTGCTCAGAGAGGTCTTGAGCAATGCCAGCAGATAGCTGAGCTTCTGTTAGAGGAATGAAAATCCAGTTGGGTGTGTAGCCCCCTTCAGATACTGGAAGGTCACAATAAAATAGATCTTAGGAAGGAATGAATCCTTGAATGGCTCAGGTTGGGAGAGACCTCAGAGATCATCTGCTCCAACCTCCCTGCCGTGGGCAGGGACAACTCTCAGCTACACTCAGCTGCTCAAGGCCTCAGCCAGCCTGGCCTCAAACACCCCCAGCAAGGAGGCAGCCACAGCCTCCCTGGCCAGCCTGGGCCATTGTCTCCCTGTTAAGAAAAACTTGGATCAGTTGGCAGATCTTTTTGAATGCCTCTTGTGGTGGGTTGAAACTTCCCCTGGCACAGCTTGAGACTGTGTCCTCTTGTTCTGGTGCTGGCTGTCTTGGAGAAGAGACCAAGCTCCACCTGGCTACAACCTCCCTTCAGGGAGTTGGAGAGAGCAAGAAGGTCTCTCCTGAGTCTCCTCTTCTGCAGGCTAAGCAACCCCAGCTCCCTCAGCCTCTCCTCACAGGGCTGTGCTCCAGACCCCTCCCCAGCCTCCTTGCCCTTCTCTGGACACCTTCCAGCAACTCAACCTCCTTCCTAACCTGAGGAGCCCAGAACTGGACACAGGACTCAAGGTGTGGCCTCAGCAGTGCAGTGTACAGGGGCAGAATGACCTCCCTGCTCCTGCTGGGCACACTCTGCCTGATGCAGGCCAGGATGCCCTTGGCCCTCTTGGCTGCCTGGGCACACTGCAGGCTCATGTTCAGCCTACCATCAACCAGCACCCCCAGGTCCCTCTCTGCCTGGCTGCTCTCAGCCACTCTGACCCCAGCCTGTAGCACTGCCTGGGGTTGTTGTGGCCACTGTGCAGCACCTGGCACTTGGATGTGTTCAATCTCCTGCCCTTGGACTCTGCCCATCTGTCCAGCCTGTCCAGGTCCCTCTGCAGAGCCTCTCAACCCTCCAGCAGATCAACTCCTGCCCCCAGCTTGCTGTCATCTGCAAATTTACTGCTGATGGACTCAATGCCCTCCTCCAGATCATCAATGAAGATGTTAAAGAGCACAGGGCCCAGCACTGCTCCCTGGGGCACACCACTGGTGCCTGGCTGCCAGCTGGCTGTGGCACCATTCACCACCACTCTCTGGGCTCAGCCTCCAGCCAGTTCCTAACCCAGCTCAGAGAGCTGCTCTCCAAGCCAGGGGCTGACAGCTTGGCCAGCAGTTTGCTGTGGGGGACAGTGTCAAAGGCCGTGCTGAAGTTTTACAGTCTATAACAGCACAAGAACCCCCCTGGACAGAACCAGGGGGTCACCAACAGCTTCTCCACCTCGACTCCCTTCTCCCTGTACAAGGGAAAAGAGCTAGAGAAGAACAGAGAGTAGCTTGTTAGTAATTAGCCACAACAAGAATGGAATCAAGGTCAGCAACAGCCAAGGAAAAGCATCAGCGGGTGTCAGCTAGAGCCAGGAAGCCAAAAAGAGCAAGAGAGAGTTTGTACAACTCACTTTATGTCTGTCATCGGAATAATGGGTCTAGTTAGACCTTTCCATCATTTCCCCCTTTCTGCACCCAATGGTAATTTATTTACATCCTATCACTTTCCTGCTCAAGCACAGCTCAGAGGATGCCAGGGGTTGGAAGGGACCCAAAGAGATCATAGTATCATAGTATCAGTCAGGGTTGGAAGGGACCACAAGGATCATCCAGTTCCAACCCCCCTGCCATGGGCAGGGACACCCCACACTAGATCAGCCTGGCCACAGCCTCAGCCAGCCTGGCCTTAAACACCTCCAGGGACAGGGCCCCAACCACCTCCCTGGACAACCCATTCCAGGGCTTCACCACTCTCATGGGGAAGAACTTCCTCCTCCCCTCCAGATCATTGAATCCAACCCCCCTGCTAGAGCAGGAGCAGAGAATCCAGCACCGGTCACACAGGAACACATCCAGACAGGGCTGGGAAGGCTCCAGAGAAGAAGACTCCACAACCTCTCTGGGCAGCCTGCTCCAGGCCTCTGGGACCCTCATAGGGAAGAAGTTCCTCCTCATGTTGAGCTGGAACCTCCTGGCCTGCAGCTTACAGCCATTGTTCCTTGCCCTATCCCAGGGAGCAAGTGAGCAGAGCCTGTCTCCTCCTGACCCCCAGCCCTCAGCTATTGATAGACATTGATCAGATCCCTCTCAGCCTTCTCCTCTCCACACTGAACAGCCCCAGGGCTCTCAGCCTCTCCTCCCCAGGCAGTGCTGCAGTCCCTTCAGCATCCTTGGAGCCCTCCCTTGGACTCTCTCCAGCAGATCCCTGTCCCTCTTGAACTGGCACAGGGATCCTCAATCTGTGGAAAATTTTCCTGGCATCAACCTAAAGCTATCACACCCCTGTACACCTTCTTTCTTCCCTTTGTCCCTTCATTGAGAACCTCTTGAGGAGGGAGATGTCTTTCTGACACTGTCCTCTCACCTGGTCACACTGTGGTGCTGCTGGAAGCCAATGGCTGTTAGCATTCCCTGCCTGACCTCAGGAAGGCAGGAGGGGATGCACAGGCTCCACATGTTCTCCCACCAGGAAGGAACAGGTCAAGGGCTTCAGAGCTGTTGGTATAGGTTGGATGAGAGTCATAAATCATGGATCTAGTGGTCCCAGGTCTTTGCTTGATGTGATGGGACAAGAGGAAATGGCCTCAAGTTGCAGCAAGGGAGGTTCAGAATCACAGAATCAACCAGGCTGGAAAAGACCTCAGAGATCATCAAGTCCAAGCTAGGACTTTCCCAGGCTGGACACTGGGAAAAAAATCTTTACTAAAGGGTGGTCAGGCACTAGGACAGGGAGGTGGTGGAGTCACCACCCCTGGAGGGGATTAAATGATGTTTGGATGAGGTGCTTGGAGATGTGACCCAAGAGTTGTGGGAGATCTTAGGTTACAGCTGGGCTCAATGACCTTCAGGTTCCCCTGTGAGCCTGTATTAAATAGTTTGTGCTTCTGTGCATTGAAACCTTTGCCCACACAAGTGTCCCCAGCCCTCCCTCCTCCCAAGGTCCTCTCCACCCTCTCCTGGTTGGGTGGCAATACCTTACTGTCACTGCAGATGGGGAAAAGGCTTTTGCAGGATGAACACCTCCCCCTTAGAGAAGAACCATCATCATTAGAGAAGGTGGATGGAGGTCAGGCCCATCTCTGAGGCAAAGCCATGCTCAGCATTGTGCTGCTGCAGAAGCAGCAGAGCTCTGTAATAAGCAGAGCTTCAGTGGTTTGGAACCTCCCACTTTACCTAAGCCTTTATCTTGTTTTCCTTAGTGTCTTCTTAACCTTCACAGAGGAATGGATTAACTTTTTAAGTAGGCACAGTGCTGACAACCAGAAGAACTTGCATTCACCACCTAGAAGGAACTTGCCAGGAGAAGTTGTTTTCAGAAGGGCAGGGAATGATTCCTGGCTTCATTAGACATTAAAAAATGGTACATTTGTGACTGCAGATTATTCAGGCCAAAGTCCCCAGTGGCCCTGAGGGAGCACTGTGAAGCCTGGGCAATGGGGAGTGCTTGGGCACTGCTGCTGGAAGAGAGTCATGGAAGCAAAGAAACACAGAATCAGCCAGGGTGGAAAAGACCTCAGAGATCATCAGGTCCAACCTGGCACCCAACAGCTCCTGACAACTAAACCATGGCACCAAGTGTCACATCCAATCCCCTCTTGAACACCTCCAGGGATGGGGACTCCACCACCTCCCTGGGCAGCACATTCCAGTGGTCAATTACTCTCTCAGTGAAGATCTTTCTCCTCACCTCCAGCCTAAACCTTCACTGACACAATTTGAGGCTATGTCCTCTTGTTCTGGGGCTGGCTGCCTGGGAGAAGAGACCAACCCCCACCTGGCTACAACCTCCCTTCAGGGAGTTGGAGAGAGCAAGAAGGTCTCCCCTGAGCCTCCTCTTCTCCAGGCTTAACAATCCCAGCTCCCTCAGCCTCTCCTCACAGGGAGAAGAGACCAAGCCCCACCTCACTGCAGCCTCCTTTCAAGGAGCTGTAGAGAGAAGATGAGAAGAAGGAAGAAACCCAGAACTTCCAATTCAGTGGCAGCTCAAAGTGATGTATGAGGTACAGGAGAAGCTGCAGGAGGTTACAGGTGTGTGAGTGCCACTGAAGTGGAGCCTCCACTGGGGCCTCCAGCATAAGGGGAAGATGAAGCTGCTGGAGTGGGCCCTGAAGAGGCCATGAAGATGATCAGAGGGCTGGAGAACCTCTCCTGTGGGGGCAGGCTGGGAGCCTGGGGGCTCTTCAGCCTAGAGAAGAGAAAGCTCTAGGGAGACTTTAGAGCAGCCTTCCTGTACCTGAAGGAGAGCTGGGGCAGACTCTTTTGACAAGGACTTGTAGTGATAAAATGAGGGGCAATGGACCAAAGCTTGAGGAGGGCAGATTTAGACTGGAGATTAGGGAGAAGTTCTTTGCAGTGAGGGTGATGAGACACTGGCACAGGCTGCCCAGGATGTCCCCTCCCTGGAGGTGTTCAAGGCCAGGTTGGATGAGGCCCTGAGCAACCTGTGGTGGTGGGAGGTGTCCCTGCCCGTGGCAAAGGGTTGGAACTGGATAATTCCTAAGGTCCCTTCCCCCCCAAACCAGTCCATGAATAACTTTGCCATTTAGCTTGATTTGCACAACACTGAGTCATCCCAGCCCAGAGTGTAGCAAATCAGAGAGTGCCTGCAGTTCAAACAATCAATACATCCACACATGCAACCCTCCCTGAACAGATCAGAGGGAATTTGTTTGTCTGACAGACACACAGACCAAAAAACCAAAGCAAAAGCAAAACCAAACCCCAACCAAAGAAAAAAACCCAACCCAACCCAAAACCAAACCAGCAGCAACAAAAAACAGCAACAACAACAAAGAACACCCCAGGAGTTTGAAGCTCTTTGTCTTGGGATAATTTGAGATAGAAGGAGAATCATAAAATCACTAAGGATGGAAAAGGCCTCTGAGCTCATCCAGCCCAGCCATCAACCCAACACCACCATGGCCACCAAGCCATGGCCACAGGTTTCTTAAACACCTCCAGGGGTGGGGACTCCACCACCTCCCTGGGCAGCCTCTGCCAATCCCTCACCACTCTTGCAGCAAAGGCTTGGACAGCAGCACTCTGAGCTGGGTTAGGAACTGGCTGGAGGCTGAGCCCAGAGAGTGGTGGTGAATGGTGCCACAGCCAGCTGGCAGCCAGGCACCAGTGGTGTGCCCCAGGGAGCAGTGCTGGGCCCTGTGCTCTTTAACATCTTCATTGATGATCTGGAGGAGGGCATTGAGTCCATCAGCAGTAAATTTGCAGATGACAGCAAGCTGGGGGCAGGAGTTGATCTGCTGGAGGGTGGAGAGGCTCTGCAGAGGGACCTGGACAGGCTGGACAGATGGGCAGAGTCCAAGGGCAGGAGATTGAACACATCCAAGTGCCAGGTGCTGCACAGTGGCCACAACAACCCCAGGCAGTGCTACAGGCTGGGGTCAGAGTGGCTGAGAGCAGCCAGGCAGAGAGGGACCTGGGGGTGCTGGTTGATGGTAGGCTGAACATGAGCCAGCAGTGTGCCCAGGCAGCCAGGAGGGCCAAGGGCATCCTGGCCTGCATCAGGAAGAGTGTGGCCAGCAGGAGCAGGGAGGTCATTCTGCCCCTGTACACTGCATTGGTTAGGCCACACCTTGAGTCCTGTGTCCAGTTCTGGACTCTCAGGTTAGGAAGGAGGTTGAGCTGCTGGAAGGTGTCCAGAGAAGGACAACAAAGCTGGGGAGGGGTCTGGAGCACAGCCCTGTGAGGAGAGGCTGAGGGAGCTGGGGTTGCTTAGCCTGGAGAAGAAGAGGCTCAGGGGAGACCTTCTTGCTCATTGCTCTGTACAACTACCTTGGGGGAGGTTGTAGCCAGGTGGGGGTTGGTCTCTTCTCCCAGGCAGCCAGCAGCAGAACAAGAGGACACAGTCTCAAGCTGTGCCAGGGGAGGTTTAGGCTGGATGTTGGGAGGAAGTTTTACACAGAGAGTGATTGTCCATGGGAATGTGCTGCCTGGGGAGGTGGTGGAGTCCCCATCCCTGGAGCTGTTCAGGAGGAGACTTGATAGGGTGCTTGGTGCCATGGGTTAGTTGATTAGGTGGTGTTGGATGATAGGTTGGACTCAATGATCTTGAAGGTCTCTTCCAACCTGGTCTGGTCTATTCTATTCTATGCTATGCTATGCTATGCTATGCTATTCTAAAGACATTTTGCCTCATCTCCAACTGCCCCTCCCCACCCAAACCCCCTCCCTGGTGGAAATTGCAGTCATTTCCTATCATCTTATGACTTGGGAGAAGAGACCAAGCCCCACCTCACTGCAAGCTCCTTTCAGGGAGCTGTAGAGAGAAGATGAGAAGAAGGAAGAAACCCAGAACTTCCAATTCAGTGGCAGCTCAAAGGGATGTATGAGGTACAGGAGAAGCTGCAGGAGGTTACAGGTGTGTGAGTGCCAGTGGAGTGGATGTTGAACAGTGAAGGATTAGGCAAATCAATTCAATTAGACTTTTACAAGGTGCTTCCCTGAGCTGCAGAATGATGCTGATTGTGGCAGCTAATAACAAAAATTAAGGCCTGCAAACTCTGGGGGCTGGCTGATTTCATTGCTCCATGGAGAAAGACCTTGGAGTGCTGGGGGGCAGCAAGTTCTGCATGGGACAGCAATGTGCCCTGGGGGCCAAGAGAGCCAATGGCATCCTGGGGGGCTGCAAGCAAAGTGTGGCCAGCAGGGCTGGGGAGGTTCTGCTCCCCCTCTGCTCTGCCCTGCTCAGACCACAGCTGCAATCCTGTGGCCAGCTCTGGGCTCCCCAGTTCAAGAGAGACAGAGACCTGCTGGGGAGAGTCCAAGGGAGAGCCAGGAGGATGCTTAGGGGACTTGAGCATCTGCCCTGTGAAGAGAGACTGAGAGCCCTGGGGCTGTTTAGTGTGGAGAGGAGAAGGCTGAGAGGGATCTGATCAATGTCTATCAATAGCTGAGGGCTGGGGGTCAGGATGAAGGAGCCAGGCTCTTTGTGGTGGTGCCCAGAGATAGGACAAGGAACAGTGGGGACAAGCTGGAACCCAGGAGGTTCCACCTGAACATGAGGAGACACTTCTGTATGGTGAGGGTGACAGAGCCCTGGAGCAGGCTGCCCAGAGAGGTTGTGGAGTCTCCTTCTGTGGGGAGAATCCAAACCCTGCCTGGATGCATTCCTGTGCAGACTGCCCTGGGTGAACCTGATCTGGCAGAGAGGTTGGACTGGATGATTTCTGGAGGTCCCTTCCAACCTCTAGTGTACAGTGACACTGTGAGCATTGTTTCCATTCAGCCTTCTGACAGGACTCCTTTCTGTCCTTTTTGTTCTCTACAGCTCCCTGAGAGGAGGTTGGGGCCAGGTGGGGGTTGGTCTCTTTTCCCCAGTGTCAGTACACAAGGGAATGGGCTCAAGTTGCACCAGGGGAGGTTTTGTGTGGTCAGGCTTTGGAGCAGGCTGCCCAGGGAGGTGGTGGAGGCACTGCTCCTGGAGGAGTTGCACAGCTGTGCAGGCATGGCACTGTGGGACATGCTTTAGTGGCAGTGCTGGTGGTGGGTGATGGTTGGACTCCTTCTCAGAGATGTTTTCCAGCTGCTCTGATTCTGTTCTCACAGCACTTATGCCTAGGTCCCAGGCTGCAGGGAGGCCTTAGAGCAGCCTTCGAGTCCAGTGGCAGGATCCCCTCTCTCCATGCTGGCCACTCTGCTTTGGATGCAGCCCAGGCTGCCACTGGCTTTCAGGGCTCCAAGTGCCCACTGCCGGCTCCTGTCCAGCTTCTCCTCCAACACCCCCAAGTCCTTTTCTGCAGGGCTGCTCTCAATCTCATCACCCCCCAGCTGAGAGAACAGCTTTGGTGGGCACCTGGCATCCCACCCCTGTCAACAGACCCCACACCCCAGGAGAACTCAGTGTTGCAGGACTGCAGCTGAGGTGAGCAAGGCTTGCCAGCTGCTCTTTAGGAAGGCCTGGCTCTGCCACAGGCTGAGCCTGGCAGGAACTGTGGGCTGTTGTTTTGGTTAGGACTTTTTCCACCTCTTTTCTGATTGTAATAAATGCCTGGGGACACTGCAGCTGGTTAAACAAAGGAATGGAAGGCACTGCCAACCTCTGAAGAGGTTTGCCCATAAAATATGCATGCAGAGCACAGCTCTGGAAGGATAAGGATCCTCTCCAGGGGATTCACAGAATCACAGAATCAATAAGGTTGGAGAAGACCTCAGAGATCACCAAGTCCAACCTGTCACCCAACACCATCCACTCAACTAAACCATGGCTCCAAGTGCCACATCCAAGCCTTTCTTGAACATCTCCAGGGATGGGGACTCCACCACCTCCCTGGGCAGCACATCCCAGTGGCCAATCTCTCTGTCTGGGAGGAATTTCTCCAGCCTAAACCTCCCCTGGCACAGCTTGAGACTGTGTCCTCTTGTTCTGCTGCTGGCTGCCTGGGAGAAGAGACCAACCCCCACCTGGCTACAGCCTCCCTTCAGGGAGTTGCAGAGAGCAAGAAGGTCTCCCCTGAGCCTCCTCTTCTCCAGGCTAAGCAACCCCAGCTCCCTCAGCCTCTCCTCACAGGGCTGTGCTCCAGACCCCTCCCCAGCTTTCTTGCCCTTCTCTGGACACCTTCCAGCATCTCAACATCTTTCCTAAACTGAGGAGCCCAGAACTGGACACAGGACTCGAAGTGTGGCCTAACCAGTGCAGTGTACAGGGGCAGAATGACCTCCCTGCTCCTGCTGGCCACACTCTGCCTGATGCAGGCCAGGATGCCCTTGGCCTTCTTGGCCACCTGGGCACACTGCTGGCTCCTGTTCAGCTGCTGTCCACCACCACCCCCAGGTCCCTCTCTGCCTGGCTGCTCTCAGCCACTCCCAGCTCCTCAAGTAGAATTCAGGAGATTTTCCATAGCTGCCTCCCAGTTCAGCCCAAAGCAGGCTTTGGAAGGCAGAGTGTGCTGGGATAAAGGGGTCCTGGGCACCCAGGGCACGCTGGCAGATGTAAGCATCTCAGCTGCACAAGGAAAGATTAATTCATCTCAGCCAAATCCTTGGTGTAATGGACTTGGGGAATGGTTCCACTGTGCTGCTTGGCTACAAAGGGGCTGGAGCTTGGCTCTTCATTCTTGGGCACATCCAACTCTGATAGGGAGGAAATGCTAATTCTTGGCTTACCTCAGTTCAGTGCAGTGCAGCAGTTTGGGCTGTGCTCCAGACCCCTCTCCAGCTTTGTTGCCCTTCTCTGGACACCTTCCAGCAGCTCAACATCTTTCCTAACCTGAGGAGCCCAGAACTGGACATAGGACTCAAGGTGTGGCCTAACCAGTGCAGTGTCCAGGGGCAGAATGACCTCCCTGCTCCTGCTGGCCACACTCTTCCTGATGCAGGCCAGGATGCCATGAAAGATTCAGTGCTTTAGGGTCTGTAGTCTTTGCTTTTTATTTGAGGAGTATTATTATTACTACTTTTGGGAAGGAGTTCCAAGCATTTGAGTATTTTTTGTGGCTGGTTTTTTGGCATTTGTTTATTTGTAATGAGGTTTTCATTAGCATACGAAAGTCAGACTGCCATCCACTGTGCTGGGTGCTCTCTTTGGGGTTGTTTCTGCTGCTGGTAGGTCTCTTGGCTGGGCAGATTGTGCTGAAGGCCTGTAGATGGCAATCCTGCCCAGCAGTTGGAAGGGCTGAGGCAGCTCCAGAGCTCTGCTGTCCCTTGGTTTTGTTTGTGTTGGTTTTTCTTGGTGCTGCTGTGGAAGCTAGATCCTGATTTGTGATGCTCCCTCCCCCCTGCATGGGTTGCATGTGCTGTGTGGGATCCATTTGGGCTGGCTGCTGTCTCTACTGTGGCTGAGAATGACTGAGGCTGGGGAGGGGTCTGGAGCACAGCCCTGTGAGGAGAGGCTGAGGGAGCTGGGGTTGCTTAGCCTGGAGAAGAGGAGGCTCAGGGGAGACCTTCTTGCTCTCTGCAACTCCCTGAAGGGAGGTTGTAAGCAGGAGGGGGTTGGTCTCTTCTGCCAGGCACCCAGCCCCAGAACAAGAGGACACAGTCTCAAGCTGTGCCAGGGGAGGTTTAGGCTGGAGGTGAGGAGAAAATTCTTCCCAGAGTAATTGGCCACTGGGATGTGCTGCCCAGGGAGGTGGTGGAGTCCCCATCCCTGGAGGTGTTTAAGAGGGGATTGGATGTGGCACTTGGAGCCATGGTTTAGTAGTCATGAGGTGTTGGGTGCCAGGTTGGACTTGATGATCTCTGAAGTAATTTCCAACCTTATTGATGCTCTGATTAAAAAGTGCATTGAGCTCTGCTGATAACTATTGCAGTGATTTCTTCTCCTGCCTGTGTCTGACCCCAACTTCAGCTGTGTTAAATGTGTTCCCCCTCCAAGCCTGGAGTCCTCACCTGCCTGTGCTGGCAGAGGTGTCCATGGGGGCTCTTCCAGAGCCTTTGTTGTTGTTGTTGTGGAGAAGGGGGGCTTTGCAAGTAGCTACTTGCAGGAAGGTGCCCTTTGCTTGTTATTCTCCTGCTGTTAGATGTCATAGGATGCTTTGGGTTGGAAGGCACCTTAGGAATTAGCCAGCTGCAACCCCCTGCCATGGGCAGGGACACCTCCTACCAGCCCAGGTTGCTCAAGGCCTCATCCAGCCTGGCCTTGAGCACCTCCAGGGAGTGGCCAGCCACAGCTTCCCTGGGCAACCTGTTCCAGTGTCTCCCCAGACTAATTCCTCATCTCCAGTCTAAATCTGCCCTCTTCCAGCTTCAATCCATTGCCCTTTGTTCTGTCATTCCAAGCCCTTGTCAAAATTCCTTTCCTGGCTTTCTTGTAGCTCCCTTCAGGTGATCCAGGCTTAATTCTGGGAACATCAGGGAAATACCAAGCTGAGTGGTGCTGCTGCTAAGTCTGAAGGATGGGATGAGTTCCATCCAGAGGCACCTGGACAGGCTGCAGAGGCATGCTGAGGAGAAGCTCATGCTGTTCAGTAAGGCTAAGTGGAAGGCCATGCACCTAGATCAGGTCAGTCCCCAACACCAGCACAGGCTGGAGGATGATGAGTTTGAGAGCAGCCCTGCAGGGAAGCATTTGAGGTGCTGGTGGGTGAGAAGCTGGACAGGAGCCAACAGTGTGAGCTTGCAGCACAGAAGGTCAATGGCAGCCTGGGCTGCATTAAAAGCAGTGTGGCCAGAGACAGAGGATCCTGCCCCTCTGCTCTTCTAGACCTCACCTGCAGTGTTGCATCCAGAATCTCAGCACAGAAAGGACATGGACCTGATGGAGCAGGTCCAGAGGAGGGCCATGAGAATGATCAGGGATTGGAGCAGCTCTGCTGTGAGCACAGGCTGAGGGAGCTGGGGGTGTTCAGCCTGGAGAAGAGAAGGCTCCAGGGAGACCTCGGAGCAGCCTGCCAGTACCTGAAGGGGGCTACAGGAAGGCTGCAGAGGGACTGTGTCCAAAGGCCTGCAGTGATAGGACAAGGGGCAATGGTTTGAAAAGTTAGATTGGATGTGAGGAACAAGTTCTGCACCAGGAGGCTGCTGGAACACTGCAACGGGTTGCCCAGGGAGGTGGTTGGGGCTCCATCCCTGGAGGTATTCAAGGATAGGCTCAAGAAAGCTCTGAGCAATCTGCTCCAGTGGAGGAGGTCCCTGCTGACTGCAGAGGGGTTGGAGTGGAGGATCTGGGTCCCTGTTGACCCAGACCAGGAAATGCAGCAGAGAGCAGAGGAGGGAAGGTTTGGCTGGGATGTCAGGAAAAGCAGGGCACTGGAATGCCTTCTGCCACCTGATTTCCCTCCTGGATCCAAATGTGTGTCTCACTTGGCTGTGGCTGTGCTGGGACACTGCTGTCCTCCTCAAGGTTGCAGATCTGTGTTAAACCTGGAGCTGCTTGAAGACAAAGGAAAGGGAAATGGTTCAGCTGCAGGGACTGTCAGTCTCTGTGCCCTGGCTCTCAAGGCAGTGCTGTCCCTGGTTCAGCAGCAGCAGAAGGTATTCCAAACACACGCTGGAATAAAGAGCAGATGTGAGTGGCCTCTGATGAATACTCAACCCAGAGCTGTCTGCTGCCTGAGCCAGAGGAGCTTGCACAGTCATTTCTTTCTTTCTGTCTTTATTTAAAGCTATTTCCACTGCAAAGAGCAGGAGTCAGGGAGCTGCTGTGGGTTTGTGACATTCAGGCAGGATGGAGAGGCAGGACCTGCCTGAATCTCCTTCTATGCCCAGGTGACTGCCTGGTGGATGTGGGGCAGGCTGTGGATGTGGTCTACCTGGACTGCAGCAAGGCCTTTGACACTGTCCCCCACAGCAAACTGCTGGCCAAGCTGTCAGCCCCTGGCTTGGACAGCAGCTCTCTGAGCTGGGTTAGGAACTGGCTGGAGGCTGAGCCCAGAGAGTGGTGGTGAATGGTGCCACAGCCAGCTGGCAGCCAGGCACCAGTGGTGTGCCCCAGGGATCAGTGCTGGGCCCTGTGCTCTTTGACATCTTCATTGATGATCTGGAGGAGAGCATTGAGTCAGGCATCAGCACATTTGCAGATGACAGCAAGCTGGGAGCAGATGTTGGTCAGTTAGAGGCCAGAAGGGCTCTGCAGAGGGACCTTGCCAGGCTGGACAGATGGGCAGAGTCCAACAGGATGGCATTCAACAAGTCCAAGTGCCAGGGGCTGCACTTTGGCCACAGCAACCCCAGGCAGTGCTACAGGCTGGGGTCAGAGTGGCTGAGAGCTGCCAAACAGAGAGAACATGGGGACACAGTCTCAAGCTGTGCCAGGGGAGGTTTAGGCTGGAGGTGAGGAGAAAGTTCTTCCCAGAGTCATTTGTCATTGGGATGTGCTGCCCAGGGAGGTGGTGGATGTCTCCTCCCTGGAGGTGTTCAAGAGGGGATTGGATGTGGCACTTGGTGCCATGGTTTAGTCATGAGGTCTGTGGTGACAGGTTGGACTGGATGATCTTTGAGGTCCCTTCCCACCTTGGTGATACTGTGAGACTGTGAGACTGTGATTCAGTGGCAGGCCTTGAAGCCCAACCCCCAAGCCTCTGTGGCTTCCATTCAGGGAGTGACTCCTGCAGCAGGTTTTTCTCAGCCTCTGGCAGGTATAACATTCTGATAGCTCATCATCATTTAGGGGCAAAAGCCACATGCAGTGCATACTGAGTCTCATTAAAGTGATTCCTGTTGACTCAGTGGCAGAACTGAGACCTTGGTAACTCCTCTAAGACTAAGCCAAGCAGATTATTCAGGCTTTGGAGACCAAAAATTTCATTGATCTTTTTTTAAAGCAAATATTGAGTAAAAGAATCCTCAAGCAGTAAGGAGAAAGAAGCTGGGAAGTGGTGTTAGTTTTTTTTTAGAGGGGTGATGCAAAGGGTGAGAAACTCCTGTCCTGCAGAGGAGAGGTAACAAAACCACAGAATCCCAGCATGGTGAGGTTGGAAGGGACTTCAGCAAGAGCTAAAGGAGCTGTGGGGGGCAAGAGGCTGGGGCCAGGCTCTGCTCAGTGGTGCCCAGGGACAGCACAAGGGGCAGTGGGCAGAAAGTGGACCCCAGGAGGTTCCATGTGAAGAGGAGGAGAAAGTTGTTTGGTGTGAGGGTGCTGGAGGCCTGGAGCAGGCTGCCCAGAGAGGTTGTGGAGTCTCCTGGTGTGGAGAGCTTCCAACCCCCCCTGGGCACTGTGCTGCTGGGCAAGCTGCTGTGGGTGCCCTGCTGGAGCAGGGGCTTGGACTGGGTGATCCCCAGAGGTCCCTTCCATCCTGGCCAGTGCTGGGATTTTCACTAACACCAGCAAAGATCAGATCACAGATCCAAGATGTTAGGGGTTGGAAGGGACCTGTGGAGATCACCCAGTCCAAGCCCCCTGCCAGAGCAAGAGCAGAGAATCCAGCACAGCTCACACAGGAACACATCCAGACAGGGCTGGGAAGGCTCCAGAGAAGGAGACTCCACAACCTCTCTGGGCAGCCTGCTCCAGGCCTCTGGGACCCTCACAGGGAAGAAGTTGTGGAGTCTCCTGGTGTGGAGAGCTTCCAACCTCGCCTGGGCACTGTGCTGCTGGGCAAGCTGCTGTGGATGCCCTGCTGGAGCAGGGGCTTGGACTGGGTGAGCTCTGAGCTTTGCAGCCTCCCCTGGATTCTCTCCAGCAGTTCCCTGTCTCTCTTAAACTGGGGAGCCCAGAACTGAACACAGAACTCACAGGTGACTCAAGACAGAGGGTGGATTAAAGCTGCTCCAACACAGCCTGTGGTGGAAATGCCAAGGCAGTAGTATCCAAGCTTTCCATCCTGTGGTCTGACCACTTACAAACCACTCATTTACTGTCACTGAGGCACTTTGTTTTTGTTTTCTTTAATATTTCTTTTCCTAAAGGGCAATGCCAGTTTTAGAGATGCAGATAAACACAAATCAGTTCTGCAGCCCAAAGAGGGATGTGTGAAACAAGCTGCCAAGATCCCTCATGCTGGTGCTGCACATTCAGAATACAGAATTAATAAGGTTGGAAAAGACCTCAGAGATCATCAAGTCCAACCTGTCACCCAGCACCATCTAATCAACTAAGCCATGGCATCAAGGGCCTCATCCAGGCTCTTCTTAAACACCTCCAGGGATGGTGACTCCACCACCTCCCTGGGCAGCACATCCCAGTGGCCAATCTCTCTTGCTGGGAAGAATTTCTTCCTCACCTCCAGCCTGAACATCCCCTGGCACAGCCTGAGACTGTGTCCTCTTGTTCTGGTGCTGGCTGCCTGGCAGAAGAGTCTAACCCCCACCTGTCTACAACCTCCCTTCAGGGAGTTGCAGAGAGCAAGAAGGTCTCCCCTGAGCCTCCTCTTCTCCAGGCTAAGCAACCCCAGCTCCCTCAGCCTCTCCTCCCAGGGCTGTGCTCCAGACCCCTCCCCAGCTTTCTTGCCCTTCTCTGGACACCTTCCAGCAGCTCAACATCTTTCCTAACCTGAGGAGCCCAGAACTGGACACAGGACTCAAGGTGTGACCTAAGCAGTGCAGTGTACAGGGGCACAATGACCTCCCTGCTCCTGCTGGCCACACTCTTCCTGATGCAGGCCAGGATGCCCTTGGCCTTCTTGGCCCCCTGGGCACACTGCTGGCTCATGTTCAACTGCTGTCCACCAGCACCCCCAGGTCCCTCTCTACCTGGTCGCTCTCAGCCACTCTGTCCCCAGCCTGCAGCACTGCCTGGGGTTGCTGTGGCCTGTGTGTAGCCCGCTCATCTCAGTGCAGTTTGTTCCTGTGTTTAGTGGAAGAGCTGCTTTGTATTCCTGGGCTCAGTTTGGGTGACTGTTGACTTCTCAGCCATTATGAGGCCACAGCAAACAAACCAAGGCAGTGTGCACAGCAGTATTTTAACTATGTTGTTCCCTTGCAGCTGGCATTTGATGGCTGTGTGTTGCCACAGTGGGTAATGGCATCCTGTGACATGTGTCAACCCTATGTGACAAGCGGCATGAGGAAGAGGTTTGAAAGACAGAGGAAATAAATGCAGGAATCAATGGCTTCTGCTGGCTGCAGTGAACTGTGCAGGCCTCTGTGCTTGACAATTTCATGTTTTATGCAAAGGAAGAAACTCTTCTGGCATGAGTTTGGGAGTCCTGTGCCCAAAGCCAGTGACAGGCAGAGGGAATATGGTCATAGGGAGAGCAGAGCAACAGCCCTCAGACGCTCTGTGTCTGCAGGTGCTTTGAGGAGCAGCTCACAACTGCAGGAGCTGTTTGCACTCAAGGGGAATGGTTTAAGGAAAGAAAAATCCCTTACTGGAGTTAAGGGAAGGATCATAATTGTGACACACACACCAACAGCTGAAAGGCAGGGGGCAGGGAGATGGGCCTGGGCAGTGGCCTCCAGGTGTGGCCAGCAGGCTGAGGGAGTTCTCCTGCCTGCCCCTCTGCTCTGAACCAGTGAGGCCACAGCTGGAGTTCTATGTCCATGTCTGGGCTGCCCAGTTCAAGAGGGACAGGGAACTGCTGGGGAGAGTCCAGGGGAGGCTGCAAAGCTGCTGAGGGGCCTGGAGCAGCTCTGGCAGGAACAAAGGCTGAGAGCCCTGGGGCTGAGAGCCTGCAGAAGAGCAGCCCCAGAGGGGAGCTGAGCAATGCTCAGCAAGAGACAAAGGAGCTGTGGGGGGCAAGAGGCTGGGGCCAGGCTCTGCTCAGTGGTGCCCAGGGACAGGCCAAGGGGCAGTGGGCACAGACTGGAACCCAGGAGGTTGCATGTGAAGAGGAGGAGAAAGTTGTTTGGTGTGAGGGTGCTGGAGGCCTGGAGCAGGCTGCCCAGAGAGGTTGTGGAGTCTCCTGGTGTGGAGAGCTTCCAACCCCGCCTGGGCACTGTGCTGCTGGGCAAGCTGCTGTGGGTGCCCTGCTGGAGCAGGGGCTTGGACTGATGATCCCCAGAGGTCCCTTCCATCCTGGCCAGTGCTGCGATTTTCACTAACACCAACAAAGATCAGATCACAGCTCACAGGATCTGAGGGGTTGGAAGGGACCTGTGGAGATCTTCCAGTCCAAGCCCCCTGCCAGAGCAAGAGCAGAGAATCCAGCACAGCTCACACAGGAACACATCCAGACAGGGCTGGGAAGGCTCCAGAGAAGGAGACTCCACAACCTCTCTGGGCAGCCTGCTCCAGGCCTCTGGGACCCTCACAGGGAAGTTCCTCCTCATGTTGAGGTGGAACCTCCTGTGCTGCAATTTCCATCCCTTGCCTCTTGTCCTATCCCAGGGCACAACTGAGCAGAGCCTGTCCACTCCCTCCTGACCCCCAGCCCTCAGCTATTGATAGACATTGATCAGATCCCTCTCAGCCTTCTCCTCTGCAGACTGAACAGCCCCAGGGCTCTCAGTCTCTCCTCATAGGGCAGTGCTCCAGGCCCTCTATCATCCTTCTATTCTCAGGGCAGCCCTTCCTAGCATTTCTCTGCTCACACAACATTTTACCAGTCTGAATGACACACACTGATTGGAACCAGGAAGATATCAGAGCAACAGAAAGCAGAGACCACATATTCCAGCTGGGACAACCTCCACAGCTGCCTGCTTTTAGGTATCACAGAACCACAGAAACATTCAGGTTGGAGCAGAGCCTCAGCATCACCAAGTCCAACCCAGAGCCCTACTCTGCAAGGCTCACCCCTGAACCAGAGCCCCAAGCACCACAGCCAAACCACCCTGAAACACAGCCAGGCTTGGGGACTCCACCACCTCCCTGGGCAGCACATTCCAATCCCTCACCACTCTGGATGGGAAAAAAATCTTTCCTCATGTGCAGCCTAAGCCCTCCCCAGCCTCCCCCTGCCCACTGGTTAAAGTGTTCATTGCACATGAGCCTCTGAGGCCACTGTTTGACAGTCAGCTGGAACAAAATGTTGCTGTCAGAAGTAACTAGCAGCACAATGCTCACAGAAATCAGTCTCCAGACTTCCATGTCTTGCAGAGAAATTAATGCATTATTCAGAGTGGGGAAGTTTAGCCTGGGCTCCATCCATCAGGAGAGCAGCACAGGAGAAACTGTAGGGGGGGGGGGGGGGGGGCAAAAAAAAAAAACCCTAAGAAACCTTTAAGGATTTATAACTTCATTTAGAAGCTAAGAAAAAAACCAAACCAGAGAAATAAAGCTGAAGCTAAATAAAAGATTATCCCACTCAGAAAAAACATTCTGCTTTCTGCCACATGCAGGTTGGGAAGCAGACCTCTCCAACTGCCTAATTCACACCCACCTTAGCTAGGTCAGCTATTGCTCAGGTGGTGACAGAGTCACAGAACTGCCAGGCTTGGAAAGGACTTCAAGGCTCAGCCAGTTCCAACCCCCCTGCCATGGGCAGGGACACCTCACACTACAGCAGGTTGCTCACAGCCACAGCCAGCCTGGCTGCAAACACCTCCAGGCAGGAGGCTTCCACCACCTCCCTGGGCAACCTGGGCCAGGCTCTCACCACCCTCACGGGGGAGACAGCTTCAGGGAGACCTCAGAGCAGCCTGCCAGGAGCTGAAGGGGGCTGTAGGAAGGCTGCAGAGAGACTGTTTGCAAAGGCCTGCAGGGACAGGAGCAGGGACAATGGCTTCAAACCAGAGCAGAGCAGATTGAGATTGGATGTGAGGAACAAGTTCTGCACCAGGAGGCTGCTGGAACACTGCAACAGGTTGCCCAGGGAGGTGGTTGAGGCTAAATCCCTGGAGGTATTCCAGGTGAGGCTGGATAGGGCTGTGGGCAACCTGATCTAGTTGGGGATGTCCCTGCTGACTGCAGAGGGGTTGGACTGGATGAGCTTTGGAGCTCCCTTCCAGCCTGGACCATTCTGTGATTCTATGATAAATGAACTCGTCAGTCTTGAAGGACCACAGCACTGCACAGAGGAGGAGGATGTTGAGGGAGCAGGGGTCAGTCCTGCTGGTGATACAAGTGGTCACCAACACAGGGGCTCCATCATGGTGGCATCTACCCATTGCCCACACTGCAGGTGCACAGACATACCTGCAGTACTGCCTCCAGCTCTGGTGTCCCCAGCAGAAGGACACAGAGCTGCTGGAGAGAGGCCAGAGGAGGCCACAAAGATGCTCCAAGGGCTGGAGCAGCTCTGCTGGGAGCACAGGCTGAGGGAGCTGGGGGTGTGCAGCCTGCAGAGGAGAAGGCTCCAGGGGCACCTCAGAGCTGCCTGCCAGCACCTGAAGGCATCCTGCAGGAAGGCTGCAGAGAGACTTTTGCTGAGGGGGTCTGGAGCCAGGCCAAGGGGGAATGGTTTGAAGCTGAGGCAGAGCAGGGTGAGAGTGGAGCTGAGGCAGAAGTTGTTGCTTGTGAGGGTGGTGAGAGTGTGGCCCAGGCTGGCCAGGGAGGCTGTGGCTGCCTCCTTGCTGGGGGTGTTTGAGGCCAGGCTGGCTGAGGCCTTGAGCAGCTGAGTGTAGCTGAGAGGTGTCCCTGGGCATGGTGGGGAGCTTGGAGCAGGTGAGCTCTGAGCTCCCTCCCAGCCTGAGCCACTCTGGGATTCTGTGTTTGTTCAGCACATTTGGCAAGCACTGAGTTTATGTAAAGAGAATAATAATGGGCAGTGCTTAGAATCACAGGATGGGTTGGTTTGGAGAAGACCTTTAAGATCATCCAGTCCAAGCCTTAGCCCAGCACTGCCAGCTGCTCACCCATGTCCCTCAGCACCACACCTCCACATCTGTTTAATCCCTTGATGGATGATGAGTCCAATGCTGCCCTGGGCAGCCTGTTCTAGGGCTTGACAGCCCTTTTGGAGAAGAAGTTGTTTCTCACACCTAATGTCAAAACAAAGCCCAGACAGCTCTATTTGGTGTCTCACCCTCACCAAATGCAGTAGGGCATTGCAAACATTTGATTCACTGGTTTGTAAATACCAGGAGAGCTTGCAAACCAACGAAGCACGGCAGCAAAACTGTACCTAGTTATCTGAAGCTAAATTAGCCACCTTGAAAATAATGTCCCATTCCCTCTCTACCTGTAAAGAACTGAAATGCAGCTTAACAAAACTGTCATTTTAAAGCAGGACAGATGAGTAGTCAAAGCTGCCCATTAGCCCCAAAGTGCTCTGCAGGAGATGCAATCACACAAAGCATCCTGCAGGACAAAGCCACCTCACAAGGGCAATCCCACCACGATCCCCAAGGTTCACAAATGCCCTTTCTCTACTGCTAATGCAACAATACTGTGCCCTTCAGATGCCCTTAAGGAGGGAATAACAGAACCACAGGCTCACAGCATGGTGGGGTTGGAATGGAGAGCACCCAGCCCAACCCCCTGCTCCAGCAGGGCACCCACAGCAGCTTGCCCAGCAGCACAGTGCCCAGGGGGGGTTGGAAGCTCTCCACACCAGGAGACTCCACAACCTCTCTGGGCAGCCTGCTCCAGGCCTCCAGCACCCTCACACCAAACAACTTTCTCCTCCTCTTCACATGGAACCTCCTGGGCTCCACTTTGTGCCCACTGCTCCTTGTGCTGTCCCAAGGCACTGAGCAGAGCCTGGCCCCAGCCTCTTGCCCCCCACAGCTCCTTTGTCTCTTGCTGAGCATTGCTCAGCTCCCCTCTGGGGCTGCTCTTCTCCAGGCTCTCATCCCCAGGGCTCTCAGCCTTTGCTCCTCCCAGAGCTGCTCCAGGCCCCTCAGCAGCTTTGCAGGCCTCCCCTGGACTCTCTCCAGCAGTTCCCAGAGCTGAACACAGTCTTCCAGCTGTGGCCATACCAGGGCAGAGTTAATTAATGCCACTTAAATGGATCCAAGTGGTAGAGGCAAATGTGGAGCAGTTACCAATGTGTCACAAAAGACTTCCTTCATCTCCTTTGACTTCTTCTCCAGTTTTCATACCTTGTTAGAATGAGGTATTGGCCTTGCTGTGTGCAGCTTGAGGTTGAATTCCCTGAAGATTTTGAGACATGTGAGGGTCTCTTGGGAATCTCCTTACTGAGCAGTCCCAAGCTCCCTGAGACAGAACAAACTCCAGCTGAAGCCTTTTATTAGAGGAACAGAGGGGTGTGGGCAAGGGTGAAGCATTTTGTCTCTGCTATGAAATACACATTTGATAGATCCTCCACACCTGGAGAGGAGAGGTGCTGGGCAAATTAACAAATGACCCTGCTGGCTATAATTTCAGCAATGTCACTGTTTTGACAGATTCATTTTCTTCCCCCCACTATGATTGATAAGTGCATCTGTCTGGGATTAGAGAGAGCTGCTGGAAGGGGAGTGCTTGAAGGTCAGATTGCTCTAAGGAGAAGCTGTATTTTCCTGCCAGTTTTGCTTGGTGGGGTCAAGGATTCTCTTTCCTTGCTGCTATGAAATGTGGGAAGCAATTAAGGTCGCTTCATGCCACGAGCTACTTGGCTTGCTTTGGGTTTGGTTGCCTGCAACCACTCTAGCAGGAGGGAAAAAAAAGCGAAACCTGCCTGAGTCTGAAGCTGGGGTTGTGCTGCTGCAAAAACAGAAGCTTCCAAGCTGCTGGACAGCTCCAGTGCTGCAGAGGAGACGGGGCTTTGTGTCTCTCCGACATGCAAATTGCATTAGAGCCCTCTTACACTCACCCAAGCAAACTGGGCAAAGCTGCAGCAGCAAGGTGGACCTGGGGGAAAGGCACTGAAACCTCATGAGAAAAAGAATCTATTGATACTTATCTAAAGATCTGAGAGCAGCCCTGGAGAAAAGGCCTTGGGGTGCTGGGGGAGGAGAAGCTCAACAGGAGCCAGCAGGGAGCACTTGCAGCCCAGAGAGCCAAGCAGAGCCTGGGCTGCAGCAAGAGAAGTGTGGCCAGCAGGGCCAGGGAGGGGATTCTGCCCCTCTGCTCCACTCTGCTGAGACCACAGCTGCAGCTCTGGGGCCAGCTCTGGAGCCTCTGTGCCAGGAAGGCTCTGGAGGGGCTGGAAGGTGTCCAGAGAAGGGCCACACGAGGAGGAGCAGAGGGCTGGAGCTGCTCTGCTCTGGAGACAGCCTGAGAGAGTTGGGGTTGTGCAGGCTGGAGACGAGAAGGCTCCCAGGAGACCTTCTGGTGGCCTTCCAGGATCTGCAGGGGGCTCCAAGAAAGCTGGGGAGGGACTTTTGAGGGTGTCAGGGAGGGATAGGACTGGGGGGGATGGAGCAAAACTAGAAGTGGGGAGACTGAGATTGGCTGTGAGGAAGAAGTTGTTGGCCATGAGGGTGGTGAGAGCCTGGCCCAGGTTGCCCAGGGAGGTGGTGGAAGCCTCCTGCCTGGAGGTGTTTGCAGCCAGGCTGGCTGTGGCTGTGAGCAACCTGCTGTGGTGTGAGGTGTCCCTGCCCATGGCAGGGGGCTTGGGACTGGCTGAGCCTTGAGGTCCCTTCCAGCCCTGCCCGTTCTGTGCTTCCAGGGTTCTGTGATGATTCAGTTTTGTTGCCTTTCAGCATGGGCAGAGGGAGGATGAGTGCAAAACTTTTGTTTGCAGGAACTGAGCAGCACAAGGAACTACTTCTCTTGCCAGCAGCAAGAGCAAGAAGCCAACCTTGGAAAGTTTCCCCCCCCCCCCCCCCCCCTCTCTTTCCTGACACCAGGAGTGTTTGAAGCTGTAGCTGCTGTAGAGGGAGCTGATGCCTGGAGGCTGTTTGCAGGGCCCTGTGCTGTGCTGCTGGGAGCGGTGTGGATGCTTGCTTGATGTTGGTGCTTGGAGCTGCCCTGTGCCTCCTGTTGGCTCCTTGATCCCTGCTGGTCATGGGTTGATGTTATTAGAGCTGGGGAGATAGCAGGGTGTAATTTATAAAGGAGGAGAAGTGTGAAGAGCACAATGGGCTGCACGCTCTGAAAAGCTGGCTGGGAAACCTGAGGCTTTGAAGTGCGAGGAGGGTGAAATCTTCCCTGTGTAAGGCACTTGGAGGACTCCTGTGTGCCATGTAAATTCCTGTTAAACCATCAAAGTAAGGCTTAAGTTCAGCTTAAGTGAATGGGGCTCCTGCAAGTGCTCTGCCTGAGGGCGAGCTTCAGCCTGGCTGCTGATTGCTGGCACAGAAGCTGTTTAGAGGAAGCTGGGGAGCATGAAGCAGAGTCAGGCTAGAAACAGGGATTTGGTACCCAGGTGGCCAAATCAGTTCCCAAATCCATCTCTCAGCCCCTGAAAAGAGATCTTACTGTCTTGGAGACGGCTGGGCTGGTGGCTGAGCAACTGTGCCAAGAGTTTCCTCTTCAAATGGTGAAAGATCTGAGCAGATAGTGTGGGAGGATGAAAGGCAGGAGGAGGTGCAGTGGGGGGTGGAGATGAAGGACAGAAATGAGCAGTACAGGGCTGTGGTGTGGAGCCCACCCGAGAGAACATGGATTAGCAGGAGGAAATTGGAGGGCTCCAGAGGTGGCTGCGGGTCTAGGGGGGAGATGTTTGTGACCCTTGGTGTAGTGCAGTGAGCTCAGGGCTGCAGCAGGAGGGGGGATATCCTGAAACCACACTGTGGAGCTGCTGCTTGGGTGTGCAACCTGCTTGTCATAGCCAAATAACCTACTTGTAGAAGAGAGAGGAGAGGACCACCCCCTGCCTCCCCCCAGAACGTCCTCTCAAAGAATGAGGGAGACATAAAGCTGCACAGGAGGATCATCATTGGCTAACATCATGGAATCAGAGAATCAATAAGGCTGGAAAAGACCTCAGAGGTCATCCAGTCCAACCTGGCACCCACCACCTCCTGACAACTAAACATGGCTCCAAGTGCCACACCCAATCCCCTCTTGAACAACCCCAGGGACAGTGACTCCACCACCTCCCTGGGCAGCACATCCCAGTGGCCAATTTGAATAGCATAGGATAGGATAGGATAGGATAGGATAGGATAGGATAGGATAGGATAGGATAGGATAGAATAGAATAGGATAGGATAGAATATAATAGGATAGGATAGAATAGAATAGAATAGAATAGAATAGAATAGAATAGAATAGAATAGAATAGACCAGGTCGGAAGAGACCTTCAAGATCATCGAGTCCAACCTATCATCCAACACCACCTAAGCAACTAACCCATGGCACCCAAGCACCCTATCAAGTCTCCTCCTGAACACCTCCAGGGATGGGGACTCCACCACCTCCCTGGGCAGCACATCCCAATGGGCAATCACTCTCTCTGTGTAGAACTTCCTCCTAACCTCCAGCCTAAACCCTCCCCTGGCACAGCCTGAGGACTGTGTCCTCTTGTTCTGGTGCTGGCTGCCTGGGGAGAAGAGACCAACCCCCCACCTGGCTACAACCTCCCTTCAGGGAGCTGTACAGAACAATGAGGTCTCCCCTGAGCCTCCTCTTCTCCAGGCTAAGCAACCCCAGCTCCCTCAGCCCTCTCCTCACAGGGCTGTGCTCCAGACCCCTCCCCACAGCTTTCTTGCCCTTCTCTGGACACCTTCCAGCAGGCTCAACCTCCTTCCTAACCTGAGGAGCCCAGAACTGGACACAGGACTCCAGGTGCAGCCTAATAACTCTTTCTGGAAGAAGTTTCCTCCTCACCTCCAGCCTAAAAAGCTGCAGCATCCCCAGCAAGCCTTTGCAAGTGGAGTTTTCTCCCCTCTCTTGGGCAAAAATTGTACATAATTATTGAAAGGACCTTCTTTTGGCCCCAGAACTGGTTTGCTGCTTCCCCCACCCGTGCACCTTCCCCACCACTGATGGTGTTTCTGAGAGCTGCTGCAGGAGAGGAGCCTCCTTGGCTGGGTGGGGTGGGTTTCAGGCTATGCCTTTAACATTGGGGTTGCAGGTTTTGAGCAGAAAAGCAGAGAAACCTAAACAAATCACTATAGGCTGTGAGAAGGAAAGCAGAAGATTATTCTGAACAAATTCATTGGGGTGAATATCTGGAATAAGAGGAGCTGTACCAGAACAATCCTACAATCCTACAATCCTCTCCTCTCCTCTCCTCTCCTCTCCTCTCCTCTCCTCTCCTCTCCTCTCCTCTCCTCTCCTCTCCTCTCCTCTCCTCTCCTCTCCTCTCCTCTCCTCTCCTCTCCTCTCCTCTCCTCTCCTCTCCTCTCCTCTCCTCTCCTCTCCTCTCCTCTCCTCTCCTCTCCTCTCCTCTCCTCTCCTCTCCTCTCCTCTCCTCTCCTCTCCTCTCCTCTCCTCTCCTCTCCTCTCCTCTCCCCTCCCCCTCCCCTCCCCTCCCCTCCCCTCCCCCTCCCCTCGCCCTCCCCTCCCCTCCCCCTCCCCTCCCCCTCCCTCCCCCCCTTCCCCTTCCCTTCCCTTCCCCTTCCCTTCCCTTCCCTTCCCTTCCCTTCTCCCTTCCCTTCCCTTCCCTTCCCTTCCCTTCCCTTCCCCTTCCCTTCCCTTCCCTTCCCTTCCCTTCCCTTCCCTTCCCTTCCCTTCCCTTCCCTTCCCTTCCCTTCCTTCCCTTCCCTTCCCCCTTCCCTTCCCTTCCCTTCCCTTCCCTTCCCCTTTCTCTTGTCCCTTTTGTGCAGGGGGGTAAGGGGAGAGGCAGGGAGGGAGAAGCTGCTACCTTCCCCTGGTCCTTGGCCAGGGGGTCCCTGTGCTGTTTGTTAATTGTAAACCTCTGTTAATATTCTATCTCCTGGATACTTTACACACATTCATTGCCTTCCATTGCAGAGTATAAACACAGCTTCATTTGCTTCTAAGTGAGCTGGTCTGGCAAAGTGAATGTTTGGGGGGAAACCTCAACCCACCGCACCGGGGGGCTGCTGCTGGAGCAGGGCAGCAGGGCTGCTCCTGCCGTGCAAGGCACCAGCGGCTGGAGCCAGCCCACGGGCAGGGGGCAGCAGCAGTGCCCTGCCTCTGGCTCTGCAGGCATTTCATACATTGTGCTGCGATTTTTTTTTGCCTCAGAAGTAATGAAGCCTGACAGCTTTGGCTTCTGCATGATAACAATCCCCCCACCGTGGTATCTTTTGAATCCTTCAGTGCCAAATTGCTAAGGGAAGAATGGCTTCTCTGAGACGACAGTAAACAGGCTCCAGTTTAGAAGACACTCTGCTTAACAGCCTGAAACAGAGGAGTGGTGCTCTGAGCTGCAGCTAAACTGATCTCAGCTGCATTAGAAGTGCTGATGTGGAGGCCGAGCCCCTCGTTTGCAAGAGAGCAGGAAAGCTCACACAGCATAACTCTCATAGTTTGTATCACAGACTGCCAGCAGTGTGGGGGTTGGAAGGGACCTCTGGAGCTCTCCCAGTCCAACCCTCACTCTGCTCCAGCAGGGCACCAGTGGAGTTCTGTGTTCAGTTCTGGGCTCCCCAGTTCAAGAGAGACAAGGAACTGCTGGAGAGAGTCCAGGGGAGGCTGCAAAGCTCAGAAACTCACCCAGTCCAAGCCTCTGCTCCAGCAGGGCACCCCCAGCAGCTTGCCCAGCAGCACAGTGCCCCAGGGGCGGTTGGAAGCTCTCCACACAAGCAGACTCCACAACCTCTCTGGGCAGCCTGCTCCAGGCCTCCAGCACCCTCACACCAAACAAACTTTCTCCTCCTCTTCACATGGAACCTCCTGGGGCCCACTCTGTACCCACTGCCCCCTTGTGTTGTCCCTGGGCACCACTGAGCAGAGCCCTGGCCCCAGCCTCTTGCTCCCCACAGCTCCTTTGTCTCTTGCTGAGCATTGTTCAGCTCCCCTCTGGGGCTGCTCTTCTGCAGGCTCTCAGCCCCAGCGTTCCAGAAGTAATTCAATTTTGTGGTCAGGAGAGGACAAGGGACAGAATGGGGGTGGAGCAAACCCCAGTGATGGCCATGTGTAGGCTGGGGAGGTTTGGGGTTTGGTGTAATTGAAGTGAATTGATTGCTCATTAACCTGAATTAGCTAATGAGTGTAAGTGCTTGTCTGGTTGTGCCAGGGTGCAGTGCAGAGCTGACCTGCTTGACAGAGGGATGACCAGGTTGCCCAGGGCAGTGGTGGAGTCCCCATCCCTGGAGGGGTTTCCCAGCTGTGTAGCTGTGGTGCTGAGGGCCATGGCTCGGTGGTGAGCTGGCAGTGCTGGGCTAAGGGTTGGGCTGGGGGAGCTTAAAAGTCTCTTCCAACCTAAATGCTTTCACAAGTTGTAAAGCAGGCATTAGCTGGTGTTAGCAGGCCCTTGACTTCTGCCCACAGGGGGCAAAGCTCTGCCCATGCCAATGACTCCTGGCCTGCTGCTGATTTTTAACTGTGCAATGCTCACAGAGTCAGAGAATCATTAAGGTTGGATGAGACCTTTAGGAACAACAAATCCAACCATAACCCAACTACCATGACCACTAAACTATACCCTGGAGCACCACAGCTACAGCTTCTTGAACACCTCCAGGGATGCATCCTGGCCTGCATCAGGAAGAGTGTGGCCAGCAGGAGCAGGGAGGTCATTGTGCCCCTGTGCTCAGCACTGCTGAGGCCACACCTTGAGTCCTGTGTCCAGTTCTGGGCTCCTCAGGTTAGGAAAGATGTTGAGATGCTGGAAGGTGTCCAGAGAGGGGCAAGAAAGCTGGGGAGGGGTCTGGAGCACAGCCCTGTGAGGAGAGGCTGAGGGAGCTGGGGGTTGCT